>NC_084831.1:115155061-115455061 GCF_033115175.1 Lepus europaeus | reverse complement strand
AACCCCTGTCTAGTCATGAGAAAAGTATCAGAGAGACTCCAGTGGAAGGGCAGTGCTCATTGTATCTGACTACTACTCCCTACCTACCTATCACAGCCAAGAGCAGCTTAAATATCTTGTGGTATCCTGGATGGAATCCTGGTACAAAAAAAAAAAAAGAGCATTAGTTTAAAAAACAAATAAGTCTGAGTCCAGCATGGATTTGTTACTAATAATGTAACAATTTGGTTCTTGATTTGTAACAAAGGTACTATAGGAATATATGATGGTTTTTTTTTTTTTTCTTTTCTTTTTGACAGGCAGAGTAGATAGTGAGAGAGAGAGACAGAGAGAAAGGTCTTCCTTTTTGCCGTTGGTTTACCCTCCAATGGCCGCTGCGGCCGGCGCATCTCGCTGATCCGAAGCCAGGAGCCAGGCGCTTCTCCTGGTCTCCCATGCGGGTGCAGGGCCCAAGGACTTGGGCCATCCTCCACTGCACTCCCGGGCCATAGCAGAGAGCTGGCCTGGAAGAGGGGCAACCGGGACAGAATCCGGCGTCCTGACCAGGACTAAAACCCGGTGTGCCGGCGCCGCAAGGCGGAGGATTAGCCTATTGAGCCGCGGTGCCAGCCGTGTGAGGTGATTTTTAAAAATTTGTATTTTGGGGGCCAGCGCTGTGGTGTAGTGGGTAAAGCCATCGCCTGCAGTGCCAGCATCCCATATGGGTACTGGTTTGAGTCTCAGCTGCTCCACTTCTGATTCCGCTCTCTGCTATGGCCAGGGAAAGCAGTGGAAGATGGCCCAAATCCTTGGGCCCCTGCACCTGTGTGAGACCTGGAAGAAGCTTGCGGCTCCTGGCTTTGAATCAGCACCACTCTGGCCCATTGCAGCCATCTGGGGAGTGAACCAGCAGATGGAAGACCTCTCTCTCTCTCTCTCTCTCTTTCTGCCTCTGTGACTCTGCCTTTCAAATAAATAAATAAATCTTTTTAAAAAAAATTTATATTTAAACTTTTTTCTGGATTGATATAGGTAGTTTTTAAAATTTTTATTTTATTATAAAAGATTTATTTATTTGAAAGGCAGAGTGATAGCAGGAGAAACAGAGACAAAAAGATCTTCCTTCCACTGATTTGCTCCTCAAATGGCCACGACAGCCGGGGTTGGACAAGGCTGAACCCAGGAGCCCAGAACTCCATCCAGGTCTCTCATGTGAGTGGCAGGGGCCCAGGCACTTGAGCCATACCAGGTGCATTAGCAGGGAGCTGGATCAGAAACAGAGCAGGTAAGACTCAAACTAACGCTCTGATAGGGGATGCTGGTGTCACAAGCAGTGGCTTAACCTGCTACTCCACAACACCAGCCCAGATACTGCTTTTTTTTTTTTTAATAAGAGCAAAATACAAACTTAATTTTTAAAAATATAGTAACAAGATAGTAACAAGATAGTATATGAGGATCAATAATTATAACAGGAAGGAGAAGATAGAAAAATGTGTGTCTGAGGGATCCAGAAAGTGTCAAGCCCAACTGGCATGAAAAATGGGAGGAGAAAAATGGTTGTTGATTGAGATTAAATTATGATCTGTGTGAAAAGAATGTTGGTCAGGCACAAGGCATAGTGATTAAAGTACTCATATCCCATATGAGAGTACCCGGGTTTGATTTCTGATCTAATTCCTACTTCTGATTCTAGCTTCCTGCTAATGCAATCCTTAGGAGGTAGCATGTAATGGCTTGAGTAACTGGGTTCCTACCACCCATGTGGGAGACCTGGATTGAGTTCCACATGCCTGACTTCATCCCCTCAGGGTCATCATGGGCATTTGGGAAGTGAACCAGTGGATAGGAGCTCCTTCTCTGTCTCTCTGCCTTGCAAATAAATAATAAAACAACAATAACAGGGGCTGGAGCTGTGGCACAGTAGATTAATCCTCTGCCTGCAGTGCCGCCATTCCATATGGGCACCGGTTCTAGTCCTGGCTGCTTCTCTTCCAATCCAGCTGCTAGTGGCCTGGGAAAGCAGTAGAAGATGGCCCAAGTGCTTGGACTCCCACACCCATGAAGGAGACACACAAGAAGCTCCTGGCTGCTGGCTAGCAGTTAAGATGCCATTTGGGGGCTCACACTGAAGTGTAGTGGGTAGGGCCGCTGCCTGCTATGCCTGCATCCCATACGAGCGCCAGTTCGTTTGAGTCCTGGTTGCTCCACTTTCTGCTGTGGCCTGGGAAAGCAGCGGAAGATGACCCAAGTCCTTGGGCCCCTGCACCCATGTGGGAGACCAGGAAGAAGCTCCTGGCTCCTGGCTTCAGTTTGGCACAGCTCCAGCCTTTGCGGCCATCTGGGGAGTGAACCAGTGGATGGAAGACCTCTTTCCATGTCTCTGCCCCTCTCTGTAACTCTGTCTTTCAAATAAATAAAATAAATCTAAAAAAAAAAAAAAAGCAGTATCAACCACATAAGGGTGGACATCATGGCATAGCAAGTTAAATTGCCACTTGGGACAGCTGTATCCCATATCTGAATGCAAGGTCGAGTCATGGCTCCTCAACTTCCAATCCAGCTTCCTACTAAGGCACCTGGGAAGTCAGTGGATAGTAGTCCAAGTACTTGAGTCCCTGCCACCCACATGGATAGCAGCACGGAAGATCTGTCTCTCTGTCACTCTGCCTTTATACAAAATATATACATAATAAAATATACATAATATAGAGAGATTTATGTACAAATTTATATATGCACAGGGCCGGAACTGTGGCGCAGCGGGTTAACGCCCTGACCTGAAGCGCCGGCATCCCATATGGGCACTGGTTCTAGCTCCTCTTCCAATCCAGCTCCCTGCTATGGCCTGGGAAAGCAGTAGAAGTTGGCCCAAGTCCTTGGGCCCCTGCACCCATGTGGGAGACCTGGAAGAAGCTCCTGGCTCCTGGCTCCTGGCTTCAGATTGGCGCAGCTCCAGTCATTGTGGCCATCTGGGGAGTGAACCCAAATGGAAGACCGATCTCTCTCTCTCTCTCTCTCTCTCTCTGCCTCTCCTCTCTCTGTGTAACTCTGACTTTCAAATAAATAAATTTTTTAAAAATTATATATGCATATATTACATCATGTATATGCATATATGCATATTTAATATATACATGTATGTGTGTATACATATACATAAATGTATGTGTAATCTATCTATCTATCTATCTATCTATATAACATCTCACACATTAAGAGACAGAGGGTGTCTCCTGGAGACTGGAGAATTTGTCATCACCTCTTCAGCCCCTTTCAAGGGAAAGAACACTCTAGCCAGTTGGTTTAGATATCTTTGCACTTGAAAGATACAGTTCTTTTTTTTTGTTAAGATTTATTTTATTTATTTGAAAGACAGAGATACAGAGAGAGGTAGAGACAGAGAGAGAGGTCTTCCATTTGCTGGCTCACTCCCCAGATGGCTGCAATGGCCGAAGCTGTGTGGATCTGAAGCCAGGAGCTTCTTCCGGGTCTCCCATGTGGGTGCAGGGACCCAAGGACTTGGGCCATCTTCTACTGCTATCCCAGGCCATAGCAGAGAGCTGGATTGGAAGAGGAGCAGCCGGGACTAGAACCAGCACCCGTATGGGATGCCAGCACTTCAGGCGTTAACCTGCTGTGCCACAGCGCCAGCCCCAACAGATACAGTTCTAATAGCAGAGATGGGAGCTGTTTTGATTCCAAAAAGTGATGAGTCAAAAAAAGGCCACGAGCTTTGAGGTTAAACAAATCTAATTCCATTTCTACATATTAAACAAATGACCCAAGGATGCAGAGAAAAAGAAGACAACATTTTATGTAATCCAGGCAATAAACTAAACTGGTTGTTGGGAAACTGTAAACAATCCATTTACCCCACTTAGCTCAGGAATTTACAACAACCTTCCCTAGTGTCCACTCTACACTCTGCTTCCACCAAACAACAGCAACGCTCATACACTATACCCATTCCCAATCATGCATGCCTGTGTATTGTGCAAGAAGTTACCAAGAGGCAAGTCTCAACAGATCAGACAGAAAACACTAGCAATTACTAACTTTAAAGAAAACAGTACTTGTAGCGGTTAAGAACATAGATTTCAGTACCAGCTCCAACATTTCCTATCTCCATTGACTTTGGCAGTTTATTTCTCTCATCCTGTTTACTCATCCTTAAAGTGAGATTAATAATAGTAATAATAATATTATTATTACCTTAAGTCAAACAAATATTTACTGAATATTTATTGTTTGCCAAACTGTTTTAGGTGCTAGTAATATAGCAGGAAGCAAAAAGAACAAAAACTGTGGCACAGGGGTAAAACCGCTGCCTGTGGTGCTAGCATCCCATATGGGTTCTGGCTTGAGACCCACCTGCTCCACTTCCAATCCAGATCCCTGCTGATGTGCCTAGGAAAGCATCAGAACATGGTCCAAGTCCTTGGACCCCTGCGCCCATGTGAGAGACCTGGAAGAAGCTCCTGGCTCTTGACTTTGGATTGGCCCAGCTCTGGCCACTGCAGCCATTTGGGGAGTGAACCAGTGGGTAAAAGATACCTCTCTCTGTCTCTCCTTCTCTCTATAATCCTGCCTTTCAAATGAATAAATCTTTTTAAAAAATCACTCCTATAGAAAAATGGACCAGGGCCAGCACTGTGGTATAGTGGGTAAAGCCACTGCCTGCAGTGCTGGCATCCTATATGGGTGCCAGTTCAAGTCCCAGGCTGCTCCACTTCCAATCCAGCTCTCTGCTATGGCCTGGGAAAGCTGTAGAAGATGGTCCAAGTCTTTGGGCCCCTGCACCCATGTGGGAGACCTGGAAGAAGCTCGTGACTCCTGGCTTCAGATCAGCGCAGTTCTGGCCACTGTGGCCATCTGGGGAGTGAACCAGCAGATGGAATATCTCTCCCTCTCTCTCTCTCTGCTTCTGCTCTCTGTAACTCTGCCGTTTAAATAAATAAGTCTTAAAAAATAAAATGGGCAAAGGATATGAATAGGCAATTGATAAAAGGATAGCCAATAAAATCACACTTCATCTATCAAATTGACAAATATTTAAATAATAATCAGGTTATAATGAATGTTTTTCAGATGAATACTCTCATACCTCACACAAATACTACAAATACAACCTTTCAAGGGAGCAATTTGATCACTAGAATCAAGAACCATTTAAAGCTTATATAGTTAATCCAATAATCTGATTTTTTAAAAATCTACCCTAAAAGGCCGGCGCTGTGGCTTAACAGGCTAATCCTCCACCTTGTGGCACCGGCACACCGGGTTCTAGTCCCGGTTGGGGCGCTGGATTCTATCCCGGTTGCCCTTTTCCAGGCCAGCTCTGCTATGGCCCGGGAAAGCAGTGGAGGATGGCCCAAGTCCTTGGGCCCTGCACCCGCGTGGGAGACCAGGAGAAGCACCTGGCTCCTGGCTTTGGCTCAGCGAGATGCGCCGGCCGCAGCGGCCATTGGAGGGTGAACCAACGGCAAAAAGGAAGACCTTTCTCTCTGTCTGTCTCTCTCTCACTATCCACTCTGCCTGTTAAAAAAAAAAAAAATCTACCCTAAAGAAGCCATCAGATATGCAGTCAGAGATAGAAGTACAGTATGTTCATCAAAAAGTTATTTATGGTAACAAAAATTCTGTCCAAAAATAAATCAACAGTTAAAAAAAGCAAATATTTATTTAACCTATTTCATCTATTTAATATCTATGTACCACAAAATTATGACTTCAAATATTTAAAATTAGAAAAATGTTTATAATATAATATGGAGTGGGAGAAAACATAAAATTGCATTTATCATATGGCATTACTTATGTTTGACAAACACACACACGTATATACACAGAGGAAAATAAACTGAAAAGATACAAATAAAAAATTATTGAGTTATCACTACATCATAATCATGAAATTATAGGTATCAAAAATCAAACAGGATGGTTTGCTTTAAGATGCTACAACCAGGACAGATCTCCCTCTTTTATAATGAAGTGTGGAATGCATTTCACTGATTACATGTGCTTTATTTAGAATATTTGTTTGATAGTGCCTGAAGAACAACTATCCAAAAAGATACGCAAAGATGGATAAGGAGTTCTCTTACCAAAGATGTTCACACAGACGCTGGGTAACGATTTGCTAAATGGGATTTATTAGAGGTAGGGTGCAAGCTGGAGCACCTGATTCGCTGTAGTCCTCATTGTCTAGCATCGTGGCTCCCACATGCTAGGTGCTCAATAAATATTGAATGAATCAATGAACAAATCATGATTTCTACCGGCCTTTACAAACTGGAGACGTTGAGATTCACAAGGCCTCACCTGGTCACTCCGGTTCTCCTGGCTCTCTTCTCTGGACTATGAGAGCAATTATAAAACACCAATTTTATGAACCACTAATGTAACGGCCCTTAATTACATGCTGTATTGTCTTTTATTGATCCCTAATTACGTTAGGAGTTTAAATTCCACCTCCCCAACAAGAGTGCGGTTCCTGGAAATCAGTTACATTCAATTAAAGCTTAATTGGGCACTACATATTAAGTACTGGAACCGCCCTACAAAACCTTATATTTTAAGAAGAACAGAAATATAAAGTGAGCGTGTGCACTAAGTGCCCTCATCCAGGTGTGCATAAAATGTGACCATCAGGCTGGAAATAATTCATTCTGCAAGAAGGGCGGTCCGGGGACGCTACAGGTAGACGGTGCTATTTCGGCTGCGTTCTGGTGGACAACAGGAGTTTGCGAGGCTCTTAGTCGGTGGGATAATATTAATAGAAGAGGGCAGGTGATGCCATCGCAAAGGGTCAGAGGTACAAGAGCGAGTCCTTCACACTTTCTGTTTTAAGACGACTCTCTGTGCCGGATACGCAATAGAGAACTGGGTTCTCTGGTACACAATCAATACAGCAACGGGAGCCCGGGGCAGAGCGCGTAGGGAGCCCGGGGGGCGCTGAGCCAACAGGCTGCTGGAAAGCGCTGTCAGTCTCGCAGCCGGCCCGCACAACTCGTTGGGGAAGGGTGGGATCGAACCCGGTCGCAGCCACCGGGTCAGAGCCTTACCTGCTGCCCCTCCCCCAGGCGAAGCCCACGCCGCGGCCAACTTGAAATTTGCTGGTCTTCCTGAAGCTGGCGGCGTCCTAGGCCCGCCTCCCGCAGCTCCTCATTGGTTGGTTCTCGGGGCCAATCTAGGAGGCGGAGGAAGGAGGTCCGCCCACTTAAAGCCAAGGAGGAGAAGGAGCGAGCTTGGCGAGCCAGCTGGAGCCGGGGCTTGGGAGGCTGGGCGCGGGAGAGACGGGGTTGTAGAGTCACCACGGGGCAGTTCTTTGCGACTTCATCCCAGATGGAGGAGCCTCTGGCGAGCGAGGGTTCGCAGAGGGAAGCTGGCGTGGGAGCGCCCTGTTGAGGAAGTGCCCACGGAGAGGCCTAAAGAGGAGAGCCCCTGCAGAAAAATGAACGCTGCCCTTTAAGGGGACCACTCTTCTTGTGATATGGCCTCTCCCCCATCACTACAACCCTCCCTTCAGTCCTACACTGCCTCCCTCCGGCACCGCCAATGGATAATTCCTTTATAAAAATGTTTTTCTGTGGGCTGTTACCATGTCTGCCAGGAGGTGGGAAGTGGGTTTGGGGAAGCAAGAACTGGGGAATCGGAGAACCAGGGTTTTCTGCGTTCCCCCTGCCTTGTAGCCCCTCCAAGCCCTGTGGTAAAGAGGGGAGGGCAGGATGGAAGGGTGTTACTTTCCCAGAAAACAGAAACAGGGAAGGAATTGGGAGTGGAAATACAATCTAGAACGTAGGCAACAGGAACTTCCCAGATGTCAGAGAAAATGGCCTCTAGGCTGGGAGCAGTAGGTGTGGTGCTCAGTTGGGTTAGGACAAAAACATACCTGTGAAACTTTGGAGACCACGCTTAGCCTTCCTACATCTCAGTTTTTTCACAGGTAACAAGAAGACAGTCGTTTCTATCTTACAGAATTGCGAGGGTTGAACATAATGTATGTAAAGCACTTGGCACATACTTGGCATACACAAAACAGCAACTGGTTAACAATGGGTAGTTTCCCTGCAAATGTTGCTCTCTCTTCCTTGCCCAGGGACATTACTTTTTAAAAATAAAATTTGTAAGGGCCAGCACTGTGGCATAGCAGGTAAAGCCGCCGCCTGCAGTGCCAGCATCCCATATAGGTACCAGTTTGAGTCCCAGCTGCTCCACTTCTGATCCAGCTCTCTTCTGTCGCCTGGGAAAGCAGTAGTGGATGGCCCAAGTCCTTGAGCCCCTGCACCTGCATGGGAGACCCAGATGAAGCTCTTGGCTCCTGGCTTTGGATCGGCTCAGTTCTGGCTGTTACTGTTATCTGGGGAGTGAACCAGTGGATTGACGACCCCCCCCCCATGACTCTGCCTTTCAAATAAATAAATAAATCTTTTAAAATAAAGTAAATAAATTAAAGTGTTTAAAGATCTATTTATTTATTTGAGGGCCGTTGCTGTTGCATGGTGTGCTAAAACCCTAGCCTGAAGCGCCGGCATCCCATATGGGCAATGGTTCTAGTCCTGGCTGCTCCTCTTCTGATCCAGCTCTTTGCTATGGCCTGGGAAAGCAGTGGAAGATGGCCCAAGTGCCTGGGCCTGTGTACCTGCGTGGAAGACCTGGAAGAAGCTCCTGGCTTCAGATCTGCGCAGTTCTGGCTGTTGCGGCCAGTTGGGGAGTGAACCAGAGGATGGAAGACCTCTCTCTCTGTCTCTACCTCTCTCTGTAACTCTGTCTTTCAAATAAATAAAAATAAATCTTTTTTAAAAAATTTATTTGAAAGGCAGAGTTAGAGGAAATAAAAGATTTTCCATCCACTGATTCATTCCCCAGATGGCTACAACAGCCAGGGCTGAGCCAGACTGAAACCTGGAGTCAGGAACTCCATCCAGGTCTTTCACATGAGTCGCTTTCACTGCTTTTCCAGGCGCAATAGCAGGGAGTTGGATTGGAAATGGAGCCACCAGGATTTGAACCAGTACTTATACAGGATGCCTGGTAACAGGCCTTCCCTTATGTTGCTAGACCACTTCATGAGCCCCAGGGATGTTATTTTTAGACTCTTGTGTCTGGGGGCCTCCAGTCTAAATTATCTCAGGACCCTAGGTGAACTTTTCAGATCCTTAGCATTCTTTCCTCATTCCCCCATTTCCCTTGGTACCTTCCAGCTGGACAGAAATTCATTCCTAAAATATGCAGATGGAAGCTATGGTAACCATGGAGACAGGGCAGGTGGCAAGGAGAGGCAGACAGTGAGAGAGACAGATAGTGACAGATAGGAAGACAGAAAACACCAAGAGCAACCAGAACAGAGACCTTCAAGCAAGATGGAAAAATAAGGAATCTAAGCAAGACTGAGAGTAAGGAAATGCAATGAGAGAAGGTGTTACTTGGTTCCCTCCTTTCCCTGCCCCCTTTCTAGTAGGTCTCTCCTCCCAAGATTAGAAGGAGGCGGCACCTGGGAACGCCCCTTGCCCTATGTAAAAATGCCCCCAGACATCCACTTTCCTTCCTGCTCATCTAAGGGGTCTGCATAAAGGAGCTGAGGCTCTCTGTGCTGTGTGTCCCCTTTTGGTGGAGGTGGGGTAGTGATGTACCTCCCTGTCTGATTCGTACTGGACCGTGATCTACCAGAGATTTCAACTGCAAGAAGGCAGTCAGACCTCCCGTTTCTCTGCACACTACCGTGTGGATGCCGGCTTCGGATCCCAACTGCCTGGCTACACCCCTCTGCACAGTGTGTCATGTGCGGTGTGTGACAGGTTAAGTCTGGCGCACAAGCACACCAAATGCGGAGAATGGAGATCTGCTGAGGCTCCGCCGAGAAATCGGATGGTCGCTGTCGTGGTCTCGGAGTCGTCCCCTAAGGGACACTTTAGGTTTGTTGGGGCTTAGGGGAGGTGGGCTCAGATAAGGGAAGTCAAGATTGGAGCCTCCAGGTTTTTCAGGGTTTATGTGTGCATGAGGGGGGGAGCGGTTTGCTGCCGGACGCCCCCACCCGCAGAGACTGGGCTATAAATAGCATAGGAGAGCTCCGCCCCCTTACCCCCCCCCCCCCAGCTTCTCTCCTCCCGAGCCGGCGCTGTGCCCGGGGCGCACCGGGAGGAGGGACCAGGATCCGGTGCCGGGGCGCAGATTCTGACACCAAGGGAATCGGGTGCCCCCCCCACGCCATGTGGGCCCCTGGGAACCTGGCTCCGCCACCCCGGCTGTCCGGTGAACACGGCCTCAATCCTGGCCAGGCAGAGATTCTGCGGACATTCAGGTATCTATTTGGGTGCACAGCCTGGGAGGGGAAAGAGCAAGGAGTGATGGGGAATACAGCAGGAGCAAAAGAAACCCCCAATTCTCCCTCCACCCGTTTTAGGTCCCAAATGCAAGCTGCTTCCCTCCCCCTACTCAATTTTTGGGGCTGTGGCAACCTAAAAGAGGTTAGGAATGGGAATATGTGTTTGTACGGGAGCATGTGTGTGGGTGGGTGGCGTTCAGCATCCTAGAAAGGGGGATTCCAAGTGTGGGTAAGAAAAGGGGGATGCTGGAAAGGTCTGAGAAGCCGTGGGGGTGAGGGTGGGGGTACGGATGTCTCTGCGCGTGCACGTACGCAGCTGCACGCGCGCTCACCCTTCAGCGCGGGCGCACCCTTCCCACCTCCTCAGGCATGCGCTGGGGGGAAGGGGAGGCTCCAAGGCATGAGTTAGAAGCAGGACTGTGTGTCGCCTCACACCGGGCGCCTCCAGCGGTGCCTCAGTTTCCTTGCTGAATCCGCCAATAAGATCCATCTCTTTCTTGTAGGGTTCAGCTTCATCACTGAGACCCCAGGCCTCTGTCAAGCACCACCCCCAGACCCCTAGCCATCTGCGGCAGGTCCCAGACCCGGCTCCATCAGTGCCCTCGCTCCAGCCGCAGCTATGCTGCACACCGAGGGTCACGCTCTGCTTCGGGCTGTGGGTCAGGGTAAGCTACGTTTGGCCCGTTTGCTTCTGGAGGGGGGCGCCTACGTGAATGAGGGCGATGCCCAGGGGGAGACTGCGCTAATGGCGGCCTGTCGGGCCCGCTACGACGACCCCCAGAACAAGGCGCGCATGGTACGCTACCTCCTGGAGCAAGGCGCGGACCCCAACATCGCAGACCGCCTAGGGCGCACGGCTCTCATGCATGCTTGCGCCGGAGGTGGGGGCGCCGCGGTGGCTTCGCTGCTCCTGGAGCACGGCGCAGACCCCTCCGTCAGAGATCACGCGGGCGCCTCGGCGCTTGTCCACGCCCTGGACCGTGGGGATCGCGAGACCCTCGCCACACTGCTGGACGCCTGCAAGGCCAAGGGCACGGAGGTCATCATCATCACCACCGATACGTCGCCCTCGGGCACCAAGAAGACGCGGCAGTATCTCAATTCTCCACCGTCCCCGGGGGTGGAGGATCCTGCTCCCGCTCCACCTAGCCCGGGAGTCTGCACGTCGCCTTCAGAAATCCAGTTGCAGACTGCAGGAGGAGGAGGGCGTGGTTTGTTGTCCCCTCGCGCCCAGGAGGAGGAGGAGAAGCGGGACGTATTCGAATTCCCTCTTCCTAAACCCCTCGATGACCCTTCCCCTTCTGAGCCTCTCCCCAAACCGCCCCGCCACCCCCCGAAACCACTCAAAAGGCTCAACTCCGAGCCCTGGGGCCTGGTGGCCCCTCCACAGCCGGTTCCGCTCGCCGAAGGGAGGCCGGGGATCGAGCGCTTGACCGCCGACTTCAACGGGCTGACCCTGAGCGGCAGACCCCGTCTTTCCCGACGTCACAGCACCGAAGGCCCGGAGGACCCGCCCCCGTGGGCGGAGAAAGTGACGGGCGGGGGGCCTCTCTCGCGCCGGAACACAGCGCCCGAGGCTCAGGAGTCTGGCCCAGCTTCGGGGTTGAGGCAGAAGCTCAGCCGCATGGAGCCGGTGGAGCTCGACACCCCCGGACATCTTTGCCCGGACTCGCCCGAGTCCAGCCGCCTGTCCCTGGAGCGTCGCCGATACAGCGCCTCCCCGCTGACCCTCCCTCTAGCCGGCTCGGCTCCCTCCCCGCGCCAGTCCCAGGAGAGTCTGCCGGGGGCTGTATCGCCGCTGAGCGGACGGAGGCGGAGCCCCGGGCTGCTGGAGCGGAGGGGCTCCGGGACGTTGCTCCTGGACCACATCTCGCAAACGCGCCCAGGTTTCCTGCCTCCGCTCAACGTCAGCCCCCACCCTCCCATCCCCGACATTCGCCCCCAAGCCGGAGGTCGGGCGCCTTCGCTGCCTGCCCCTCCGCATGCGGGGGCGCCAGGCTCTCCCAGGACCAAGCGCAAGCTGGTGAGACGCCACTCCATGCAGACTGAGCAGCTACGCCTGCTAGGGGGCTTCCAGAGTCTAGGCGGGCCAGGGGAGCCAGGGCGTTGAAACGTCTGGGAGGAGCCGAGGAAGGTGGGGAGCAGGGTCTTGATGGGACAGGTGGGAGAATCAGCTCACACACACACACACACACACACCAGGGACCTAGGGGGTCTCTTGCATGTGCTCATGGGCACGGTGCACGCACACATGGGTCAACATGATGTGTCCACAAGCACAGTCGTCTTACTAGCGTGGAAAGGCAAATACTCTTATTTACTGAGTGTATAGACACGTGCATTCAGGCCTGGATGTTTCACGTGCATGTGGGATTGTTTGTGAACCCACAGGCTCCACACACCAATAAACACGCAGGACCACTTGTGCTAAGGTCCCACACTCACTTGCATTTCTTCAGAAACAGTAGGGAAGCCCTACTTATGGGGAGTCTCCTGTATTTTCGCCCTCCTGCTGAAGCAATCCCGTGCTTTCCATGTATGCCCTGCAACACAGCCTACCATGATTTTGCACACTCTACTCTGTTCATGAATATACCACTCAGGTCTTTAGGTCTTGCTTCTCTCTCCAGGCCTGGCTCCTTGTTCATGCCCTGCTTCCAGCCCCAGTCACGTTTCAGGATACCTTCTTTACTCTTCCTGGGGGGCTCCTGCAGCAGCCCCCAGCCTCAGTTCTGCTGCTACCCTTCCTGCTCTCAACTTCGCTTCTCAACGTCCTGCTTTTTATTCCCACCAGGTTCTGCCAGCCACTACTACAGGTTGACTCATTTTCCAAAGGGGCGGGTCATGGGCTCCAAGCTGCTCTTCTGTCTGTCTGAGCTTTTGAACACCCCCACAGATGGAAGTGGGGAGTAACCCTAACTCACTCCTCTCTCCACTGACATATCAAATAAATGTGTTCAGAAGTCTTTGTTTTGTCACTTCTGCCTAGAGGCATGGCGTGTGGGAAAGGAGAAGTGGGGAGGGAGGGTGACACTATTTATAGCTAAATAAACTAGAGGGGTACCTAGAGATCTCAGCTGTCTTCTCTCCAAGAGTCCAACTGACCAGCTGGGATTGTTGAAGAAAAGGCAAAAATGTTCTGTGTCCTAAAGGTTTTAAGGCACCTGATGGGCATTCATTTCCTCCAGCCTCTCCTATATCTATTCTTTATTTCTTATTTTTAATGATCTATTTATATTTTACTTGAGCTGGTTCACTCCCCAAATGGCTGCAACAGCCCATTAAGCCACAATGCCAGCCCCCATTCTTATTACGTGGGTACAGGGGCCATCCTCTGCTACTTTCCCAGGCACATTAGCAGGGAGCTGGATGGGAAGTGGAGCAGCCGGGACTTGAACTGGCGCCCATATGGGATGCCGGTAATGCAGGCTGGGGCTTGAATCCTCTGCACTACAGCGTTGGCCCCAAGGGTACCTTTCTTAATCTGCTCTCTGGATTTCTCAGTTTGTTTTATTTCCTTGTATTTCTAACTCTCACTCACATAGGAGGTTGGGAGCCATCCATTCTGTTCTCTTACAACCTCTCTCAATTTAGAACAGGTGAAATCAGAAAATTACACAACAGGCCGGCACTGCAGCTCACTTGGCTAATCCGCCTGCGACGCCAGCACTCCGGGTTCTGGTCCCAGTTGGGGCGCCGGTTCTGTCCCGGTTGCTCCTCTTCCAGTCCAGCTCTCTGCTGTGGCCCGGGAGTGCAGTGGAGGATGGCCCAAGTGCTTGGGCCTTGCACCCGCATGGGAGACCAGGAGGAGGCACCTGGCTCCTGGCTTCGGATCAGTGCAGCGCGCTGGCCATAATGGCCATCTGAGGGGTGAACCAACGGAAGGAGGACCTTTCTCTCTGTCTCTCTCTCTCTCTCACTGTCTAACTCTGCCTGTCAAAAGAAAAAAAAAAAAAGAAGAAGAAGAAAGAAAGAAAAGAAAATTACACAACAATGTGGCATAGTGACATAATGAAAACATGGGGACTTGGAACACCTACATTGGGCAGGTGTTTAGCCTTGCAGCTGGGACACACACATGCCATACTGGAGTGCCTAGGCTAGACATTTGGCCCTGGCTCTGACTCCAGTTTTTTGCTAATGTAGAACCTGGGAGGCTGCTATAATGGATAACAGAATGGGTTCCTGCTACCCACCTTGGGGGTCCTCAATGAGTTCTCAGCTCCAGGCTTCAGCTGGCCAGTCCCAACCATTGTGAGCATTTGGAAAGTGAACCAGTGGATGCGAGCTCGCTCTCTCTCGCTCTCTCAGTTAAATAAAATTTTAAACCGAACACGTGTTTGAGACCCCCCCCCCCAACCGCCACACCCTAGTTTCTTAATTTTGGGCCGTTTACCTCGCCTCCCTGAGCACCAATTTTCTTATCTGTAATATAATGAAATCTAGCTAGTGAGTGTGCTTATTAAATAAGACAATGCACTAAAGTACATTGCACAGAATTTGCTCCTTACATGTCGATACCGTTCCTCGCTGTAGCTCTACCACCAATTGCCTGTGATCTTGGACAAATTACATCACTTCTCTGAGCCCCCGTTTCCTCGTCTACATGAGAAAAACAAAGTGATCCGACCGACGAGCTCTGCGAATCCTCTCTGTCTGCAGCTCTCCCGGGTCTTGCATCCAGGCCTGTATTTTTCTCAAGTCCCGCCCACGGATCTGGCCGGCTTTCTAGTACCCGCCACCAGATTCCCCGAGTCGCGCCCGAGCTCCGCTTCTCCTCTGTACAGGGTATCGCCTTTTCTCTTTGCAATTGGTTCTCAGTACCCCCCACCCTCCTCAATAACTCGCCTATGGAGGAGCCGGAGCCCTCCACCTCCCGCCCCTCGCTAGTGATTGGCACGAGCTCCGGGTCGTCCCCGCCCCCACTTGCCTGGCGGCTGGGCCCCGGCACCGCCCTCAGTCCCCGGGCGCTGCTGACGAGGGTGGCTGGGACCGTTAGCTCGCCAGGCTGGCAGGCTCCGGGCCGCTACTCCACTGGCAGCCGGGATGGAGACGATGCGAGCTCAGCGGCTGCAGCCTGGAGTGGGCACCGGCGGGAGGGGCACTCTTCGAGCGCTGCGGCCCGGAGTGACTGGGGCTGCGGCTGCCGCCGCCACACCCCCGGCGGGGCCCCCGCCGGCCCCGCCGCCCCCCGCACCGCCCCCGCCGCCGCTGCTCCTGTCGGGGGCCCCGGGGCTGCCCTTGCCTCCCGGCGCCGCCGGCAGCCCCGCGGTGCTGCGGGAGGCCGTGGAGGCGGTGGTGAGGAGCTTCGCCAAGCACACGCAGGGCTATGGCCGAGGTGAGTCTGCGGGTCTGGCCTCCTGCGGGACACCCTCCGAAAAGGGGCCCCGCTCTCACAGCCCTCCGGATCGCTTTTCCTGGCGTGGAGTCCCCACACGCATTTCCTTTTGGGGACTTTCCTCTGGGCCGCACAGACGCACATGCACTAACGCACAATACACACATTTAAACCTTCCACCCCCTCCCCTTTATCGCGTTATTAATGTATTCTCCAGGGACCCCATTTTTTTTATTTGAAACAATCCTTTCTTCCCAACCTTTCTCTTCAGAAATGGAATTCCTGCTGTAGCTTAATGCCTTCACATGTCTTGACCTCTGCGAAGCAGTCCCCATTGTGTGCGATCCTGTCCTTTATCTCAGCTTCAAGACATTTTCGCATCCATATGCCCTCAGCATTTCTTGTGCCATCTCGGCGATTCCTGAACTCCATTTCCTTCATCCTGACTGTTTAATTCTTCACGTACTTACCTTCACTCTGGAATTTCTAACTTCAGATTTGCTGGGGAGTTAGGGGGTGCTCTCACAAGTTGCTCCCCGAGAATTTTGCCTTTTTTTGGCCCGGTACCACCGAGCCCGCAGCAGCTTCCTGTGACTTCGTACTTCACTTGGATGTCTTTTTTAGTAAGGAGGCCTCCCAACTCTGGTCTCTCTGTCTGTCTGGCCCTAGCCCAGGAACGGAGGATAAATTCCAGGACTTGGCTCTCTCTCTCGATGTTAAATTCCGTGGAAAGGAGCCAGGTAGAAACTCCATTTCGGTTAGAAATCATCATCTTGAAGATGCCTAATTTCTGGGAAGGGGGACGTAAGGGTTTTCTTTGTTGTTTTTGTTTAACCAGTGTAGAGTTTCCTGTTGGGTTGGAGTTCCAGATTACAAGGAATACATAGCGGAGGATGTGGGATCCAGGATTTAAGTCTGGGATTTTGAAGACATCTCTTGTGTCTGATGGACCAGGTCCTGCCTGGCCTGGAAGTGACTGACTGTATCTTTAACTTCCTAGTTTAACAATAAAAAGGGTTGCAGGGCTTTCTCTATAGACAATAACTTTTTTTTTTTTTTTTGGAGGTGGGGAGTGTTGTGAAAAGAGCACACACAGGCTTTGGAAATCTCTGTCACTGACCAGCTATATGTTTGGGGGGAAAAGACTCAATCCCTGTGCTTTAGTTTCCTCAAAGATTATGATAGGGATTAATTGAGCCATTTTGACTGATACATACTGGATATTTAAAAATAATCATTATATCAAACTTGTTGGGTCATATTTCCTTAAGAAACACATTTATTTCCTCCCAGTCATAAACCCGGATGGTATAAACCCAAAGATCTCAATAACAACTGATTTTTAGATCCATTTTTCTTTATGTGCCTAATGATGCATTCATTTATCATCTATGATTCCTCATAGAATTTGAAATCTTGCTTTGGGGCATGGGCCTTGCTGGGTACTAGGGATACAAATGGTTAGGATTCAGAAATTCATCATAAGGAAATATAGTTCTTTTTCCATTTAATTCCTAGGGTAAAGAAGGCTATGGGCTAGAACTGCCACCAGGTACTCTCCTGCTCCTTCAGGTCTGTTTAAGTTGGGACCCAGGAAGGCTCTCCTGCCTCTGGGCGCAGACCGCTTGTCTGCACTCCTTGGAGAGCCTCTGGCTTTGCTTCTACACTGAGTGTCCTATAAAAACGTTCTCATTTCCTTAGGGCTGAGGGAACGAGGGGACTGTGCTGACAGAAAGCAATCGGTCAGGCTTCAGACCTTGGTGGTTTTCTCCTCCAACCTCCCACCTCCTCTCACAGTCCGGCTCATTATTGTTGAGGTTCTCATTTCCAGCCTGGGTACCCAGCCAGTCCTTGAGGAGAGTTTGGCAGATCATTCAGCTTCAGGCAAGCAAAATCTCTGCCGATTTGGCTCAGAAGCCCTTCCCCACATGGAATCATTTATTCTGCTTTGATTAATAGGCAAAGCTGCCACTGGCACATACCCACATACCCTTGTGACTGATGGCATGGGATTTGCGAGAATACAATTTACTTTGGTCTCCACCCAAACCATTCCCAGATCCAGCAATGCTTTCCCACATCATCTTCAATTCACATCCTTCAGCTTCTTCCTGACTGCTCCGAGTTAACTTTTCCAGTCAAAGTCTTTAGATTTACCTTCTCTCATAGAGGATTTCAACATTTGTATGCAAAACTGTTCTGTTGTTTCACCTGTTTGTGTTTATCTCTTCCCCACTCCCACCCATCCAGGATAAGTACATAGCTCAGTATGCTGTAGGATCTTCGTCAGTTTATAATGCATAGGATTTGGAATCAAGGGAGCCTGGCCCTGTTAAATAGTGTGATCTCGGAGAAACTGCTTAATCTCTATGCCTCATCTGTTCCATTCACTTACTAAATATTTATTGATCACCAGTTACGTGGTAAACAAGACAGATAGTTAGTCCCTACCTCGACGGAGCTCACATTCTGTTTAATAGAGCATGTGTTAAAATTAATGGTGCAATAAAGCAGGATAGTACAGTAGAAAGAAGGCTGGCTTTGAGGCCAATCAATGTCTCCAAATCTTGGTTCTGCTACTTCTGGTTTGTTTCTGAAATAGTTTGCTTTTGTATAAATCGGTATTATAATACATCTCTTGATAGTTTTGTGAGGAGTAAATGAGATAATGAATGCAGCAGGTGCAGCACACGGTACTCAACAAGTAGTTGCTATTGCTATGCATTTTGAAGTGTTTGTGTGATAGGCTTTGTTAGCCTCACCATTTCCTTTGCCCCCCTCATTGACATGTAGTCCCCTTCTCATATTTGACATCTGGCAATTCATAAACTACTGTGATTGAGCAAATCACTTTCCTTGCCCTTGTAGTCTTCAGCCCTATTGTTTGGGGATTATTGCTCTCACTTTATTTTATAGTATGGCTTCATGATTGGAGATTTTGCCCAGCTAGTCCACTAGGTTGAACAAATGAATCTTGTGTAGTGTTTTCTGTTTAGTTGCTTTTTTTCCTCAGAATCACAGTTTGTTTATTTTTTTTTTCCTGTGACTGGAATTAAATTAATTTTTCTAAATATTTCCAATTTTTGGAAATGTGAATTAATCCCTATATTAGTTTCCTGTGGCTGCTGTAACAAACCATTAGAAAAATCAGTGGCTTGAAACAAAAGAAATCTATTCTCTCATTGTTCTGGAGATGAGAAGTGCAAAATCAGCATCACTATGTGAAAATCAGGGTATCTGCAGTCATGGGTCCCCTTCCCCCCACCGAAGCTCCAGGGGAGAATCTGTTCCTTGCTTCTTCCTGCTTCTGGTGGCTGTCTGCATTCCTTGGCTCATGACTATATCATTCCAATCTCTGCCTCTGTGGTAGAGATCTCTGCCTCATGCCTGCTCCTTTTTGTTTTGTTAAATCTGACTTCGTTTTATAAGGACACTTGTGATTGCATTTAGGGCCCATCCAGAAAATCTAGGTTAAACTCCCCAGCTCAGATTCCTTAACTTAAACACTCTGCAAAGGCTTTGCCGTATAAGGTAACATCACAGGTTCTGAAGATTAGGATATTAGACAGTTTGGCAGGAGGTTTTATTCAGCCTACTATTGTCCTCCCCAAGGTCACTGTTACTCCCTCCTTTCCAAAAAGACTGTGCACTGTGGGCTGTTCATGGATATGCTCTAACAACTAGAATTGGAACTATTAGATGAAATATTGCCATAATAATGGCTTCTCTCTTGGTCATAAAAATGTGAAGTAATCTGGGCCAGCCTGTTCCCAACATCCTTTATGATCACGGGGAGTCTTTTTACTCACCACTCAATTTCACCTTCTATTCATTATCTCTGCTCCCTCACCACAAAATTGTATTTAATTCGTATGATATAAAGTTTTGCCCATAGTTTCATGTGTTGGTTTAGTGTGTTTATTCTGATGGACAGATGATTTCATTCCATGTAGACATTCATCTATTATTTTATCTCCTAAGGGTAAAAGTCAAACTATGCTCATTTTTGTTCTTGTTCAACATAACAGTGCAAACACTTAAACAGTATGAACTACCTTGGTGTTGCTTGTCCCTTTCAGACCTGCATCTGTCAGAGACTTCCAGAAAGCAAGTGTAGCTGTTGTACGCGTATGTCTCCTAACTCACTGTTCTTTATTATATTCATGGTTCCTCACTGAAAATCAGATAAAAACTATGGGCTGCCTGCCCACCATGTACAAATACTCATACACACACACAAATGCACACACACAATTTTACTCAACAGTTTTAGGGGGCTCGTGAGCCTCCGTGAAGCTCAGCCATGGACTGCATCTTGGGCCCTGGATCGAGATCCCCAGATTGGAGAGAACATTTGGCCTCGGGATATCTATATCCCTATCCCAAACTCTGTCACAGCCCTGTGACCCCTAGCAAGTCCTTTGTCCTTCCTTAGCTTAAAGTGGGACTAGATAATCTCTGAAGTTCCCTCCAGCTCTAAAAATGAAAAAGTCCATGAGCATTTTCAGATTCAGATCACGGTTAATTGCTTTTTTCTGGACCACTTTCTAATGTCTCATTTCATATTCACATTTCTGAAGCAGAACTCCCCATTTCCTTTGGCTTTGAGCAGTCATTAAAAAATAGTCCTGTAACTCTGTGCCAAGTGGGATTTAACTGGATGTGGGGTAGACCTATGCTTTTTAATAGGACTTTCCCAGTTATGGTGGTCTCCCCCCTTCCTCTTTATCCCACAGTTCTCCCCGTTGTTTGGCTGTCAGGGGAGCTGTCAGCCAGTGCATTGTGCTAGATTGTCTCAAAGAGGGAACTGGCACTGAAAAGATCTCAATGGAAACAACGACAATGGCTAAGTTTTCTGGGCAGTAGTGACCTTTGGAGAGCCCTTGCCAAACCAAGGGTGGGAAAGAGTGTTTCCTTTTCATGCTGTCTTTTAATAAGAGAATAAACATTCTAAAGTCAGTTAAATATAGGACATTAGAAAGAACGTACGCGGCTTTTCAAACTCTCAGTGGGTACATGGGGTGCCCAGGGGCTGCTGAGCAGGCGAGAAAACTGTTATTATGGACCACTACATTTTGATCACCTTGCTGGCAAGGACTGTGGTATTTGTTTGTTGATTTTTTTTCTTCATCCTTAATGCCTATAATGGTGCCATCCACCTCTCAAGTGTTCATATTTTTGGTTATTGTGTGTGTGGCAGCCATGAAAATGGGCTATTCAGCTCTCCTGCTTCAGGGAGCATAACTACCAGCCTAGCTGTTGCCTTCTCTGGGTCCATTCCACATTTGCACTGAGGTCACGTTTCCTGTATGCTGTTCTCAGCCAATGACTGAACACCGTGGGAGTATTAAGGCAGACACGTCCTGGTGGGACACAGGATGCCTTTGGCATGAGGGTTTCCTACTAGGCCAAAGCTTTCTGGGAATTGCACTACAGTCTGAGACTCTCAAATCCAAACCTTTTTCCAGCCCTCTCCTCCACAGGTGTCAGATCTTTGCTGTAATCTGAAGGCCGTCCCTGGCCTCTCCCACTTCCACTGCAGTAAATCTTTCATGACTTTCCCATCTTGGTGTCTTCGTGATAAACCTGAGCTAATGCAATATAAAAGAATGAGTGCGTTGTAGTAATCAAGGGTAGGACAGTGGTCTTGTTGCAAGACACTGGAGAGCATGTGCGGTAATTTATGGTTGTGAGGCTTCAGTTACAGCTGTTTGAAATCTTTTGAGATTCTCAAGTCAAAATGATCCTTTCCAAGTCAAACTGTTCTCATCCCTCCTCCCATTTAAAATCCTTCAGCTGCTTCCCCGATGCTGTAGGCTGAAGTCAAGAGGCTAACGTGGTCCTACTTGGTCCTGCCTCCTTTTGCAAAGCTGTCTCCGCTACCCCCAGCCCCTAGTCTTGTTTCTAGGGAATGCAACTCCATCCCGCATTACTCTCCCCTTTATTCCCTCTTTTGTAGCCATAGTGGCCTTTCAATCGTTTTATTCACCTTGCTCCCTGCTGTCAGAGCTTCTGTACATGCTGTTCCTTATGCTCAGAAAACTACCGTCTCACTTCTTACCTAGTGAATTCCTACTCGTACAAGAGCTTACTGCTCCTTTGGTGTCTAGGTCTGACCAAAACGTGAACTTAGAGAGGGGAGAGAGGAGGGCAGGCATATTCTGGTTGAATGCAAATTAAGTACATCACAGTCTAGGTTTCTTCGTTTAAATGGCGGTCGGTTGCTAAGGAACACAATGTAGGTAGAAATTGCAGGTATGTATTGAAGTTCAGCACCATTGAGGTGTTCTGATGGCTGATGTCTTCTCTTTTTGTAGTGAATGTGGTGGAGGCACTTCAGGAATTCTGGCAGATGAAGCAGTCCCGTGGGGCTGACTTGAAGAATGGGGCGCTAGTGGTTTACGAGATGGTCCCCTCCAACAGCCCTCCCTATGTCTGCTACGTCACCCTGCCTGGGGGAAGTTGCTTTGGGAGTTTCCAGGTAAGGGTTGTGAGGTGGCAATAGCAAAGAGGAAAGCTTAGGGGATAATAAAGGGCTTTTTCTATCACTTTGACCATGAAATCTCTGTGTGAAATCACATATTTGAGGACCAAAGTCAATTCTGGGTAAATGGTTCTGGCAAGCACCTGAGGCTCATTTGACCAGAGAAGAACCTCAATAGCATGCATTTCTTTCAGCATGCAAAACTTTAAACCCACTTTGAATTTGAGAAATTATGGATAGGGGGCCGGCACTGTGGCATAGCAGGTAAAGCCACCACTTGCTGTGCTGACATCCCATATGGGTGCCAGTTCAAGTCCCAGCTGTTCCACTTCTGACCAGCTCTCTGCTATGGCCTGGGAAAGCAGTAGAAGATGGCCCAAGTCCTTGGGCCCCTGCACCCACATGGGAGACTGGAAAGAAGCTCCCAGCTCCTGGCTTCAGATCAGCACAGCTCCAGCTGTTGCGGCCATTTTGTGAGTGAACCAATGGATGGAAGACCTCTCTCTCTCTCTGCCTCTGCCTCTCTGTAACTCTGCCTTCCAAATAAATAAATAAATCTTAAAACAAAACAAAAAAGCTTCATGTAAAAAAAAAAAAGAAATTATGGATATACCTTGCTCAGTATATCACACTGCCAGCACTCAACCCAAATTCTGCTCTCCCATCTATTATTGCGTTCTAACTTCCTTTCTGCCATCTCTTTCTTGAGGATAAAGAACACTATTTCTTGCTGCCAGTACCCTTTTATAGGCAATTGCTAAAGAAAGCAATGTGGGGCCAGCGCTATGGTGTAGCCAGTAAAAGACGCCGCCTGTAGTGCCGGCATCCCATATGGGTGCCAGTTCAAGACCTGGCTGCTCCATTTCCAGTCTAGCTCTCTGTTATGGCCTGGGAAAGCAGTAGAAGATGACCCAAGTCCTTGGGCCCCTGCACCCACGTGGGAGACCTGGAAGAAGCTCCTGGCTCCTGGCTTCAGATCAACAGTGGGAGACCTGGAAGAAGCTCCTGGCTTCAGTTCCAGCTGTTGCGGCCATCTGGGGAACTAACAGGTGGAAGACCTCTCTCTCTCTCTCTCTCTCTCTCTGACTCTCTGTAACTCTACCTTTTTTTTTTTTTATTAAGATTATCATTTCTGAGGGTTTTTTTTTTTTTTATTTGACAGGTAGAGTTATAGATAGTGAGAGAGAGAGACAGAGAGAAAGGTCTTCCTTCCCAGTGGAGGATGGCCCAAGTCCTTGGGCCCTGCACCCACATGAGAGACCAGGAGAAGCACCTGGCTCCTGGCTTCAGATCAGCAAGATGCGCCGGCCGCAGCGGCCATTGGAGGGTGAACCAACAGCAAAAAGGAAGACCTTTCTCTCTGTCTCTCTCTCTCACTATCCACTCTGCCTGTCAAAAAAAAAAAAAAAAAAAAAAAAGATCTTCCTTCCATTGGTTCACTCCCCAAATGGCCGCTGCAGCCGGCGCTGCGCCGATCCAAAGCCAGGAGCCAGGTGCTTTCTCCTGGTCTCCCATGTGGGTGCAGGGCCCGAGCACTTGGGCCATCCTCCACTGCCCTCCCAGGCCACAGCAGAGAGCTGCACTGGAAGAGGAGCAGCCGGGACTAGAACCTGGCACCCATATGCGATGCCAGCGCTGCAGGTGGAGGATTAACCAAGTGAGCCACAGTGCCAGCCCCTGTAACTCTACCTTTCAAATAAATATATTAAAGAAAAAAGAGGGAAAGAAAGCAATGCTTGAACTCTAGGAGATCAAAGGGGAAGGACTATGTGTGGTAGGAATCTAAATTTTTATTTTCCCTGATGGCCAAGGGGTTAAGCCAGGAGTTTAACTCTTCTGTACCTCAGTTCCCCCATCTATCACATGGACATTATTTCTTCAGTCTTTACTTTACTAACATTCTACAATGATATGAAAGACTTATCATGGTGAAAACAATGATTGCTGAGGCCAGTGTTCTGTCTCAGCAGGTTAAGACCCTGCTTCCAATGCCAGCATCCCATATCAGAGTGCCAGTTTGAGTCCTGGCTGCTCTGCTTCTGATTCAGCTCCCTACTAATGTGCATGAGAAGGCAGCAAAAATGACCCAAGTACTTGGGCCTCTTCTACCCACATGGGAGACCTGGACGGCAGTACCAGGCCCCTGGTTTCCATCTGTCTCAGCCCAGTTTGTTGGGGCCGTTTGGGGAGTGAACCAGAGGATGGCAGATTCTCTCTCTCGCTCTCATTCTCGCTCTCTCACTCTCTCTGGCACTCTGCTTTTCCAATAAATTATATAGATCTTTTAAAAATCCATCTTTAATAGTTCATAGTAATTTCTCAGGATCCCATAATGGCAACAACCACCCCCCCCCCTTTTTTTAAAAGATTTATTTAGTTATTTGAAAGGCAGAGTTACAGAGAGGCAGAGGCAGAGAGAGGGGCAAGTCTTCCATCCACTAGTGTACTCCCCAGATGGCTGCAACGGCTGGGGCTGGGCCAGTCTGAAGCCAGGAGCCAGGAGCTTCTTCTGGGTCTCCCAGGTGGGTGCAGGGGCCTAGGGCCATCTTCTACTGCTTTCCCAGGCCATAGCAAGGAGTTGAATCGGAAGTGGAGCAGCCAGAACTCAAACTGCAGTGGTGGCTTTACCTGCTATGCCACAATGCCTCCTTCCATCCTTTTATTTAAAGATTTATTTTATTTATTTGAAAGGCAGAGTGATAGAGAGATCTTCCATCTGCTGGTTCACTTCCCAAATTGGAGACAATGTCCCAGGCTGAGCCAGGTCTAAACCAGGAGCCTGGAATTCCATCCTGGTCTTCCATATGGGCAGCAAGGACCCAAGAACTTCCACTGTTTTCCCAGGTACAATAGCAGAGAGCTAGATCAGAAGTGGAGCAGCCAGGACTTGAACCACTGTTCTGATATGGGATGCCAGCATCGAAGGTGGTAACTTAACCAACTGTGCCATGCTGCTAACTGCTAAAGATGGATTTTTTTTTTTTTACCTTGCCAACAGAACAGCAACCTTTTGAAATGTCAATTTAGGAGTCTGAATAGGAATTTAAAGAAGATAATAGACACCTCTTCATTTTCCCAAATGGCTTCAGGAACTCTTAGATAAGATTAGAACCCCTGCTTTGTGCTTCCATAGCACCTTAAACTTCCCCTATCAAATCACTTATTATAACAAATTGTAACTGACGGCCTCTCACAGTGGAAACAAGACTCCATAAAAGTGTCTATAGACTGTGTCTATATTCTTTCTTGTTCAGTATTAAATTGCTACCACCCCAGTCAGCACTCAGCACGTAGTAGACACTTAATCTGTTGCATGAATGAGAGCCATTGCAAATCAGTTCCTGTCTCAGACACAGTCTTTTGAAAGCTTCATCTCAAGTTGATATGGGGGAACAAAGCAGGGGGTTAGATAGAAGTAGGTGAGCTGCATTGTGACGTTACCCCTCACCTGTCAATCTAATATGCCTATCGTCCCAGGATGCACCTGTCTCATCCAGGACCAGGAAGGGGGAGATGGCACGATGACCACATGGAAGTTAAGTTCCATGTGGAGGCGCCATAAAAATCCCAGAAAGCTTAATGCATGCTAAGATCCCACCCTGTTTGTTTATTTAATTAAGGTACAACCCCCTCCCTCATAAGAGACTGGAGAGACTGGAAATAGGCACCCTCTTTTGTTCCTGATCTCTATTGAGGACCCCTCTCTGGCTACGTCTTTCTCATCTCTCTATTCATAGGCGACTCTGTGTAGGGCAGCCCACATCAATATGTGTCACTCTCACTCTCTCTTTTAAATAAATTCTCCCTTGTCACTGTATGCCTCTGCTTTGTATTCTTATTTTGATGGGGGACAAGAACTTGGTGTGAAGATTAAGATACCTAGGCCCATATCAAAATCAGAAAGCCAAACTTTTGCCCTCAGAATCTTAGCTATTTGAGAAATAAATATATACCCAGGATGACTCATGTTTATGCTTTCTCCTCTTTGAGAATAAAGTCTTTCCCTTCTTCTACTCATCTTATCACAATTGTTGATAATTACCATAATTTGATAATTTTATGATATAGCCCATAACTGAAGCATTTTAGTAATTTTATTTCTATTTCCTGAAGTGTCTATTTGTGGCCAATTTTAGCCTGTATCTTTTAGGTTCACTTTGGCAGGTGGAATTTCTCCAGTGTTATTTTTTTACAAATGGCTTTTTCAGAAACAGCACTACAAAGTAGGCAGCAAACTAGTGCAATAGACGTAGAACTGGAGGAACCTTAGGAGCAAGAAAATTTAGGGTTAGTGTATCAAACTCTATATCCTGTCAGAAAAATGTCAGCTAAAGGAAATTAAGAATTAATGAGAGTAAGGATGGTTAAGTAGTGAACATATCCTAGTCAACTTTTTAATTTCATCTTTTAACTTTTGCTTATTTGAAAGGCAGAAATAAAGGGAGAGACAGAGAAATCTTCTATCTGCTAGTTCACTTCCTAAATGCCCTGAACAGCGAGGGATGGGCAAGGCTGAAACCAGGAGCCTGGAACTCCATCCTACTCTCCCATGTGGATGGCAGGGACCCAAGTAGTTGAGCTGTGATCTGCTCCCTCCTAAGTGTTCACTAGCAGGAAGCTGGAATCATGAGTGCAGCCAGGACTCAAACCCTGGCACTCGGATACGGAATGGGAGTGCCCCAAGCAACACTTTGACTGCTACACCAAATGCCACCCCTGCCTGCAACTTCACTTTCTTCTAATCTTGATCATAAATGGCAAAGGGCACAGACACCTTTGAGACAGCCAATAAAGCTGAGTTATGAAGGAATATTGTGGTGGCTAGGGCTCTGAGGTTGAATGACTTAAGACTTCTGAGAAATCAGGCTTGTTTCAAGGTACCTATGTTAGATATAATGTAAATGGATTAATTTTGAATTTTTCTTTGCTTTTCTCAACTCAGTTTTCCTCCCCCTAAATACCCTTCTGCTCCTTGCTTTCACTGGAGAGGAAAAAAAGAAGACGACAATTAATTCCTTCTTTAGGCTTCAACTTAGACCTCATTCAGAGATAGCTTCTTTGGCTCATTACATTATTGGAGAAATTGCCTGCTCAGAACTAAAAGTGAAATCCAGGACCAGTGTTGTGACACAGCAGGTTTCGCCACAACATCAGCAGCCCGTATCGAAGTGCTGGTTTGAGACCTGGCTACTCTGCTTCTGACCCAGCTCTCTGCTAATGCACCTGGGAGGCAGCAAATGATGGCCCAGCTACTTAAGTTCCTGCTTGTGTGAGAGAGATGCAGATGGAATTTCTGGTTCCTGGCTTTACCTGGCCCAGCCTTTGCTCTTGTGGCCATTTGGAGACTGAGCCAGTGGACGGAAGATATTCTGTCTCTCTCTCGCTCTCTCTCTCTCTCGCTCTCTCACTCTCTCTCTTTCTCTGTAACTATGCCTTTCAAACAATAAATAAATACTTTTTTTTTTTTTTTTTTTTTTTTTGGACAGGCAGAGTGGATAGTGAGAGAGAGAGACAGAGAGAAAGGTCTTCCTTTTTGCCGTTGGTTCACCCTCCAAAGCCAGGAGCCAGGTGTTTCTCCTGGTCTCCCATGGGGTGCAGGGCCCAAACACCTGGGCCATCCTCCACTGCCTTCCCGGGCCATAGCAGAGAGCTGGCCTGGAAGAGGGGCAACCGGGATAGAATCCGGCGCCCCAACCGGGACTAGAACCCGGTGTGCCGGCGCCGCAAGGTGGAGGATTAGCCTGTTAAGCCATGACGCCGGCCTAAATACTTATTTTTTAAAGTGAAGGCTGAGAACACCAGATGGGTGCATCTAAGAGAGAATAGAGTCCTCTGCAGAAGCAGCCTAGATACAGCTCTGTTTTTCTTTTGTTTGTTTGTTTTGTTTTGTTTTGTTTTTTTAAGATTTATTTTAGGCCGGCACCGAGGCTTAACAGGCTAATCCTCCGCCTTGTGGCGCTGGCACACAGGGTTCTAGTCCCGGTTGGGGTGCCGGATTCTATCCTGGTTGCCCCTCTTCCAGGCCAGCTCTCTGCTATGGCCCGGGAAGGCAGTGGAGGATGGCCCAAGTGCTTGGGCTCTGCACCCGCATGGGAGACCAAGAGAAGCACCTGGCTCCTGGCTTTGGATCAGCGAGATGCGCCGGCCGCAGCGGCCATTGGAGGGTGAACCAACGGCAAAAAGGAAGACCTTTCTCTCTGTCTCTCTCTCTCACTATCCACTCTGCCTGTCCAAAAAAAAAAAAAAAAGATTTATTTTATTTATTTGAAAGGCAGAGTTGGAGAGAGAGAGGTCTTCCATCTGCTGGTTCACTCTCCAAATGGCCACAACAGCCGGAGCTGGGCCGATCTGAAGCTAAGAGCCAGGAGTTTCCTCCAGTCTCCTACGTTTTTGCAGGGGCCCAAGGAGTTGAGCCATCTTCCACTGCCTTCCCAGGCCACAGCAGAGAGCTGGATCTGAAGAGGAGCAATCGGGATTCGAACTGGCACTCATATGGGATGCAGACACTGCAGGTGGCAGCTTTGCCGGCCCCAATACAGCTCTGTTTTAATCATGGGTTATCTAGTTGAATCCAAACAACCTTGCCTGTCCACAGACCAAGAAAACAAGTTACAAATTTCTCACAAGCTGGCCAGAGTCTGGCTTTTGAGTAATTAATTCCGTTGACAGTTTAAGCAGAGGTATTTTTCACGTCCAGTGATTATATGCTGACTTCAGCAGCCTTTCCTTATTCTGCATTCAATTTGGAATGAGCTACAGCTGTCTCCAGTTCCTTAATGACTTCAGGATGTTGAATCAAAGTTATATTTCCAAACATCCCAACCATGTTTCAGTTAAAGACTTTGGAAAGTGTGTCGAATACAACTGATTTGTCTAAAGCAGGGGTGGGGAACGTCCAGCCCTCAGGCCACATAAGGCCCTCAAAATCATTTGATGTGGCCCTGCCAAGGCAGCTGCAGGCAGGACTCAAAAATCACTAAATCTATAGCAGGCTCATTTTCTAAGCTGACAATTGTGTATGGCCTGTGAATGATGTTATAAATATCCAAATGGCCCTTGGCAGAAAAAGGTTCCCACCCCTGAAGAATGTCCAACTGTCTTCTCTTTTGAGTGTTTCTTTCCCACTGATCCTTCCTTTTCAGTTACTCTCAGGATTTATGTGCTCTCTCCCCCCTGCCTAGTTTTGCCCCACTAAAGCTGAGGCTCGGCGGAGTGCTGCAAAGATTGCGTTAATGAATTCTGTGTTTAACGAACATCCTTCGCGAAGAATCACTGATGAGTTCATTGAGAAGAGTGTCTCGGAGGCCCTGGCATCTTTCAACGTAAGTCATTTGGAAAGGAGGGTGGGGGTGGGAGAAGTGACTGATTGGGAAATCTTGTAAATTCCTGGGGCATACACATGCATTCTTACCTGTCTCCGTGTCTGTTCGTTCTGTTTCCTCTCTGTCAATCTTGCGTGTCACAAGGTCCATGTCTCTCAGACTGTAATTCTGTATCTGGGTTTGTAGGGGTTTTTTGTTTTGTTTTTTCTCTTTGATTGTGTGTCTTTGATATCTAGAAAATTTTAATTCAAGAATTATGGAATTTTAGAGCTATCCCAAAATGAAAATTGAGCTTAAATTTTGCTTGTCCCAATTTTGGTTTAAAACCTTGTCCCTGACTATTCCTTTATTATGATTGTTTTTGTGGTCATACGTCTCCTGACTCTATTACCATATGACATTAATAACTAACCCCTTTACAATGCAGTGGCTTGGTCTTTTTCCTTTTCAGGAATGGATAGGAACTTTTTTTTTTTTTTTTTTGAAAAAGAACACATGATCAGAATGGCGTGGCTGGCCTTGTGGCACAGTAGGTTAAGCTGCTGCTTGAGGTACTGGCATCCCATAGCACCGGTATTGCATGGCAGAGTGCAGGTTTAAGTCTCAGCTGCTCCAGTTCCAGCCAGCATCCTGCTAATGTGCCTGGAAAGGCAGTGGAAGATGGCTCAAGTTCTTGGACCCTTGCCACCCATATGGGAGACCAGGATGGAGTTCCTGGCTCCTGGCTTTTACATAGCCCACCACTAGCTATTGCAAGCATTTAGGGAGTGAACCAGCAGATGGAAGATATCTCTCTCTCTCTCCCTTTCAAATAAATAAATATTTAAAAATATATGGGCTTTACTATGTTACTTAGGAACCATCAATTTTTCTCCTATTATCTTTTTGCCCCAATCAATAGCATCTGTAGGGAATAAAAATACATATATATATATATATATATATATAAGATTTATTTTATTTGAAAGGTATAGATACAGAGAGAGAGAGAGAGAGAGAGAGAGAGATAGGTCTTCCATATGTTGGTTCATTCCCCAAATGGCTGTAATGTCTGGGATGGGCCAGGCGGAAGCCAGGAGCGTCTTCCAGGTCTCCCACATGGATACAGGGGCCCAAGCATGTAGGCTATCTTCCACTGCTTTCGCAGGCACATTAGCAGGGAGCTGGGTCAAAAGTGAAGCAGCTGGGACTTGAACCAGTGCCATATGGGATGCCAGTGTCACAGGTGGTGGCTTTACCTACTATGTCATAATGCCAGCCCCAAATACTTTTATATTAAAACCAATTAAAATTGAAAAAGTACATTTACTTTTCTTCAATCACCTCGTGGTATTGTAAAATGAATCATCAGTTTGGATTATTAAAAAGCAGGATGTGTCATACTTAGGAGCACGTATTGAAATTATGATTCTTCTAGCTGTGTAACTGCAGAAGTTACTGCATTAAGTCTCAGTCTCTTCATCTGCAGAATGGGATTGCTTTCAGTAGGGTTGCTAAATAAAAAATATAATATACTTAAGCACTTAACACATGTTGTCTGTTTAGATACCATTGGATGCAAGTAACAGAATATTTTACTTCGAATTGATTTAATAAATAAAGGAAGGAAATGTATTGTCCGATATGACAGGAAGTTCAGAAATAGAGAAAATTTCAGGGCTGGTTGATTCCATGGATCAAGAACATCATTATCTACTGGCTTAGATTATTTCCATCTCTCCACACAGCCTTCCTCTAGATGTTGACTTTTTCCTTGGGTTCAGTGCCATCAGGGTACAAGTTGGCTGCAGATTTTCAGACACTCAATATAAACATACCTATGTTCAGAGACAAAGACTATGTTTTCTAGTGTTTCTAGTTAGTAGTAAAGAGTTCTTTCCCAGAAACTCCCTAGCAGACCTCCATTCAGCTTCTCAGAATTCCCAGTGTAAAACAAATTTCTGGGGCTGGTGTTTGGTTCAGTAGTTAAATACGCCACACTGGGGGCCAGCACTGTGGCATAGTAGGCTAAGTTTCCACCTGCAGCACCAGCATCCCATATGGGTGCTGGTTTGTGTCTTGGTTGTCGTCTCCCAATTTAGCTATGCTTATGGCCTGGGAAAGCAGTGAAAGATGGCCCAAGTGCTTGGGCCTTTGCACCCACATGGGAGACCTGGAAGAAGTTCCTGGCTCCTGGCTTTGGATCATCCCAGCTCCGGCCGTTGTGCCAATTTGGGGAGTAAACCAGCAGAAAGGAAGACCTTTCTCCATGTCTCTGTCTCTCTCTTAAACTCTGCCTCTCGAATAAATAAAATCTTAAAAAAAAAAAAAAAAAAAGATGCCACACTGCTTTGAGATTCCTGTGTCCCATACTGGAATGCTTGAGTTTGAGTGTTGACTCTGTTTCCAATTCCAGCTTCCCGCTGATGCACACCCTGGGAGGCAGCAGGGAATGGTTCAAGTGGTTGGGCCATTCATGTGGGAGACCTGGGTAGAGTTCCTGGTTCCTGGATTCAGTGTGGCCCAGCCATGGCTGTTTTGGGCATTTGGAGAGTAAACAAGCAAATGGAAGACCTCTGTCTGTCTGTCTCTCTGTCCCTGGTCCTGTCAAATAAATAAAAATAAATGAATAAAAAAATTTAAAAGAACAAATTACTGGCAAAGGGGATTAATATTTACTTTCTGGAGCTGAGCCATAGTTAGTCTCCTCTGAGGCTTGTAGGAGATGGTGGTTACTAAGGATACTACACTAAGGGTGTAAGAAGGAAAAAGGAAAGAAATCTCAGGTCCGTCATAAGCAGTGTATATTATAAAGTGTTTAATAAATGTAAATTATTATTTCTCCCATGCCACTGCTTCTTTTTGATTAACCCCCAAAACTGAGAAATAATGTACTTCTCATTAATTTCCCAGTGGAATTCCCATTCTTCAGAATAATATTCATTTGGGCTTAGCCATGGATAAAGGGTAATGCTCCCATTCTTGGCTTCCTACCTATTTTTTTTTTTATTTTAAAAAGGTATATTTTATTTATTTGAAAGGCAGAGTCACAAAGAGACACAGAGAGAGATCTTTCATACACTGGTTCACTCCCCAAATGGCTGCAATGGCCAGGGCTGAGCCAGGCCAAACCAGGAGCCAGGAACTCCATCCAGGTTTCCCATGTGGGTTGCAGGGCCCCCATGCTTTTTGGCCATCTTCTGCTGCTTTTCCAGGCAGATTAGGAGGGAGCTGCCTCAGAAGTGAGCAGCCAAGACTCAAACCAGCGCTCATATGGGATGCTCGAGTCGCAGGCACGGCTTAACCCGCTGTGCCACGATGCCAGTCCCTCAGCCTTGATTCCTAAAGGTTCTGAATCTGGCACTATATTGTACTCTGTCTTTTGACAAATCACTTAGCTTCAGGTTATCTTTCACATTTGTAAAGTAGATCAGTTGGGTTAAATTATCTCTAATTTATTTCCAATTATATTCTAGTAATCCTTTCACTTACCAAGTATTCTATGATAAATGTTTGTTGAATAGATGTGTTGGTTTAACCATGTTAGATGTGGAAGTATGGCTTCCTAACTGGTAGCTTCCCAACTGGTAGGACATGCCACTCTTAGATACTTCGGATAGGCTATCAGTGGACCATGATGTCGATCCTCTCCATCAGATCAGCAGATGGGCAAGGCCTGGCACAGATGGACTTCTCAGCCCAAAGTTCCTGTGGGTACCAGCAGCCTTCTCCATATGGCCTCGATGGCTGTACAGATAAAATCATTATTTTATATGTGCCATGTCATGAAAAAGTTTGGAAGGTAGTAAATAAGGCGTCATATTGAACAATTATAGACAAAAATAAATGGTTATTTTCCTCGGAGCCCTAAAGCCCAATTTTGAAGATTACATTTTTCCTTCCATTTACTTTAGAATTGCCTGAAGTTTTTATTTTGTATTTATTTGTTTCACTTTATTTGAAAGGTAGAGAGAGAGAGAGAGAAAGGAGAGAGAGAGATCTATTCACTGTTTCACTCCCTAAATGCCCTCAATAGCTGGACTGGGCCAGGCCAAAGCCAGGAGTCTGGAACTCAATTTGGGGCTCCCACGTGTGTGGCAGGTACCCATATACTTAAGCTATCATCTTATGCCTCTCAAGGTGGACATCAGCAGGAAGCTGGGATTGGAAGTGGAGCCAGGACTTGAACCCAGGTACTCTGATATGGGATGCAAGTGTCCCAAGTGGCATTTTAACCACTACACCAAAAGCCCACCCCTCACTGCAGGTTTTAGAGCACATGTATCTCTTTTTCATTCTTTTTTAATTAAAAAAGATTTGATTCTCAAAACAATCCTATAAGGTCAGTCTATGGTTATTCTTATTATGACAAGTAGTAGCTCCAGGTCACACTCTTTACTTCTATTGTTTTTTGAACATGCTAGGCTTGAAAGTAGGACAATGTATAGTAGTTATACACCTGCTGGGTCATACAACCACAGCAGACATATTAAACAAATGGCTAGGAAGTCAAAATGCTGCCTAGACATTCTCATTCTTATGGCTCCTACTGATTCCTTTTTATTTTTTAATGAATTCAGAAATTTGGTAAACAGAACTATTCATTTTAAAACTAGCTGGGAAGATTGCAACTTACAAGTTATGCAGAATTTATTCATTCTGTTCCTTCTAAGAATGACAGGGTCAGAACACGGGATTAGGAAATTCTCTCAAACTGTAGATTAATTTATTATGGTTAAGTATGAGTCTTCACCAAATACTGAAAATAACTATTGACTTAAGATAGTTGACAGTTGTGCAGATTCAGATGAGGGCTATAAAACCAACTGAACTAACTAAATTTTAGAACTGAGGGATAATTTATGTAGCTGATTACTAACAGAACATTGTTGGTATAAGCTTTATAAGCAAAGGTCACATCAATCATGATTACATGTGCATATCTAGGTAGGAAGCGATTGACTGGCAGTACTTTATCTTTGGTCCTCAAATACCACGAAGCTTTATTAATTTGTGATTTGTAATTTTTCAGCTAGAGCTATATACATTCATTCTGAAAGTTGGTAGTACATATGAGATGATAGATGGTGTATGCAACAGTTGCTGTTCACATAACATTTAGCTCTGCACATGGAGTCGTTCTGCGTGCTTCTGGATTACCAATGTAGTCTTGATTGTCTAAATTTTTAAGTTTCATGCACATACATTATTTATTGATTTAAAAATAAATGGCTTATTAAATGTTAAAAAAAAAATATTTATTTAGGGGCCGGCACTGTGGTACAGTAGGTTAAAGCTCCAGCCTGCAGTGCCAGCATTCCATATGGGCTCTGGTTTGAGTCCCAGCTGTTCCACTTCCAATCCAGCTCCCTGCTAATGTGCCTGGGAAAGCAGTGGAGGATGGTCCAAGTCCTTGGGCCTCTGTACCTGCATGGGAGACCCTGAGGAAGCTTCTGGCTCCTGGCTTTGGCCTGGCCCAGCCCTCGCCGTTACAGCCATTTGAGGAGTGAACCAGTGGGTACAAGATCTCTCTATCCTCTTCTCTCTCTCTCTCTCTCTCTCTCACTCTGACTTTCAAATAAATAAATAAACTTTTTAAAAAATTTATTTATTTGAAAAGTTATTATTTATATATTTATACAGAACAACAAGGAAAGGGAGAGAACGTCCATCCATCTGCTGGTTCACTCCCCAGATGCCTGCAACAGCCAGGGCTGGGCAGGCCAAAGCCAGAAGCCAAGAACTCTATTTAGGTTTCCCATGTGGGTGGCAGGGGCCCAAGATCTTGAGCCATCATCCATTGCTTTCCCAGGTGTTTTATCAGGGAGCTGGATTGGAGGTGGAGTAGCTGGGACTCAAACAGGCACTCCAGTATGGAATGCCAGTGTTGCAGGTAATAACTTTAAAAAAAAAAAAAAAGATTTATTTGAAAGGCAGAGGCAGAGAGAGCAGTGTTCCATCCAATGGTTTGCTCCCCAGATGGCCGCAGTGGCCAGAGCTGTGCCAGATCTGAAGCCAGGAGCCAGGAGCTTCTTCTAGGTTTCCCACGTGGGTGCAGGGCCCCAAGGACTTGGGCCATCTTCTACTGCTTTCCAAGGCCATTGAAGAGAACTGGATCAGAAGTAGAGCAGCCGGGACTCCAACCAGCACCCATATGGGATGCTGGTACTGCAGGTGGCCACTTTACTTGCTATGCCACAGCACAGGCCCCCTTGCAGGTGGTAATTTAACCTGCTGTGCTACAATGCCAGCCCCAGTAAATAAAATATTTTAAAATGGGCCGGTGCCATGGCTTAACAGACTAATCCTCTGCCTTGCGGCGCCAGCACACCGGGTTCTAGTCCCGGTTGGGGCGCCGGATTCTATCCCGGTTGCCCCTCTTCCAGGCCAACTCTCTGCTGTGGCCCAGGAAGGCAGTGGAGGATGGCCCAAGTGCTTGGGCCCTGCACCCGCATGGGAGACCGGGAGAAGCGCCTGGCTCCTGGCTTTGGATCAGCACGATGCGCTGGCTGCAGTGGCCATTAGAGGGTGAACCAACGGCAAAAAGAAGACCTTTCTCTCTGTCTCTCACTATCCACTCTGCCTGTCAAAAAAAAAAATTTTTTTTTTTAAATTCATGATTACTCTGGGATCCTGTGGGTCTTTGCTCACCAAGAGAATAGACACTAGCCACATATGGCCACGAAGCACTTGAAATGTGGCAAGTATGAATTGAAATGAAATGTGCTTTAGGGGGCCAGCACTATGGGGTGGCAGGTAAAGCTGCTGACGCCAGCATCCCATATGGGGCAGGTTTGTGTCCTGGCTGCTCTGCTTCCTATCCAGCTCCCTGGGGCCTGGGGAAAGCAGCAGAGGACACCCATGCGGTACACCCAGAAGACACTCCTGGCTCCTGGCGCCTGACTCCAAGCTTTGGCCTGGTTGTGGCCATTTGGGGAGTGAACTAGTGGATAGAAGACCTCTCTCTATATATATAACTCTGTCTTTCAAATAAATAAAATAATAAAAATAAAATAAAAATATTTTTAAAAAACATTCCATTAATATTTATATGATTACAGTGAGGAATAATATTTTGAGTTTATTGGGTTAATAAAGTATATCATTTAAATTAGTTTTATCTATTTATATTAGTATGGTGACTAGAAAGTTTAGGCCGGCGCCGCGGCTCACTAGGCTAATCCTCCGCCTTGCGGCGCTGGCACACCAGGTTCTAGTCCCGGTCGGGGCACCGATCCTGTCCCGGTGGCCCCTCTTCCAGGCCAGCTCTCTGCTGTGGCCAGGGAGTGCAGTGGAGGATGGCCCAAGTGCTTGGGCCCTGCACCCCATGGGAGACCAGGAGAAGCACCTGGCTCCTGCCATCGGATCAGCGTGGTGCGCCGGCCGCAGCGCGCCAACCGCGGCGGCCATTGGAGGGTGAACCAACGGCAAAAAAGGAAGACCTTTCTCTCTGTCTCTCTCTCACTGTCCACTCTGCCTTCAAAAAAAAAAAAAAAGTTTAAAATTAAATTTGTGGCTTATACCATATTCCTATTGGACAGTGCTACTGGAGGTGAAAATCTTGATTCAAAATCTATTTTTCTTTTCCTCTCTTCTGTTACCAGGGCAACAGGGAGGAAGCAGACAACCCGAATACAGGGATTGGTGCCTTCCGGTTTATGTTGGAATCCAACAAGGGCAAGTCAATGCTAGAGTTCCAGGTACTGTTTCACTTACTTCTGTGGCTCTAATAACATTATATATATATATATATATATATATATATATATATATATATGTATATGTATATATATGTATATATATGTATACATGTATATATAATAACATATCATGTATAATATATATCATATATAATAACATGATATATTATATATATATATATATCATGCTTCCTATAATTCCTCCCTTGTTAGAACATTTTTCAAAATATAAACACCTTTCTTCCCCCAAGGGTCTATCAGAGTTGGTGGTGAGAGATGCTTCCACAATACCTTTGTAAGAGGTCCCCCACGTCATTCAGATGCAGCTTGCCAATATAAAATCACTGACTTGGTCCTTCAATCTCCTGCCCCCAGGAGCTGATGACAGTCTTCCAGCTGCTGCACTGGAATGGCAGCCTCAAGGCCATGAGAGAAAGGCAGTGCTCTCGGCAGGTAGGAGATCGTACGGTTGCAGGGTCTAGCCGAAGGACTGTGTTGAGGTGGCTGCTATCTTGGAATAAGTAGGCATGTGGTTATCAGGGTATGAATATATGGACCATTACCTACATACCCTCTTCACTCCTGTAATGTTTCCTATTTAGATGATGACTGTGATTTGTTTGCTACCTTGTTTCCCCCACCTGGAGGTTTCTCTGAAGTGTCTCCTTGGGAAACTTCGGTGCTGACTTTAGTTATGACTCCAAAGCTATGAGTTCCTCGTCCCCGCTGGGCCAGTGTGGTATGATATGAACTTTTACCTTCTCCGTAATCTTCACATTCCTTCCCCGACTAGGAGGTGTTGGCTCATTATTCGCACCGGGCCCTAGATGATGATATTCGCCACCAAATGGCCTTGGACTGGGTGAGCCGAGAGCAGAGTGTGCCAGGGGCACTGTCCAGAGAGCTGGCCTCCACTGAGCGGGAGCTGGATGAAGCCCGGCTGGCAGGCAAGGAGCTGCGCTTTCACAAGGAGAAGAAAGATATCCTCATGCTGGCTGCTGGACAGTTGGGCAATATGCATTCCTCCAACTGCTAGGCGTGCACCCGCCTACGCCCCATCCTCTCCAGGCCCTTTTTTTGTATGTCTCCTTTCTAAGACGTAGGATGATTTCTGTATATACTTTCTCAATTTTATACTTTAAAATATAGATTATATATATATGTATATGTATAAATTCTACACCTGGATTCCTATTTGCTAAGAGATCCCTTTTTGTTAACTTCCAGTTTGGGGATGTAGTTTCATTTGAAACATTTCGTCTCCACTTCGTGGGAAAGAGCAGCCTGTCTTTGGAGCTTTCTTGGCTCTTAAACTTCCATGTTAATGCTGTGTGATCATTTCAATAGCACAATGATTGACAAGGGTTCATGCCTCCTTTAAAAATAACAGGTAGCCTGAATGACTGTGTGCTCCACCCTCACCCTCATTCCTCTTTGCTTCTGGACTCCGAGGAACATGAAGCCTTTCTTTAGTTTTGGTTAATCCTCAGCTGGGCCTGCCTGAAAGTCCTGCCCTCCCTGCCACTACCTTGCTTCTTATCTGCCTCCAAATGCTACTTTGTTTTGAGACTTCCTTACCTTATTAGGAAGGAAGTGGAAATTTGACTTCTGATCTTCAAATCACTCCTGAGAAACTGCCCAGGAACAAGAAAGGAACTGTAAACATGATTTGTAGAGGTTTACTGCCTAATTCGCTTCTGGGGCACATCTATACCATGTCAGTAATCCAGAGTTCTGGATACAGTCTACAATAGGAAGGGGTCAACGTTGAAACTGATTATCTGTCAATATTCCCTTTTCACTTCTCCCTTGCTCACTCAACTTAGTTAAACCCTGAATTTAGACCTTCCTGCCTGCTGAAATTTGGAGAAAGCAAAAACATATTTCCCTTCTCCCGACATTTTGCTCTTTGGAAGCACTGTCTGCCTTATTTGGTGAATGAGAGCCAAGATCTATCTGCACATTCCTTTTATGTTGCTTTGTTTACTATCTTAGATACATGCACCTAGATTCTCACTTGCTTTCTCTCTGTTCTTCTTCCTCAACATTGATCATTAGAGCATGAGCTAATCAGGAGAATTAGATGAGAGTTTGATACTACAACACTCCTAACTGGAACCTTGGGAGACTGAAGGAGAGGAAAGAAGAATCAATGATCAACTGTTTGTGTTTTTAACACCATTCTCCGGGGTGATGTAAGAGAGGAATGATCTGGATGATGGCTCTTTTTGGAGAATGTTTTTGGAGGTCTAAGATATGTTTTTCCCTTGTCTCTGTGATCTCCCTTACAGAACTTTGTTGCTGAGTGCATTTCCTAAACTGAACTTGTGAAGTTAAATGCTCCTGTAATTAAGTGGACTTTCCATTTAATGATTATACAGACTTCGCTTTAGAAATAGATTAGGAAACAGGCCACAGTTTGCTCTTCCGTATTAAATAGAGGCAAGATTGAAAGGCAGCTTTCTTGCTTTGAAATCATCTTGGTGATCGGTACATGTGGGATCAGAGGTAAGGGAACCAGCTACAATTGTATTACTGCTTGAAAGGGGCTTCCTGGAAATCTCCATAGCCCCATCTTTGTATTCCATGAAACACATGTAGGGTTGGGGTAGAGGTGTTGTCATTAAATAATAGGTGTGTCTGTTTTAATTGATATTTATAATCCAGAAACCAGAAACACTCCAGTTTCTCCTATGCCCCTTTCTCTGGGAAAAAAAAAAAGTGTTAAGGGGGCAAGTTATGGGAAGAATTGTCCTTGCACCTTCTGGATTTATTTTCTTTTTCTCAAGTACCAACCAGTAAGCAATAAGTTTTTACCAAATGTCTATGCTTTTATCAAAGAACTTGAAAAAAATTGTTCCCCGATTATGTTCACTTTTGGTGTCAAAGATTTTACTCTTTTTAGTACTTTCTATGTATTTTATATGTATAATTTTATACAATTAAAAATAGATTTTGGTCTAGTGAGCCAGATCGAGTCTTTCTTGAGACATGTAACAAAGGAGCTCTAAAATGGCTCCATTCTTTCACATCTATACTACAAAATTATTTTTATTAGTATTTTTTAAGTGGTAGAAATAAGACAGTAACGCTAGGGAATGGCAACCTGCCTCTCCTCACCCAAACATTTAAGGAGCCTGGGTTTTGTTCTGGACCCTTTCTCTTCAACTCTACCTATTCCCATGGCAACCTTACCCACGATAGTGGCTTAAACTTATACATATGATCCCCAAATCTGTTTTTTTCCACTTCACCCTCTTTTTAGTGTTTACCTCTATAGTTCTGCACAATGAACATCACTACTTGAACATGAAACACTTTTTTGACATATCCGAAATAAAACCCATTTCTCTATACTTGTTCCTCTGACTTCCCAAGTCAGTTAAGGAATTATTATCCACACAGTTATTTAAGCCACAAACTTCTGATCCATCTTCAACTTTTCCCTATCATCATCCAATCGTTAAATGTTGAATCTAGCTCCTATGTAAACTCCTTAATCTGTTTTGTCCACATTTACTGCCTTGGTTCCTTCTCGTCTCTAGCCTAAACTGCTGCTATAGCTTGCTAACTAGTCTTTGCCTTCCTCCTTCACATCCACACTACTGTCACATTTCTTTCTACAGTACTTAAGACTGTCCTATTCCTTGTTTAAACCATCACTTAGTTATCTTTACCTTTAGCAGCATTTTCCAAAGTTTTATTTTATTTTTTCAAAGATTTATTTATTTATTTGAAGGAGAGAGAGAGAGAGAGAGAGAGAGAGAGAGAGAGATTGATCTTCCATCTGCTAGTTTATTCCCCAAATGGTTGCAATGGCCAGGGATGGTCTAGGTGGAAGCTGGGAGCCTGGAACTCCATCCAGGTCTCCATGTGGGTGGAAGGGCCCTAGTGACTTGGACCATCCTTCGCTGATTTCCGAGGCACATTATTGGATTGGAAATGGATCAGCTGGGACTTGAGCCAGTGTTCCAATATGGAATGCCAGCATTGCAGACAGCAGCTTGGGTTGCTTCACCACAATGCGGCCTCGCACCACCACCACCACCAACAACAACAACGTTTTATATATAAACATTTGGTGTTAACTGAAATGATTTTAGAGGTAGATGGGTAAATGATTTTTATTGTATATTCTTTAGCAATGTGTTTATTTTTATTTGAAAGATAGAGTGACAGGGAGAGCCAGCAAGATCTTCCAGATCCCAATTCACTCCCCAAATTCCTGCAACAGTCAGAGCTGGGCCAGGCTGAAGCCAGTGCCAGGAACTTCATCCAGTTCTCCCAGGAACCCAAGTACTTGGGCCATCATTCCTGCATTAGCAAGAAGCTGGACTAGAAGGCAGAGTAGCCAAGACAAACTGGTACACCAATACAGAATGCCAGCTTAGCTGGCAGCAGTTTAACCAGCTGCTGCACAACGCTAGCCCCAATACTTTTTATTTTTATTATTATTTTATTATTATTATTATTTTATTTTTTTGACAGGCAGAATAGACAGTGAGAGAGAGAGAAAGACAGAGATAAAGGTCTTCCTTTTGCCGTTGGTTCACCCTCCAATGGCCACCACGGCTGGCATGCTGCGGCCAGCACATTGCGCTGATCCAAAGCCAGGAGCCAGGTGCTTCTCCTGGTCTCCCATGCGGGTACAGGGCCCAAGGACTTGGGCCATCCTGCACTGCACTCCCGGGCCACAGCAGAGAGCTGGCTGGAAGAGGGGCAACCGGGACAGAATCTGGTGCCCCAACTGGGCCTAGAACCCGGTGTGCCAGTGCCGCAGGTGGAGGATTAGCCTATTGAGCCGCGGCGCCAGCCAATACTTTTTATTTTTAATAGTTACATTCTGGGGTCAGTGCTGTGGCATAGTGGGTAAAGCCGCCACCTGCAGTGCCAGCATCCCATGTGGGTGCTGGTTACAGTACTGGCTGCTCCACTTCTGATCCAGCTCTCTGCTATGGTCTGGGAAAACAGTAGAGGATGGCCCAAGTGCTTGGGTCCCTGCACCCATGTGGGAGACCCAGAAGAAGCTCCTGGCTCCTGGCTTCAGATCAGCCCAGCTCTAGCCATTGCAGCCATTTGGGGAGTGAACATTGGATGGAAGAACTTTCTCTCTGCCTCTGCAACTCTGCCTTCCAAATAAATGAATCTTTAAAAAGAAATTAGTTATGTTCTTATCTGAGTAGAAAACCACTTGTTTTCCATTTTTGTTTTTCGTTTTATTCGAAAGGCAGAGAAACAGAAGAATGTATCTTCCATCTGCTGTTTCACACCCCAAAAATGCCCTGTAACAGCCGGGGCTGAGTCAGACTGAAGCCAGGAGCCTGGAACTCATCCTGGGTGGCAGGGACCAAAGTACTTGAGCCATAGTCTGTTGACGCTGTGGTGAACATTAGCAGAAAGCTGGATCAGAAGATGAGTGGGCTTGGCTGGCGCCGCGGCTCACTAGGCTAATCCTCTGCCTTGCGGCGCTGGCACACCAGGTTCTAGTCCCGGTCCGGGCGCCGGATTCTATCCCGGTTGCCCCTCTTCCAGGCCAGCTCTCTGCTGTGGCCAGGGAGTGCAGTGGAGGATGGCCCAAGTCCTTGGGCCCTGCGCCCCATGGGAGACCAGGAGAAGCACCTGGCTCCTGCCATCGGATCAGCGTGGTGCGCCAGCCGCAGCGCACCTACCGCGGCGGCCATTGGAGGGTGAACCAGTGGCAAAAAGGAAGACCTTTCTCTCTGTCTCTCTCTCACTGTCCACTCTGCCTGTCAAAAAAAGAAAAAAGATGAGTGGCTCAAACCAGGTGCTTTGATTTGGGATCCCAGGTGCTTCTAAACTGCTATGCCCCTACGTTTACTTTTTTCTTTTTTAGATTTGTTTGTTTATTTGAAAGGCAGAGTTACAGAGAGGAAGAGAGAGAGAGAGAGAGAGAGAAGTCTTCCATCTGCTGGTTCACTCCCTAGATAGCTGCAATGGCTGGAGCTAGGCAGATTCGAAGCCAGGAGTCAGGAGATTCTTCTGGGTCTCCTACATGGTGCAAGGGCCCAAGGACTGCTTTCCCAGGCCATAGCAGAGAGCTGGATTGACTCATGGCCCCCACTAGGTTTACTTTTTAAACAGTCTATTTAAGGAAAATACTAAGCAAAAAGTAATATGGGGATTATTTGCAAATGTTAAAAATCATAGACGGGGTTGATGCTGTGGTGTAGCAGGTAAAGCTGCCACCTGCAGTGATGGGATTCCCATATAGGTGCCAGTTTGAGTCCCAGCTGCTCCACTTCCGATCCAGCTCTCTGCTGTGGCCTGAGAAAACAGTGGAGGATGGCCCAAGTCCTTGGGCCCCTGCATCAGTGCGGGAAATCCAGAAGAAGCTCCTGGTTCCTGGCTTCAGATCACCCCAGCTCCGGCCGTTGTAGCCATTTGGGGAGTGAGCCAGCGGAAGGAAGATCTCTCAAGATCTCTCTCTCCCTTTCCCTCTCCCTCTCCCTCTTTCTAACTCTGCCTTTCAAATAAATAAATAAATCTTTTTTAAAAGTCATAAATAGTCAGATATTTGAAGTAGAGAAATTATTTCCTGAAGGCCAGTGCTGTGGCATCCACCTGTGGTGCCGGCATCCCATATGATCACCGGGTTGTATACTGGCTGCTCCTCTTCTGATCCAGCTCTCTGCTATGGCCTGGGAAAGCAGTAGAAGATGGCCCAAGTCCTTGGGCCGCTGTACCCACATGGGGGACCTGGAAGAAGCTCCTGGCTCCTGGCTTCGGATTGGCGCAGCTCCAGCCGTTGTAGCCATTTGGGGAGTGAACCAGTGGATGGAAGACCTCTCTCTCTCTGTGTGTGTGTGTGTAACTCTGCCTTTTAAATAAATAAATCTTAAAAAAAAGAAAGAAAGAAAGAAAGAAAGAAAGAAAGAAATTACTTCCTACAAAATAAATTCCAAAACCCTTAGTATGGGACTTTGACCCAACACTGTATTTCCAGCTTTACTTCCCAGTCATATAATATCAGGTATACAGAATTTTTTTGCAATTAATATTCATTCATTCTGGGGCCAGCGCTGTGACATAGCTGGTAAAGCCACTGCCTATAATGCCAGCATCTCATATGGGTGCAGGTTCAAGTCCTGGCTGCTCCACTTCTGATCCAGCTCCCTACTATGGCCTGGGAAAGCACTGGAAGATGGTCCAAGTCCTTGGGGCCCTGCACCCACATGGGAGACCCAGAAGAAGCTCCTGGCTCCTGGCTTTGGATTGGCACAGCTCCAGCCGTTGCAGCCATTTGAGGAGTGAACCAGCAGATGGAAGACCTCTCTCTCTCTCTCTCTCTGCCTCTCCTTCTCTCTCTGTGTGACTCTTTCAAATAAATAAATCTAAAAAAAAAAATTCATTCATTCAATAAAGATTTACCAAATGTCTACTATGAGGCTGGCGCTGGGCTAAACTTTGGAGATATAGTTGTAAATTGGCATATTTGCTGTTAAGTATTACATTTTAATGGAAAAAAAGACAGTAAACAAATTGCAAAATAAACAAGGTAATTAAAGATTCCTATTTAAGTTCTGTGAAGGAAATAAACAGAGAATAGGGTAGAGAATTCCCCTTTGTGGATGGCAATACTGAGACCTAAAGGATGGGGCTGAACCAGCAGTACAAGGAACTAGAGAAAGGGCCATGGGAACAGAAAGTCGCACACCACAGTTGACACAAAGTGCAGGCTAAGATAAAAGTTACTGGTAGAGGAGGTTGGTAATATATGTAAGTAAAGCAGTGTGATTTTGAAATTTGTCTTATGTGCAACAAAACATCAAGAAAAGGTTTTACGTAGGGATATGACCAACTGATTTTTTTATTAATATAAAGAAAACAGATTTAATGTTTTTCATAGGTGCAGTGACCAACTTATTTTTTTGAAAGACATTTATTTATTTGAAAGTCAGAGTTACACAGAGGGAGAAGGAGAAGCAAAGAGAGACAGAGATCTTCCAAGTGCTGGTTCACTCCCCAACTGGCTGCAACTGCTGATCCGAAGCCAGGAGCCTGGAGCTTCTTCTGGGTCTCCAACGCGGGGTTTAGGGACCCAAGGATTTGGGCCATCTTCCACTGCTTTCCCAAGCCACAACAGAGAGCTGGATTGGAAGTGGAGCAGCCAGGTCTCGAACTGGCACCCATATGGGATGCTGGCACTGCAGGCAGCAGCTTTACCCACTTTGCCACAGCACCGGCCCCCAGCTGATTTTTTAAGAACACCGCACTATCTGTGAGAACAGAGGATTAGTGTGACCTAATCTCAACACAATTGCTTTGATTGGAAAATTACTCATCCTAGAATGCTCAAATGCCAAGCCCTCCCAGCCCTAGAAACTTTCTTTGTATGACTGTAGCACTTTGGGACAGCAATTTCCACTTTCATACTGTGCTGTTATGACAGTGTGTGGATGGTGCCACTTTTTGTCCTTATAGTCCCAGTGCCGCCTCTGTACACACATAAAGGCCTTCATAACTGATTAATACATAAGTGAATATGCAGCCCAATGTTATTGAAAGCTTACATGAGGATTCCAGAATTTAAGAGAAATATGGATTTTTATCGCAACTCCTAGGTTTTTTTTGTTGTTGTTGTTTTGTTTTTTAAGATTTATTTATTTGAAAGGCAGGTTAGTGAAAGGTAGCGACAGAGAAATCTTCCATCTACTGGTTCACCTCCCAAATGGCCAGGACTGGGCCAGGTGAAGCAGGAGCTAGGAACTTCATCTAGATCTCCCACATGGATGCAGGGGCCCAAGATTTTGGGCCACCTTCCCCCACTTTCCCAGGTGCATTAGCAGGAAGCTGGATGGAAAGTGGAATAGTGGGGACTAGAACTCAAATGGCAGGCTTAACCCACTACACTACAACATGGGCTCCTATTTTTAAAGATTTATTCATTTGAAAAGCAGAGTGACACAGAGGGAGAGACAGAGGAAGACATCTTCTATCTGCTGATTCATTTGCCAAACCAAGAACCTGGAATTCCATCCGGGTCACCCACCGAGTGACAGGGGAGTAGTTAGCCCACCACCCGAGGTGGCTTTCCCAAGCCCAGCACATTAGCAAGAAGCTGGATTGAAAGCACAGTAGTCAGAACTCCAAGTGCTCCAGTATGCAATGCCAGCGCCGCAGGCAGTGGCTGAACTCCTTTTGCCAGAATACAGGCCCCTCCTAGGTTTTTAAATGTCAAATATCTACCATTTTTCAAAGAAATTAAAGCCCCTATTTTGTTTAAGGCCGTTTAATTCCCACAGACGGTAGGCAAGTTGCTATATGGCAACCATATTGTGTTCCTTTCCTTCAGTCCAGAAGCAGCTGTTGGGAGTCGGCACTGCTGACTAATTTTTCTTTCAAAGATTTATTTGAGAGGCAGAGTTACAGAAAGAGGGAGAGAGGGAGAGAGGGAGAGAGGGAGAGAAAGGTCTTCCATCTGCTGGCTCACTCCCCAAATGGCCTCAACGGCTGCCGGAGCCAGCCAATCCGAAGCCAGGAGCTTCCTCTAAGTCTCCCATGCAGGTCCAGGGGCCCAAAGACTGGAGCCATCCTCTACTGCTTTCCCAGGCCATAGCAGAGAGCTGGATGAGACGTGGAGCAGCCAGGACACCAACCAGTGACCACATGGGATGCCGGCACCGCAGGCGATGCTAAACCTTAGGGCACAGCACCAGCCCCTTAACTAATTTTTTAAAGAAGTTTCTGATCTACGTTGCGTGCTCCTTGGAACTGGGTACAGGTATAAAAGTTTAAGAGGAAAAAAACCTGCTTCATAATCCACTTCATAATTTGGAATGAAAAGAGGCGGAAAGCAACCCCCTAGCTTAGAAATCAGGCCGGCCCTCACTGTAAGCAGTTTTCTTCCGCTACCGTAATTGGTAGAAAGGCACGACCTCCGCACGCCACAACGCGGTGCACTTAGCTCGCAACCAGCTCAAAATGGCTGCAGGAACAGTTCCGGCTTCTTTCCGAACTAGCCCCGCCCCCATTTCGTATTTTCAGCGCGCCAGGGGGCGGGACTTAGAGGTAGCCTTTGATTGGTCAACTTGACGGAGGCCCTTTCCCCTCTGCGACAGTTTCCCGAGGCGCCTAGTGAGCGGCACAGACGAGCGCTCGGAGGCAACATGGCGGACGTGCTGGATCTTCACGAGGCCGGGGGCGAAGATTTCGCCATGGATGAGGATGGGGACGGTGAGGGGAGTGGAGGCGGCTACGGGAAGCGGGGAAGGTGCGAGAGCGGGCGCAATAGGAAAATTCTCCCCGACTGGGAGCCGGGATCCGGGTCCTGGTTGGGTTAGAGACCCCACCCCCTCTGGGAGGAATGGGGGCGGTACCGGGAAGGGACTGATACTGGAGGTGGTGGCGGCGTCGGCTTGGGAAAAAACTGTTTCAAATGATGTTTGTTTTTATTGCTCATTCTTTTTCTTTTGGGGGCTCCAGAGAGCATCCACAAACTGAAAGAAAAAGCGAAGAAGCGAAAGGGCCGCGGCTTTGGCTCGGGTGAGTGGGGGGAAGAAGGGATAGAGGGGTCAGAAAGGGCGAGAGTCAGGAGATTCGGAGTCTCTGCCCGACACACGGGGGAACGGTGGGAGAAAGGGGAAGTTTGCGGTGATCTCTTGTGTGTCTCTTATAGAAGAGGGGTCACGGGCGCGGATGCGGGAGGATTACGACAGTGTGGAGCAGGATGGCGATGAACCCGGACCACAACGCTGTGAGTGAAATGAAACCTGTGGGGATTTGTGTCTGTAGGCACATAGGAGCAACAGAGATCAACACAGTAGGGGTGGCATCAGAGATAGCTTAACCTTAACCAAGGCTCTGGAGTCTGCACTGAAGTGTCTTGCGGAGACATTTGCCTCTCGTGTACTCACCCAGCTTTCCTACTTTCCTCAACAGCTGTCGAAGGTTGGATTCTCTTTGTTACTGGAGTCCACGAGGAAGCCACTGAGGAAGACATTCATGACAAATTCGCAGAGTATGGGGAAATAAAAAATATCCACCTTAACCTGGACAGACGTACAGGATACCTGAAGGTATCTTGATTGACACTTGATTGCTGCGCCTCTTCCCTTTAAACAGCATTGGTAGTTTACCGCCCATGTTTGTGTGGTTGGCAGAGTAAAGTTGAAATAAGATGATATTGGAAATTGATTTTGTTAGACACAGCAAAGAGACAGAAACAGGCATACGATATGTATATAGTACGATAATGGTACACATTCACTCTTGGAAATGTACTGGTTTTTCTACTTAGTTGTGAGTTTAGATTTGAAAAGATATTCAGTGAGGCTTGGTGCAATAAGAGTGTTTCAATACCTGTCTGTTCTCTTGCCTTAGGGGTATACTCTAGTTGAGTATGAAACATATAAGGAGGCCCAGGCTGCTATGGAGGGGCTCAATGGCCAGGATTTGATGGGACAGCCGATCAGCGTGGACTGGTGTTTTGTTCGAGGTCCACCCAAGGGCAAGAGGAGGTAAAGTGGAGAGAGAAACACTATCTTGGTGAAGGAAGTGTGAGCAGAACAGAACAGGGACATTGTGTCATGTCCATCTGATGAACTTCTCGTCTCTCTTTATGCTAGAGGTGGCCGAAGACGCAGCAGGAGTCCAGACCGGAGACGACGCTGAAAGCTCCTGTGTTATCCAGGTGGTCTCCGCAAGATTCCGTTTGGCCATTCAGCCTTTGGAGGAATAGGGCCGCTGGAGCTCGCTGTTTATATTTAACGTCTCACCCTATCAGTTAGTGGGTTTTTTTTTTTTTTTTTTGGAATCATGAATAAATGTTTTTCTTTTGTTTTCTACATTTAAAATCATTTTTCCTGTTCTGATATCGAAAGTCTTGAGGCACTGTTTATATAAAGGTGGTATGGGTCATTGTGAAAATACTTCTCCCAAGGACTGAATTCTATGTAAGTTTCTATAGTAGGCCAGTGCCACGGCTTACTAGGCTAATTCTCCGCCCGCAGCGCTGGTACTCCGGTTTCTAGTCCCGGTTGCTCCTCTTCCAGTCTAGCTCTCTGCTGTGGCCTGGGAAGGCAGTGGAGGATGGCCCAGGTGCTTGGGCCCTGCACCCGCATGGGAGATCAATTTCCAGGAGGAAGCGCCTGGCTCCTGGCTTCGGATCAGCGCGGCGCGCCGGCCATGGCAGCCATTTGAGGGCTGAACCGGCAGAAGGAAGACCTTTCTCTCTGTCTGTCTCTCTCACTGTCTAACTCTGCCTGTCCAAAAAAAACAAGCTTCTATAGTAGACGTAGTCTCAAGTCTCAGAAGGGTTAGAGACATGGCTCTATTTATTTCGTGGACGCTAAGAGCGAGGGTAGAAGTGAGTGAGATGTTCGTAAGATTCTAGACAGTAATTACTCTGGTCGTGTGTACTGGGTTGTGAGCAAATGGATGTTGTAGGAATGTCTCTTTGGCTTCTCTTTCCCTTTTTGATGTTATATTTGTACTTCCAGCTGTCTTGAATCTCTCCTTGGGGCATGCTCCCTGGCCCTCCTTCCCTAGAGGAGTATATTTAAGTCCTTGATGCCTTCTTCGACAGCCAAGGGCATAGGTCCCATAGAGGAGGGGATCCAAAGGAGCCTTCAGGAGGCCAGAGAGGAAAAGATGGGGCTTAGGCTGGGCGGGACTTCGGTTATCATGGAAGGGGAGAGCTAGTACCACACTCCCAGTAGGTAGTAAGGTGTCCAGCAGAGGACGAAGGCCAGCTAGACAGGCAGGGCAAGTCACAGGACCCAAAGATGAACGTGGGGTGCTTGTCTAAGGAGTGGTAGAGGGCAGATTGACCAGCAAAGGCTGAGAATTTGGAAAATATACTCAAATGCATAACCAGTCAACCTAGCATGAACTGCTATATGGATAGTGAGAAGGAACTCTCCCCCACAAGGAGGAGAATGCTGCACACCCTGCTCTTCCCATCCTTCCAGTGTGGGATCCTGTCCCCCCACGGGGTAGAAAAGGTTTTGATTGAGATGCTCTGTTATAGGAAGCCACCAAGTCTGCTTTAAGACTTGACTGTGTTCAAGGAGTCTACTTACTACCTTTCCTCCCAGTCCTCACCTTGCTAACAGCTTAGCAAAAGCTATTAAGAATTGAAAGCACTGAATAAGATCTCCCCCATTGGGTGCTAGGGATGTGGTTAGGATCTCATTTTGGTTTAGTGACTTTTCGATAGCTGTTATGTAGATACATATAATCTGTTTAGAGGGCATGGTTCTGAGAGTAAGGAAAAAGGCTTGAGAATTGGAATCTCACCACAGCTTCGCTGTCTTGTTTGGAGACTGGACACACTGAGGGTGATTGATCTGGCTATGACAGTTGGCCATGGCAGTCACACAGAGGTAGCAGAAGATGAGGAGGCTCTAAGTAGTCTCTTGCCATCAAGCCTTGTAGCTGCTTTTGGTGACACTAAGTGAAGGAGAGTGCCAGCCAGCACAGTGTGCAGTATGGAACAGGAACAGCTGGGGTGGAGTTGAGGACTATTGGAACTGGTTTCCAGCACCACCCAGCCTACCCCGCTGTGTCACACTGTCTCCTCCCAGTTCACCCTGAATTCCTCATGGAATGTTGCAGCACCAAGTAATGGCTATCCATAGTGCCATTTCAAAAAGAATATGAAATGAAAATATTTGTCTTCCCCTTAGGCTTGAACATGGTACTAGCATTTTGTTAAAGCCTGGAACTTAACCCAGGCTTCTTAAGTACAGTTCTAAAATTACACTGTATTTACAGAAGGATGATAATCTCTACCACCTCATTAGCCAAAATGGTTTTCCTGATAGGTCAATAAAGTTTGTGGGAAAAGATACTGTATAAAATCGATGCTGCTAAAATTCCAGGTTACTTTGCAACCACTCTTAAGTAACCTTTAGTAACTATGTACAATTACATGTGTAATAGTGAAACTTAAATAATTTTTAAAAATTTAAGATTTTATTTATTTATTTGAGAGATACAGTTACAGAGAGAGACAGAGATAAAGGTCTTCCATCAACTGGTTCACTCCCCAAATGGATGCAAATGCCAGAGCTGAGCCGATCCGAAGCCAGGAGTTTCTTCAGGGTCTTCCACATGAGTGCAGGGACCCAAATACTTGGGCCATCTTCTGCTTTCCCAGGCCATAGCAGAGAGCTGGATCAGAAGAGAAGCAGCCACAACATGAACCAGCACCCATATGGGATGCTGGTCCTGGGAAATAGGCTTGACCTACTTTGCTGTAGCGCCGGCCCCTAAATAATAAAGTTTAACATTTTCCAAATGCTGTTGGCTTCCCCTCCTGCTTCTTGATAAGTAGCTGGGCTTTTGGATTGACTCATTAATGAGTATTTTTTTTCAGTTTAGAGCTGAAAGATTAGAGCACTTTAGTTCCATTCTTGTATACCAAGCTGCTATTACTTTGATGAAAGGTAAACTCAGTAGGTGCCAGATTCCTAAATATAAGTCATTTGGGAAAATGATTTCAGCAGGCATGAGGGACTTATGTGAAAGGAGAGTAATAGTATCAGTCAAAGCCATAGAATTTTTTATTTTTTTTTTAAAGATTTATTTATTTGAAAGAGTTACAGAGAGAGGTAGAGCCAGAGAAAAAGAGAGATCTTCCATCCACTGGCTCATTCCCCAAATGACCACAACAGCTGGAGCTGAGCCAACCTGGAGCCAAGAGCCAGGAACTTCTTCCCAGGTCTCCCACGGGTAAAGGGGCTCAAGGAGTTGGACTATCTTTTACTGCTTTCCCAGGCTATAGCAGAGAGCTGGATTGGAAGTGGAGCATCCGGGACTCAAACCAGCAGCCATATGGGATGCTGGCACTGCAGGCTGAAGCTTTTAACCTGCTGCTTCACAGCGTGGGACCCAGCCAGACAACTTCAAGAACAGTTGAAGTTAACGATCAGGCTAATCAGACCATTCAGCTACTCCTGAGTGGTCTTTCCTCCTCTGTTTTTTGTATATTTCTGGCTGCTTTGTTAGGTTTAGTTTTGGAGGGTTTTTTGTTTGTTTGTTATGCATAGAAGTACTGAATGTGAGTATAAAAATAGTGAAAGCTCTTGAATTTAGAGTTCGGTCCATAGCTTTGTTTGTACTTCCCTTTCTCCTATTTTTATATGTAGTTTACCATCTATTGTAAAAATCTTTCTTTCAACAGCTGATAACATGGAACTCTTGACCCTACAAAAATAATTCCTAACTACTAATACCCCCACTACACTAAGATTATACTGTTGGGCTGGCGCTGTGGCGCAGCGGGTTAACGCCCTGGCCTGAAGTGCTGGCATCCCATATGGGCGCTGGTTCAAGTCCCGGCTGCTCCTCTTCCGATCCAGCTCTCTACTATGGCATGGGATAGCAGTAGAAGATGGCCCAACTCCTTAGACCCCTGCACCCGCGTAGGAGACCTGGAGGAAGCCCCTGGCTCCTGGCTTCGCATTGGCACAGCTCTGGCCATTGCGGCCAATTTGGGAGTGAACCATCGAATGGAAGACCTCTCTCTCTCTGCCTCTCCTCTCTCTGTGTAACTCTGACTTTCAAATAAATCTTAAAAATTATACTGTCAAAACTTTTTAAATTTGACACTAATTTTTTTTTAATGTTTATTTTCATGTATTTGAAAGGCAGAGCAAGAGAGACAGATCTTCATCCACTACTTCATTCCCCAAATCTCAAAACCGTTGGGACCGAGCCAGGCCAAAGTCAGGAGCCTGAATATCATTTGCATCTCCTACATGGGTGGCAGGGGCACTAGCAGTTGGGCATCACCCAACTGCCTCCTGGAATGCATTAACAGGAAGCTGGATTGGAAGCAGCACTTTGAAAATGGGATGCAGGCATTTCCAAGCATGGCTTTAACTGTACTACAGTGCCTACCTTGATGCTAATATTTTAAATAACCACATGTTAGCCAGTTTATTCAGGGATGGACATTTGGTCTAGCAGTTAAGATGCCACTTGTGGGGGCCGGCGCTGTGGCGTAGCTGGTAGGGCCACCGCCTGCAGTGCTGGCATCCCATATGGATGCCAGTTCGAGTCCCGGCTGCTCCACTTCCAATCCAGCTCTCTGCGATGGCCTGGGAAAGCAGTAGAAGATGGCCCAAGTCCTTGGGCCCCTGCACCCACATGAGAAGACCCAGAGGAAGCTCCTGGCTCCTGGCTCCGGGCTTCAGATCGGCACAGCTCCAGCTGTTGAGCCAGCTGGGGAGTGAACCAGCAGATGGAAGACCTCTCTGTCTAACTGACTTTCAAATAAATAAAGAAATATTAAAAAAAAAAAAAAGATGGTACTTGGAATGCCCACATCCCATATGCAAGTGCTTGGGTTCTAGTCCTGGCTTCACTCCCAGTTACAGCTTCCTGCTTAGAAACACACTAAGAGGCAGTAACTAGGTGATGGCCCAAGTGGTTGGCTCTGGTACTTGCTACATGTGGGAGTGTCTCATTGTGTTCGCTGCTTTTGGCTTCAGCCTGGCCCAAACTATTGCAGGCATTTGGGCAGTGAACCAGTAGATGGGAGATCTCTGTCCATCTGTCTCTGTGCCTTTCAAATGAAGGTTTACAATGTTTATCCAAAATGACACTAATTTTGAACCAAATATATATCACCTGCACCTGTATTATACACGTGACTGGCTTGCCATTGAAACAAATAGAAACTGCAATTATTGTCAGTTTGATTGTTGGAAAGGGTAAAACTTCATCTAGTCCATCATCTTGTGGCCCATGGATTTCAAGTAACTGAGTCCATGCCTTATAGTTAGTGTTAGAGCCTAGACTCGGAAAACAAAATAGGCAAATAATGCAACAGAAACTTTGGTATTTGAAATCCTAGTCTACATCTAAAATCTGCTTCATAAAAACCAGCTCTACCGTAATTCCTACTGGACTGTGGCAGCAGGTTTCTATTTAATGCTTGGGGTGGTAGAGGTCCTGTTTGCAACATACTGTTGGAAGCAATATTTTTTTTACTCCTTAGAACTGTTGCCACTGCAGGTGGCATCTTAACCCACTACACCACTTAGCCCACTATACCCCTTGTGTTTCCAGTTTTAACAAACTCATTCCACAGTAAGAGTTTAAAAAAAAATCAGAATATCATCCTTACCTTGGTATCTTTCCACTGCCCTCAGGATAAAGCACAAACATTTGTGATCTGGCCCTTCCTTTTTAGATCATTACTTAGCATTTTCTAGTCCTCAACGTTAGCATCAATCACTTCGAGATCCCCTGCCTTCAGTACTCCCTATAATTTCTCCTGCTTTAAGTTGTCTAACCTCTATCTTTGAACAAGTTTTTTTGTTTGTTTGTTTTGTTTAAAGGAAAGGTTTATTGTTGGGAGGCCCGATGGCCCAGGGGAGAGAGTGAGAGGGCAAGAGAGGAGGAGAGCATAAGAGAGAGCTGACAATCAAGTTTTAACATCTCTGGAACACGTCCCTTGACAGCAGGGGCTGGGGGTGGAGTGGGGGTTGTGTTCTTTAGCTCCTTACTTTAGCATAACACTTTAATTGCTCCACTTGTCTCAGTACTTTCATTTATTGGAATCAGGACACTATTGCCGTATCCTTAGCATTTTAACCTGAGCACAGATTTTTTAAATGTATGAATGAATGTGCCACCAAGTTTTACCCAAAGCATGACTTCACTCTTCGTAATGGACTCCCGTGTGTTTCTTCCCTCACCTGAGTTTCTCTGCACTAGTCTGAGGGTGGTGGAACTGGGAAGATGTAAAAAGGTGGAGACCAAGCACGGTGCAATGATCCTGAAGGATAAGGCCCAGGGTGTTCTTTAAAAGTAGGCTCTTTTTTTTTCTTTTTCTTTTTCAACTTTTATTTAATAAATATAAATTTCCAAAGTACAACTTTTGGATTATAGCGGCTTTTTCCCCCCATAACCTCCCTCCCACCCGCAACCATCCCATCTCCCACTTCCTCTCCCATCCCATTCTTCATCAAGATTCATTTTCAATTATCTTTATATACAGAAGATCAACTTAGTATATACTAAGTAAAGACTTCAACAAACTACACCCACACAGACACACAAAGTATAGAGTACCATTTGAGTAGTAGTTTTACCATTAATTCACATAGTACAACACATTAAGGATAGAGGTCCTACATGGGGAGCAGGTGCACAGTGACTCCCATTGTTGATTTAACAATTGACACTCTTATTTATCACCTGAGGCTCTTGTCATGAGCTGCCAAGGCTATGGAAGCCTCTTGATTCACCAACTCTGATCTTACTTAGACAAGGCCATATTCAAAGTGGAAGTTCTCTCCTCCCTTCAGAGAAAGGTACCTCCTTCTTTGATGGCCTATTCTTTCTGCTGGGATCTCACAGAGATCTTTCATTTAGGTGTTTTTTTTGTTTGGTTTTTTTTTTTGTTTTTTTTTTTTCTTGCCACAGTGCCTTGGCTTTCCATGCCTGCGAAACTCTCATGGGCTAAAAGTAGGCTCTTAACGTGTAAACTAACACGCACATGATCAAAACTTGCAGAAAACAGCGGAGGCTGCCTCCCAGGTTAATGGCTAATGGTGGCCTGGCACACTGACACCCAAAGCCCTGTCCAGGCCAGTCCAGCCCTGAGCCCCAAGTCACTTACCTGGGGCAAGGCAAGCAGCAAGCTAAGTCTCCAAGCTACCCCAAGAAATTTCCTTCTACCTGAGCAGAGTCCAAGTGGGTTGAGTATTGCTGCCTGGCAGTCAAACCCAATGACCACAGGAAGGAAAGCTGCGGCATACATCGCGTTAGCTTCAGAAACATGAGTGTCCGACAAGCAGTGTCCCCAGCAAGCCACTGAACAGTGATATTCCAGATGGCATCTAGGGGCATAACCACAAAAGTGACCAGTAAGTTGACAACTGATAAAAGTGGAGGGTCACTGGCCCGGAGAGGGGCAGAGCCAGCTGAGCCACTGCCTTATCACTGGCCACAGCACAGCCAGGTTTCCTCCAGTCAAAGAAACAGATGGCACAGTGGTCACTCCATCTCGAACCCTGGCTGCAGCTGAGAATGTGGGCAGCTCTGAGACTTCCACCTCCACTCCTGATCCTGCCCAGACCTGTTAACCCCCAGGGAGTGTCGTTGCCTGCAGACATGATGTCCTGGAAGGGAAAGGTGGGGGGAATGAAGTAGGTATGAAGCGATTAGCTTTGGCCACTGATGCTTCGCCCTCCTTTTTAAGATCTGAAGCTAGTAATTGCGAATTTCCTCCACTCTGTCTCTGGAGACTTTCAGTTCTGAAGGTCATCTGTCCAGCTGTCAGGGTCCTGCAGGAAACAGGGGTCTGAAGCTAATCATGCGCCTGTCTCCTTAGGCTAGTGTGAGCTTGGGGCTTCTATTGCCGTAGACCGTTTTAGCCCCTCGAGCCGAGCCGTCCGGAGCGTGCGTGCATGTGCGTAGAGTGTATAGCGCCGGGCGCACCCTGCGGGGAATAGGGCAGGGAAAACTCCCAGCTGCCAGGCTTGGAGATCGCCAAGGCGCTTTCTAGCCCCGCCCCAACCCCTGCAGGCCCCGCCCTGGGTCTTGAGTATTTAAAGGAGACGTTACCCCGGAGGCGCGCTTAGGGGATAGAGAGCTTAGGGAATAGGGATGCTCTGATGGAGGCACACGCACAATATCACGCAGGTGTCGATGTGGAGACAAGCGCTTCGCGTCCCAAACTTCCGCTTCGAGGGCCAGCTCCACTCGCCTTCTCTTCTGCTGCTGTTTGTCCCTCGCGCGGCACCGTTGCGGCGCCCGGGAGGCGTGACTAGGGGCGGGAAGTGGAGCGGGAGCGGGGCCGCGGAGCCGAGGTGCCGCTGTCATGGACGCCTGGGTCCGCTTCAGTGCTCAGAGTCAGGCCCGGGAGCGACTGTGTAGGTGCGGCCTGAATAGGAATGCGGGGAGGGCGGGCAGAGGAAGAGCCTCGTGAGGCGAGGTCAGTTCAGGCTACGGGGGTCAAAAAGGGTCAACTCCGGCTACGGGGGCTCGAACGGACCGCGAGGGACAGATTGGAGCCGGCCATGAAGAGATGATTCTTTTCTGCTCACGGGAAATATGGGGAAACTGAGGCACGAGTGGGCCGGTGGGGAGACCGCTCAGGGTTGCCGTGTCCACTGAGACCGACACTTTCCTCCTTGGGCGGTGGTGGAATGAAGAACGACCGGAACTCTGTCCCCCAGACTGAAGGAGGCGTTCCCATTTTGTGTCCCCTCACCCTGTTAGCGCCCAGGAGGTCCTCCGCCTCCTCTCCGTCTTGATCAGCTCGAGGGCCTTGAGTCTCTTAGTTGACCTATTCTAAGGATTCTGCCCTCCAGCTTCCCGCCCCTGCCTCACGCGTCGTGTGCGTGCTACGCTGCGGGGCTCTCCGGGACCGACCGCTGCCGCCCTCACCGGCCCCCTCCAGCCTCATCAGGGTCAAACCCCTTCTTTTCTCAACACTGCATACTACTTCCCACCCCCTGCCAGGCCCTTGTTTTCTTGTGCTTTTCCCCTTCCCTGACCTGGAGGAGAAACGGTGAGATGCGGGCTGAAAGAGGAGGCCGGGGAATGGCCTCAAGCTGGGCCAAGCGGGAGTGCACGCTGCCTGGTGGAGCACGGGTCTGAGAGGAGGTCAAGGAGGTCTCCACTTTACTTGCCTGTCCTCTCCTCCAGGGCCGCCCAGTATGCCTGCTCCCTTCTTGGCCACGCACTGCAGCGACACGGGGCCAGTCCTGAGCTACAGAAACAGATTCGGCAACTGGAGGGCCATCTGAGCCTGGGCAGGAAGCGTAAGTAACTGTGCCTTCCTTTCTGTCCCCAGCCCTTCCTCCTTCCCTGGGTGTTCTCCCTCAGCCCCTCCTTCTTGTTTTTTTTTTTTTTTTTTGTTTTGTTTTTTAATCCTCTGCCAATTTTCCCTCACTGGGCTCTGCACTTCTGCATGCCTTGGGTTGATCCAAGAGCAAAGGATAAGGAAGTAATGGAAGATGGGAAAGAATGGGAGCAAGCTTAACAAAACTAATCTGGGGCAAAAATAATTAAAATTTGAAGTAAAAAAAGAATGAACTGTTTCTGTTTTTTTTTTTTAAAACAACATTATTATTTGTTACTGTCTTTTGCTCAACTTTCACCTCTTGCTTTCTTGCTTTTTCTGTGTCTTTCTCTCGGCCTTTCTACTTCCAAACGCCTGTGTTCCCTTGCTCATCTCCACAAGTGCTACGCCTGGGCAACTCAGCAGATGCTCTTGAGTCAGCCAAAAGAGCTGTGCACCTATCAGATGTGGTCCTGAGGTTCTGCATCACTGTTAGTCACCTCAATCGAGCCTTGTACTTCGCCTGTGACAATGTCCTGTGGGCTGGAAAGTCTGGATTAGCTCCCCGTGTGGATCAGGAGAAGTGGGCTCAGCGTTCTTTCAGGTTTGATATCCTTTTATCCTATGAGACCTTTTGTAGCCTCCATAGTGGGTAGCTTACCTTTTTGAGAGAAAAACTCTCTCAGGATTGTCCTGGAGTATATACTTCTTCATCACTTGGCTTCCAAGCTTCGTTTAGATCTTAAAGTATCAGAGAATAACAAGGAGAGGAAGATGGAAAACAGTTGCTCCTGCATTGATGAATGACTTAAGATTGGGCAAGACAAGATATTATATTACTTCAATTCTGCTTCTGTCTATACCACAGGTTATGCCTCCCTCACTGCCTGCTCATTCATTCATTCCAAAAATATTTGATGCTGACTATGGGCCAGGGGATAAAGCAAAGAGCTCAGCAGATATGGTGCCTGCTTCCATGAAGCTTCTAGTCTATTGGTGGAATCAGATGTTAAATAAATCAGATTTGTGCAAAAGTATAGGATGTTATTAGAGAATATGACAAGGGGAGCTGAGAAAGATTATAAAGGAAAAACTCTGAAAAAGTAATACTTTAGTTGAGACCCGAAGTCTGAGCAGGAGTTAGAAAAGTCAACAATAGGTGCTAGCATTGTAGTACAGTGGGTTAAGCTGCCACCTCCAGCGCCCACATCCCATAAGGATGCTGGTTTGAGTCTTGGCTGTTCCACCCCCAATGCAACTCCCTGCTAATGTACCTGGGAAAGTAGCTGAAGATGGCTCAAATCCTTGGGCCCCTGCCACCCATGTGGGAGACCCAGATGAAGTTCCCAGCCCCAGGCCATTGCACCCATTTAGGGAGTGAACCAGCAGATGGAAGACCTCTCCCTCTGTGTCTCCTTCTCGCTCTGTATCACTACTTTTCAAATAAATATTTAAAAAAAAAAAAAAAAAAAAGCCGGCGCCGCGGCTCACTAGGCTAATCCTCCGCCTTGCAGCGCCGGCACACCGGGTTCTAGTCCCGGTCGGGGCACCGATCCTGTCCCGGTTGCCCCTCTTCCAGGCCAGCTCTCTGCTGTGGCCAGGGAGTGCAGTGGAGGATGGCCCAAGTCCTTGGGCCCTGCACCCCATGGGAGACCAGGATAAGCACCTGGCTCCTGCCATCGGATCAGCGCGGTGCGCCGGCCGCAGCGCGCCAACCGCGGCGGCCATTGGAGGGTGAACCAACGGCAAAAGGAAGACCTTTCTCTCTGTCTCTCTCTCACTGTCCACTCTGCCTGTCAAAAAATAAAAAATAAAAAAAAAAATAAAAAATAAAAAAGCCAACAATACCAGAAGTCTTTTCTTAACAGAGAAAACATACATTCTAAGGCCTTGAACCAAGAAAAACTTCAGGGAATTAGAGTAATGGAAAGAATGCCAGTTTGTTGAACAATATTGGGTAAAGAACATAATTTCAAATTTGAGATAGACAGGGGCCAGAACATTCACTGACTTTGGCAATGGTAAGATTTTGTTTGTTCTGTGTAAATTTTATCTAAAGTTACAATGGGATATTATTGAAGGGTTCTAAACAGGGATATGACATGTTTCAAATTTGTTTTAAAAAGCGGCCGGCGCTGTGGCTTAACAGGCTAATCCTCCGCCTTGCAGCGCCAGCACACCGGGTTCTAGTCCTGGTTGGGGCGCCGGATTCTTTTATTTTTATTTATTTTTTTATTTTTTTTGACAGGCAGAGTGGACAGTGAGAGAGAGAGACAGAGAGAAAGGTCTTCCCCCGCCGTTGGTTCACCCTCCAATGGCTGCCGCAGTTGGCGCGCTGCGGCCTGCGCACCGTGCTGATCCGATGGCAGGAGCCAGGTGCTTCTCCTGGTCTCCCATGGGGTGCAGGACCCAAGGACTTGGGCCATCCTCCACTGCATTCCCTGGCCACAGCAGAGAGCTGGCCTGGAAGAGGGGCATCCGGGACAGGACCAGTGCCCCGACCGGGACTAGAACCCTGTGTGCCGGCGCCGCAAGGTGGAGGATTAGCCTAGTGAGCCGCAGCGCCGGCCCTGGGGCGCCGGATTCTATCCCGGTTGCCCCTCTTCCAGGCCAGCTCTCTGCTATGGCCCAGGAAGGCAGTGGAGGATGGCCCAAGTGCTTGGGCTCTGCACCCGCATGGGAGACCAGGAGAAGCACCTGGCTCCTGGCTTTGGATCAGCGAGATGCGCCGGCTGCAGCGGCCATTGAAGGGTGAACCAACGGCAAAGGAAGACCTGTCTCTCTGTCTCTCTCTCTCACTATCCACTCTGCCTGTCAAAAAAAAAAAAAAAGCATCTTTTGCTAAGATGTGGAAAATGGATTGCAGTGGGGCAAGAGAAGGGGAGGTGCCCTGATATGTATGGGAGGACTTATCCAGCGTATATACAAATACTATACCATTTTATATAAGAACTTGAACATGCACAGATTTGGGTAGCTGAAAGGGATTCTAGAACCAATCCCCCTTGGATACCAAGGGATGACTGGATACATCACTTGTATCTTACTTTGCTTCCTTATGATTGTCTTTGTTCTTTTGCAAGTTTCTATCTCCTTTGCTGCCTTGCCTTTCTCAGTGATTTACAACTATAGCGTGGCTGACGATGTGTGGTGGGGGCAGAGGCATGACTAGAGCTGTATGGAAAAGTAACTCCTAGCAGAGTCTGTTGCTAAATTTATTTATTTCATTCAACAATATTTATTGAGCTCTTACTATGTGTCAGGCACTGGTCTAGACACAGACATACAATGGTTAAAAAAGGAACAGGGGGCTACATTGTTGCACAGCAGGTTAAGCTGCCACTTACAATGCCGGCATCCCATCTTGGAGAACCTGTTCAAGTTCTGACTGCTCCACTTCTGATCCAGCTCCCTGCAGCAAAAGGTGGCCCAAGAGCATGACCCCTGCCACCCATATGGGAGACCTGATGGAATTTCAGGCTCCTGGGTTCAGTCTGGCTTACACACAGCCATTGTAGCTATTTGGGGAGTGAACCAGCAGATGAAAGATCTCTCTCTCTCTCACTCTCTCTCTCTCTCTCTCTCACTCTGCCTTCCAAGCAAATAAATAAATATTTTAAAATAAATAAAAAATGAGCAAGGCCTCCACTCCTATGGAATTTACATAGTAGTAGAGACACACACGAATAAATGCTTAGTTAAATATATCAGATAGTGGCAAGTACTATTCAGGAAATTAAAATAGGGTCATGTGGTAGAGAGTGAGTAGCTCACTATTTTAGATTATAGGGTCAAGGAAGGCCTCTCTGAAGGGTTGACATTTAAGCTTAGATCTGTAGAGCCAGAAAGAGCCAGCCACATGAAGTGGTTTTTTTTTTTTTTTTTTTTTTTTTTTTTTTTTTTTTTTTTGTTAGGTCTAGGCAAGCTGGAAATCTCTCTTTTTTAAAAAATTATTTTTGGCCGGCGCCGTGGCTCAACAGGCTAATCCTCCGCCTTGCGGCGCCGGCATACCAGGTTCTAGTCCCGGTCGGGGCACCGATCCTGTCCCAGTTGCCCCTCTTCCAGGCCAGCTCTCTGCTGTGGCCAGGGAGTGCAGTGGAGGATGGCCCAAGTGTTTGGGCTCTGCACCCCAGGGGAGACCAGGAGAAGCACCTGGCTCCTGCCATCGGATCAGCGCGGTGCGCCGGCCGCAGCGCGCCAACCACGGCGGCCATTGGAGGGTGAACCAACGGCAAAAGGAAGACCTTTCTCTCTGTCTCTCTCTCACTGTCCACTCTGCCTGTCAAAAATTAAAAAAAAAAAAAAAAAATTAAAAAAAATTAAAAAATTATTTTTTATTTATTTGGAAGTAGGCAGAGTTAAAATGGGGAGACAGAGAAAGAGACCTTCCATCTGCAGTTTCAGTCCTCAAATGGCTGCAATGGCCGGGGCTGGGCCAAACCAGGAGCTAGGAGCTCCATCCAGGTCTCCCACATGGTTGGCAGAGCCCTAAGCACGGGGACCACCTTCCACTGCTTTCCCAGGTACATTAGCAGGGAGCTGGATCGGAAGTGGAGCAGCTGGAATTGAAACCAGCACTTGATATGGGATCCTGGCATCACAAACTGCTGCTTAACCTACTGCACCACAATGCCAGCCCCACGTAAAGATTCTGGAAGAATATTTCAGGTAGAGAGACTAGGTGGTGCAAACACATTAAGCAGGAACAAGTTTGATGGGCGCAAAGCATAGAGAGAAACCAACCTGCTGGGAGCATAGTGGTTAAGGGAAAGAATGGTACAAGATAAAGCTAAAGAGGCAGGGACCAGATGATGCTGAATCTCTAAACCTGTCTAAGGTATCTAGAGTATTTTCTAAATGTGATAGGAAGAAAACCATAGAGTTTTAGGAAGGAGAATAATAGTGTGATGTATATTTATGCTAGTTACTTTAAGAAAGAAGATTTTTGAGGGTGGAGCAAATATGACCACAGAGAAACCAATTAAAATATTAAAGCAGGACAAGTGCGTGGCCTCTCAGTTAAGACACCACATCTCAGACTGGAGTACCTGGGTACACTCCCTGGCTCCAGCTCCTGAATCCAGCTTCCGTGCTTAAGATGGCTCAAGTAATTGGGTTCCTGCCACCCAAGTGGGAGACCTAGATTGAGTTCCTGGCTCCTGGCCATGGCCCCAGCCCAGCCTTGGTTATTGTGGCCATTTGAGTAGTGAACCAGCAATGGGAGAGTGTTTCTCCCTCCCTCTCTTTCAAATAAATTATTTAAAAACAAAAAAGTATTAAAGCAATAGTCCAGGGAGAAAAAGAGAGTGTCTTATGATGTGGCTAAATTTAGTTTATATTTTGAAGGTATGACAATTTATTGAGTACAACCCATCATTGTCAGAGTGTTTTAAAAATAAAAAAATGGGCCAGGGCTGTAGTGTAGTAGGCTAAGCCTCTGCCTGTGTTGCTGGCATCTCATATTGGTGCCCGTTCGTATCCTGGCTGCTGCTCTTCTGAGTCAGCTCTCTGCTGATGGCCTGGGAAAGCAGTGGAAGATGGCCTGAGACCGGGAAAAAGCTCCTGGCTCCTGGCTTTGATTTGGCTCGGCTCTGGCTATTGCAGCCATTTGGGGAGTGAACCAGGGAATGGAAGACCTTTCCCTCTTTCTCTCCCTCTCTCTCTAACTCTGCCTCTCAAATAAATAAAAAATAAAAATAAACAGATTTTAGACTTTTTTTTAAAGATTTATTTTATTTACTTGAAAGGCAGTGTTACAGAGAGAGGTAGAGACAGAGAGAGAGGTCTTCTATCTGCTGGTTCACTCCCCAGATGGCTGCAATGGCCAGAGCTGCGCCGATCCGAAACCAGAAGCCAGGAGCTTCTTCTGGGTCTCCCATGTGAGTACAGGGACCCAGGCACTTGGGCCATCTTCCACTGCTTTCCCAGGCCGTAGCAGAGAGCTGGATCGGAAGAGGAGCAGCCGGGACTAGAACCATCGCCCATATGGGATGCCAGCGCTTCAGGCCAGGGCGTTAACTCACTGTGCCACAGCAACGGCCCCGGATTTTGTACTTAAGAAAATTATTCTTCTTAAAGATTTGCTCACTTAATTGAAAGGAAGAGAAACAGAGGGACAAATATTCCATTCATTGGTTTACTCCCCAAAGACCTGCAACAACCTGGGCTGAACCAGGCTGAAGCCAGGATCGAGAAACTCCATCCAGCTCTCCTACATAGGCATCAGAGACAAGTATTTGAGCTGTCGTCTGCTGCCTCCCAGGTGCATTAGCAGGAAGCTGGATCAGAAGCCAAGTAGCCAAGACTTGAACCAGGCACTCTGAGAGGGGCTGGAGGTGTCCCAAGCAGCAACTTAACCCTGTGGCAATTACTTAACACCTCTGTGCCTCTTTCTTCTTCTTAAAGGATTGCATTTTAGATGATCTATGCTGTGTCTGCGTCCTGAAACAACTGAAGTTTGTTCTTTCAAGTTTGCATTTTGTAGGTCAGGTTGTGTGTGTGTTGAATGTGTGTGTGCTAAGGGGTTGCCAAGTGGAGACATGAAATTTGAGGTCGATCTTGGAAGATTGTGTGATGTTCATGAATTTTAAACCAAGATCTTAAAGTACATATAAACACATATTAATTCTAGAAGGTGGGGGAGAACATTTTTTTCTTAAATTTTTGTTGGGGTATAATTGACAAGTAGAAATTTAAGGTGTACCGCTCCATATTTTATACATGCATGTTGTGAAATGATCACAACAACCTAGCCAGTTAATGTATCCATCACCTCCTTTAGTTACCATTGTTAAAATAAGAAAACTCAAGATCTACCCTCTTAGCAAATTTCAAGTACACAATACAGTGTTGTTAACTATAGTTACCACGCTGTATGTTACATCTCCCGAATCTGTTCATCTTGCAGTACTGAAACTTTGTACTCTTGACCAACATCTTCCCGTGTCCCCATGTCTCAACCCCTTGTAATTACCATTCTATCTGTGCTTCTACAAGTTAAACTATTTTAGATTCCACGGATAAGTGAAATCATGCAGTATTTGTCTTTTTATGTATGTGTAACTTATTTCACTTAGCATAATGTCCTCAAAGGAGGACATTTCTAACATTTCTAGTAATGGGTGATAGCATTCACTGCTGATGTTTTAAATCCCCTTTTCTGGAAAAAAAAAATGTATATGTTTGCTTGAGAGGCAGAAAGAGAGTGCACCAATCCACTGATTCAGTCCCTTAATGCCCACATCAACCAAGGCTGGGCCAGTCCAAAGCCAGGAACTAGAAACTCAACTAGGTTTCCCACATGGGTGGCAGGAACCCGATTATTTGAGCCATCGCTGGTGCCTCCTAGGGTACGCATTCTCACAAAGCTGGGGTCGGTAGCTGGAGGCGAGGTATTGAACCCAGGTGCTCTGATAGGGGATATGGTCATCTTAACTACTAGGACAAACACATGCCCTTAAAGTATAATCAATCCCTTTGTTAGAGTGATATGTTGGATATGATCAGTAAGTGTATAGGCCCTTACTGACCCTTCTGCCCTATGTATCTCAGGTACTATCTGTTTTCCCTCATCATGAATTTGAGCCGTGATGCTTATGAGATTCGCCTACTCATGGAACAAGAGTCTTCAGCTTGTAGCCGGCGACTGAAGAGTTCTGCAGGAGGTGTTCCAGGAGGAATTGAAACTGGGGGGCCCGGGGGCCCAGGGACTCCAGGAGGAGGCCTTCCCCAACTGGCTCTGAAGCTTCGGCTTCGAGTCCTACTTCTGGCTCGGGTTCTTCGAGGTCATCCCCCGCTGCTGCTGGATGTGGTCAGAAATGCCTGTGATCTCTTCATTCCACTGGACAAGCTAGGCCTCTGGCGCTGTGGCCCTGGGATTGTGGGGCTTTGTGGCCTTGTGTCCTCCATCCTGTCTATCCTCACCCTAATCTGTCCCTGGCTACGACTCAAGCCCTAACATCCTGGTAGAAGATAAGGAAGGGACCTGATTCGCTGAGATGGAATCTTACATCATCCCTCTTGTACCAGCCTTATTCTAATGCTGCTCCTGGATTAGAGTTAAAATCCAGTGATTTTAGAAGTGGAGGGAGGAGCTTGGGGAAAATGAGATAAGGAAAGGTGACTGTGAAATCAGTAGTGATTGTAATCCGCAGCTATGCCTGAGCTTTGGTTCTTGTCCTCTGTCATTGCTGTGTCTCTCTTGACATTTCAGTACTTTGTCTCTCAAGTCTGTTTAAGATTCTGTCACTATACATCTCTTTTTTAACTTTTAAGTCCTCTGTCCAAGAATTTTATCAGCAAAATTAGTTTTTGATAGAGGAGGTATAAGGTGTGGTCTGTAAGATTCTAACTACCTTCTTTTTTCTCACAGAGGTAGCTTGTGACAGATTTTTCCTCTTTCAAACTCCAAATCGTAATGTTAAGACTTTATATCCCAGTGAACTCTCCTAGCTTTGTACCATAGGTTATTGATTCTTCCTCCTCTTCCCCCATGTCTCCCTCCCCAGCCTCCTTCATAATTTGGTCCTTACCCTTCCTGGACTTAAATTTTCAGATTTCTGCTTACTTTTATTTCAGAGCTCTGACCCCTACCTGTTCTTACTCGTTCTTCGCCTGTCTGGCACGATGCTGTCTCTAGCATCTTGTAAATATTGTACAGTGATTCAGTGTAAATAGGTATGGCCCTCAACTCTTCCAGGTCAGCAAATTAAAGATCATTTTGCTCATCAACACTTGGTCTGGTCACTCATGCTCTGGTCATTTGAAGCCCCTGTTCCTATCACTGTGGTTTACGTTTTCCATGGGGTTTTTCACTAACAGCATTACTCACAGGTTTTTATTGTGCATCTACAATGTGAAGGGCAAAATACTAGGTAGTAGACATACTAAATGCTAAGAAACTCCACGGTTCTCACCAGAAGCTTCAAGAAGTTTCTATAGCCTGGTTGAGGATTTGGGGTGCGGGGAGGGTATGCAGTTTAATGCTGAAGTAGTTATCTTGGCTCCACAAAACACAACCTGCTCGTAGATTGAGTTACTCCAAAGATTAGAACATCACAAGGCAGCATAAGTTAAGAGCTACGAACAGAACTGCATGGAGTGGGGCTGATGAGGCTTGGTCTGGGGGCTATGTCTTCATATGTTGGGACGCCCCTGGGTGGATGGGGAAATGATACACTTTCGTCAGCTCTTTCGTTTTCCTTATCCCAGGTTGGAATAAATAAGGTTAGGGAGTGAAAAAGAGTATCTTCCACTCCTACTCTCTGTTTGAAGCCTGAGAAAAGTATTACTGACCTAGCAAAAGTAGAGGATAGAAAACAAGTAGGAGGTATTTTCAAAATTATGTTCTCCTTGGATATTCAAATGAGGCCTCCAGGGGGCAGCATCAAGGCAGAGAAACGGACTAAGAAAGCTAAGTCCTCTCCTTGGTCTGGGGCTCCCCACAGTTCCCCACCATCACTCCTCCCATTCCTTCCAATTTTATTTTTAGCTGCCAATGGGAGGGGGCAGGATGAGAGGGAAAGTAAAGAAAACAGAAAAGGAGAGGGACAGAGGCACAGAGGACTTCACGTACGGACAGAGAACGGCCAGGCATGGAGCTCGTCCTCTTCCCTCACCTGTTCTTGCCCCTGATGTTCCTGGCAGGTGAGGGAGGTTAACTTCGTTTCTGGTGGGGAAGGGAGATTTGGGACTGGGACCATTAGGGTTACAGTTCTTTAGGAGTTGGGGTAAGAGGTTAATACTGATTCTACATATTGTGTGTGTGTGCACGTGTGTGCCTGCTTAACATCCTTATAAATGACAACTTCACTACCACGACCAGCAGGGACTAAAGCTGCCTAGGGCCTGGCATTAGATCTGCATTTAATTTTCTGAAACCTTTGTCTGAAGCCCTATAGGAGTGAAGAGGCAGAAAAGACACACCATGTGACCTTTCACGTGGCAAGCCTGAGTCCTATTTTCTTCCTTCCCTCTGTTTCTTTCTACTGTTGGTGGTCCCTGAGGCCTGACTACGTGGTCAGAACTCTAGGTATATCTAACCTGTGAGACACAGTTTCTGATCAGGTGGCCCTGCTAGTTTCCTGAATGCAAAAAGGTTCACATAGAAAACACCGTTCTGAAAATGAGCATGGTTTGGCATAGACTATACCCTTAGCAGTGGTGGGTGTGTGTTGGGGGTTGTAGCCTGAGAGGGAGTTGCTTGAAAATAAGGAGCAAGACACCATGGTGAAAGAACCATGGGAGGGGCAAGAGGCCTGGAATTTTTCCTTTCCAGTGCTCTGTAATCTTCGTTTCCGAAAATACACAGCTCTGATTTAAAGGAATTGGGGTCAGGAGGGAAGAATCAACCAGAACATGATTGTGGGCCTTGATTATGGGCTGAAGGTTGAAACCATGGAGGTAGGCAGAAGACAGGAGGGTGAACGAGTTAAAAGGAGGTGGGTTGTGGGAAACTCCGGGGTGATGGGACCCTCGGCAAGGATGGATGGCAAACTGTGTGTGAGCAGGCGGGTGGCCCCACCCAGTTAATTACCACTGAGGTTTCCAGGGCTGGCATCAACCAGGGACCTAGACATTAGAGAGAGTGAGAGTGTGGCAGGAACCCTGGGAATCAAGGGGAGAGAGCCAGCCACTCGGTGCTCCTTTACCTCCTCTCCTCCCTGTTGTGCTGTGAAGGGTTGTTCTGGGACCGCAGGAAGGCATGCTGCCGTCCTGGACCCTCACACATTGAGGAGGAGGATGCGTAGGAGGAATGAGGCAGCAAAGCGCAACTTGACTTTTCCAGACATGTCTGCGAATGAGATTTCAGGAGAGGGAATAGAAATACAGCTGTGCATCGGCGTGGCAGAGGGCCACCAGACCCAAACACGGGAAAGGGATCATCTGAGTTCATGACGTTGACAAAGGCCAGGAGAGCTGACCCGTAAGAAGCAGACAGAAAGACTGAGATTATTAAGACATTCTCTCCTGACTCCTCTCTGGCTGTGCGTCTCTGATCATTCATTGACTCTCAACATCTCATGCTAACCCTATGATCCTGCATCACCACTCCCACCCCCAGGGCTCTGCTTCTCCTTTAACCTGGACGTGCATCACCCACGCATGTTCCCAGGGCCACCAGAGGCTGAATTTGGATACAGCGTTTTACAACATGTTGGGGGTGGACGGCGATGGTGAGGAAGAAATGAGAAGACCATGGGAATGGGACTGTGGTTGTGCTGATGAAGGGGAGGCAAGATGCATGGGATTCTACGCTAATCTGGTCTTTTGAATGTGGCTGGGGCTCTAAACTTGCCAGTTCCATGTGCTTCTCCTCTGATCTGTGTCAAGGGTCATGCCCACCCCATGCTTATGGTCATATCCTCTTCCTAGGATGCTGGTGGGTGCCCCCTGGGATGGGCCTTCGGGAGATCGGAGGGGGGATGTTTATCGCTGTCCCATTGGAGGGTTCCACAGTGCTCCATGTGCCAAGAGCCACTTGGGTAAGAGGATGCCTGATGCTTCCCCTCCTAACCCCTGACCTTGATCCCTTAGTAGCTTTGGCCACTAATACATCTGTTTCTTCACCCTTCTGACTCACACGCCACATCCTCAACTTGATGCAAACCCCTTCTAATTCTCTTCCAAAATCACCCCGAACTCAAGCACAACCAGTGACCCATGCTCTTCCTCCACCCCTACCCCACCCCGAACCCCTCCACAACCCCAACCAGGTGAACATCAACTGGGAAATTCATCTCGCCCTGCTGTGAACATGCACCTGGGGATGTCTCTGCTGGAGACAGATGGCGACGGGGGATTTATGGTGAGCTAAGGAAAGGGTGGTCACGGGGTCTCGGAAGGTTGGTGGTAGAGAACGGTGTGGTAAGGGAAGCTGGTGTATGTGGAGAGATCAAGGAGGTAAAATCGCTAGAAAGCAAGGTCAGACATCTCAGGAAGTGGTCTCAAAGTCTTGCACTGGGAACTTATTCCGAGGGTACCTTCTCAAACCTGGAAATAACGATGTCCCCCCACCCCACCCCATCCCCAGGCCTGTGCCCCTCTCTGGTCTCGTGCTTGCGGCAGCTCTGTCTTCAGCTCTGGGATCTGTGCCCGTGTGGATGCTTCATTTCGGCCTCAGGGAAGCCTGGCACCCACTGCCCAACGTGAGCCAGAAGAAGGGCCTGAGGACTCAGTTCCTAGAAGGGGGTGCTGGGTGGGGAGAAGCTGGGGCAGAAGGGTTATGTGCCTAGCAGAGGGCCTGCACGGCTGTCCTCCTTGCTACCAAATGTGCCTGCAAAAGCTCCATGTTTCCGAATAGACTAGAATCCAACTTCCTACCAAGGCATCACGACTCTATGATCTGATCCGGCCAACTTCAAAAACAACTTCGCCCTTCACACACTCTGTACCTTGGCCATGAGCATTCACCTCATGGTTCTGCTATGTGTCATCTATTTTCATACCTCCATCTCCTTTTGTCTGAAATGCTCTCTACCCAAACGCCTTTCTTTATATTCCCCTCTCTTCAAATATCTTCAGTCTTCAGTATCTTCTCGGTTGCTACCTCCTCTTCTAACCCACCATCAGAACCGCCCCGTTCATTCTCCCATAGCACAGAGTGGTGCTATGTTTCCACCTAGCACTTCCTTATTTCTTCTTTGTTGTTTGGTGAATTGTATATATGCCTACATCCTCTTTCATTCACTTCTACACTTACTCAGGGCCTGGCACAGTTCCTTCCTTGCATGTAAGAAGTGCCTAATAAATGTTTGGATTGAATATGCTCACCTCTTCCCTTGCTGACCAAATGTCCTCCTCCTAGGCTGCCCTACATACATGGATGTTGTCATTGTCTTGGATGGCTCCAACAGCATCTATCCCTGGTCTGAAGTTCAGACCTTCCTGCGAAGGCTGGTAGGGAGACTGTTTATTGATCCAGAGCAGATACAGGTAAGAGAAAAAATATATGGTTGGCCTTGGCAGGAGAGAGATGGGAAGAGAGGGGCTAAGTGTAGAGTGTGTCTTCGGTGGTATCCTGCTCGTCATCTCCGATCTCTCGCACACTTTCTTCCCCCTTTCCTCCCCTCCCTCCTGCTCACATTCCATTTGATTGCACACTTGATTGTCAGGTGGGACTGGTACAATATGGGGAGAGTGCTGTACATGAGTGGTCCCTGGGAGATTTCCGAACCAAGGAAGAAGTGGTGAGAGCAGCAAGGAACCTCAGTCGGCGGGAGGGGCGAGAAACGAAGACTGCCCAAGCAATAATGGTGGCCTGGTGAGGCATTGTGCAGGGGGGCATGGGAGGCAAGGGTGCGGAACGCTCAGAAGGGGCGGGTTTGGGGTGCAGTGTATACATCCCAGGATGGCTTACATGCTTATTTTTCTATGTAAACTAACGGTGCACGAAGCAAATCAGCTGTCATTGTACTCCCTCCCTTTGGTTTCTACCAAGTATCTATGCCTGCGTCTTTCCATGCTTCTGCTTTGTTTCTCTCTGCAGACAGAACTCTCTCTGTCCATCCTTCCACAATGGCCTTGACCCTGACCCTCAGGTTCTCCTGGCCTATTTTCCAAATATGATTCAAAACTTATCTCTGGGAAGACTCTTCTGACCTGACCGTTCTCCCCTCTTCTACATTTATTCTCTTAAGATGTGTTCTCTCAAGTGCAATGTTTATTGAATGAACCTGTGAATGAGTGAAGTCTGTAGTCATGTGGTACTCTGTGCATTCTGCCTCTTACTCTGTGTCAGACTCCGATTTAGACACCGTCAGGAAGCAGCCTAAAAAGGCAAGAAGCCTGTCCCGGGGCACTGCTGACAGCATTAAATCCTGTGTGTGTGTGTATGTGTGTGTGTGCGCGCGTGTGATCCTACCCCACTCCTCTCTCTCCCCAGCACAGAAGGGTTCAGCCAGAGCCGTGGAGGCCGACCAGAGGCTGCCAGGCTCCTGGTGGTGGTCACTGATGGAGAATCGCATGATGGGGAGGAGCTTCCCGCAGCGCTAAAGGCCTGTGAGGCTGGAAGGGTGACTCGCTATGGGATTGCGGTGAGAATTAACTCTGCGTCTGGAAGAAATAGGGGAGGGAGGAGCGCTTTTGTTGTTGTTGAGATTTATTTATTTATTTATTTATTTATTTATTTATTTATTATTTGAAAGGCAGAGTGACAGAGAGAGACAGAGAGATTGTCCATTTACTCGTTCACCCCCCAAATGCCTACAACAACCAGAGCTGGGCCAGGCTATAACCAGGAGCCCAGAACTCCATCTGGGTCTCCCCACATGGGTGACAGGAACGTAAATACTTGGACCATCACATGATGCCCCCAAGGTGCATTAGCAGGAATACTGGATTGGAAGTGCTCAGTAGCTGGGACTCAAATTAACACTCCTGGGGCCGGCGCCATGGCTCACTTGGTTAATCCACCGGCTGCAGTGCCAGCATCCCATATGGGCGCTGGGTTCTAGTTCTGGTTGCTCCTCTTCCAGTCTGGCTCTCTGCTGTGGCCCAGGAGGGCAGTGGAGGATGGCCCAGGTGCTTGGGCTCCTGCACCCACATGGGAGACCAGGAGGAAGCACCTGGCTCCTGGCTTCTGATTGGCACAGCTCCAGCCTTAGTGGCCACTTGGGGGGGTGAACCAATGGAAGGAAGACCTTTTTCTCTGTCTCTCTCTCTCTCACTGTCTCACTCTGCCTGTCAAATAAAAAAAAAAAAGCCATCCCAAGTGGTGGCTTAACCTGCTGCATCACGGTGCCCCCACCCCCACCCCGAGGAGTGACTTTGAAGAAAAGTGACTTGAGGAAAAGTTCTGGATGTTTTTTTGTAAACGTCAGCTGTATTTCCCTTCCTTCACCTTGGCGGGCTGCTTTGTGAATCAGCCCTAACACTTCACTCACTCAGCCAACAGACTCTGTCTCGGTCTCCTGACCTCAGGTCCTGGGCCACTATCTCCGGAGGCAGCGAGACCCCAGCTCGTTCCTGAAGGAAATCAGAGCTATTGCCAGTGATCCTGATGAGCGATTCTTCTTCAACGTCACGGATGAGGCTGCACTGACTGACATTGTGGATGCGCTAGGAGACCGGATTTTTGGCCTTGAGGGTAATGCTTACCCTGGAGAAATGGAGGACAGGCTTGGGGGTGGGAGTGGGAGAGGGGCGGGGGGAACAAGGGGACACAGTCTGGAGTCTCAGTGGGATTCTAGAGGGAGTTAATTAAGGCCAAGGGGAGAGGATCTTCCCCTGACCTGGCCTCGATATTTTCTCATGTCAAGGGTCCCACGGAGAAAATGAAAGCTCCTTTGGGTTGGAAATGTCTCAGATCGGTTTCTCCACTCATCGCCTAAAGGTTGGACAGACCCTTGACCCTTTCAAAGACCTCTCCCAACCTCTGACCCCTCCTAACCCCTCCCAACCTCTGACCCCTCCCAACCTCTGACCCCCATGACCCCTCATGGACAGCTTGAACCCCAATGTCCCTCCACATTCCTCCTCTAAGCAGCTTCTGCCCTGGCTTTCCCGAAACTTTCCATGGGATCCTCTCACTCTCGGAGGGATTTTTCTCCTTATTTCCTTTGTTTTCTCAGTGACCGCCTTGGGTTGTGCTCCACAGGATGGGATTCTCTTTGGGATGGTGGGAGCCTATGACTGGGGGGGCTCAGTGCTATGGCTTGAAGAAGGTCACCGCCTTTTCCCACCACGAACGGCCCTGGAAGATGAGTTCCCCCCAGCACTACAGAACCATGCTGCCTATCTAGGTGAGTGGTAAAGCACCAGGGGAACAGGAGGAGGAAGTGGAGGAAGTGCTTCTGGGGCAGGGGTGTGTGTGAGGTACTCCCTCTTAACTCTTACCACTCCATCCCCCCGTCCCCATACCCCCCCCCCCCCCCGCCATCCCACCCCAGACCTCCTCCTAGGCCTTTAGGGACTCCCACAACTCTCACTCCAGCTTGTTTCTCTTTTCCCTCTGATGCTTTGTCCACTTGTAGGTTACTCTGTTTCCTCCATGCTTTTGCGGGGTGGACGTCGCCTCTTTCTCTCAGGGGCTCCGCGGTTTAGGCATCGAGGAAAAGTCATCGCCTTCCAGTTTAAGAAAGATGGGTCTGTGAGGGTCGCCCAGAGCCTCCAAGGGGAGCAGGTAGTGCACCCGAAGAAAGGTGGGACCCTTGACCCCCCAGGGACCTCCAGGTTGTGGGGGAAGAGTGTGAAGGGGCAAGAGGCAGGCCTGAAAAGTCTGTTAAATTCTGGTTGGCAGAATCTTTCAGGATGTAGGGAGCAGATTGGCAGGGTGGTGAGTGCTTCCCACTAGTCCACCTGTCCACAATCACTTTCTTTTCTCTGGGGTACTCACCACCCACCACTCCCCAGATTGGCTCATACTTTGGCAGTGAGCTCTGCCCGTTGGATACCGATAGGGATGGAACAACTGATGTCTTGCTTGTGGCTGCCCCCATGTTCCTGGGACCCCAGAACAAGGAGACAGGACGTGTGTATGTGTATCGGGTGGGCCAGGTGAGAGACTTGTTGGGACCCCTAGGACTTGGGGTGAGGAGGGTGGAGGGAGGGAAGAAGAGAAGATACATACAATGGAGAGCTTGCTGAGAGGTTGGTGCTACAGATTAGTGTCTTCTATCTTCTCCTTACATTCACCAGCAGTCCTTGTTGAATCTCCAAGGAACACTTCAGCCTGAGCCCCCCCAGGATGCTCGATTTGGCTTTGCAATGGGTGCTCTTCCTGATCTGAACCAAGATGGCTTTGCTGATGTGGCTGTGGGGGCACCCCTGGAGGATGGGCACCAGGGAGCACTGTACCTGTATCATGGAACCCAGGGTGGGCTCAGGCCCCATCCTGCCCAGGTCAGCAGTGCCCAAATGTCCCTACCAAATGGTGATAGGAAGGGAGGTGTGCTCCTTGCTTATTAACAGTCTCCTTGGCTTGAGACCCAAGTTGAGCAAGTACTTTTATCTGTACGCAACAAAAGCAAGGCTGGATTAGGGACTCATGGACATGGGCAAGTGCCTCTGATTCCCATGCCTGATGGGAGATTAGAAAGAGCCAGATGAGAATGCTGTGGAACCTAGCCTGTAAGTCCCTTGCCTCAGTCTTCCCTCTCTCCCCTTCAGCGAATCGCTGCTGCCTCCATGCCACAGGCCCTCAGCTACTTTGGCCGAAGTGTGGATGGCCGGCTAGATCTGGATGGAGACGATTTGGTAGATGTGGCTGTGGGTGCCCAGGGTGCAGCCATCCTGCTCAGGTGAGGAGTCCCAGCTCAGGTATTAAGGGACACCATAGGCTAACTATTAAGAGCAAGGGCTTGGGAGTCACAGATGAAGAGTTGAATTTCTGTCCTACAAAACTGTACCTCCATTCCTAGTTTAAAAATGGGAACAATAATAGGACCTGGGAGTGGGTATTGTGGCACAGCGGGTCAAAGCACCACTTAGGATGCCCACTGTGCATATCAGAGTTCCTGGGTTTGAGGCCTACCTCTGCTTCCAGTCCAGCTTCCTGCTATGTGCAGCCCTGGGAGGCAGCAGGTGGTGGCTCAAGTTCTTTCTCACTGCCACCGGCATGGGAGACCCAGATGGAGTTCCTGACTCCTGGCTTCTGCTTGGCCCAGCCCCAGTTGTTGTTCCATCCAGCAGATGAAAGATCTCTCTTTGCCGCTCTGCCTTTCAAATACATAAAAATAAACAATTTTTTTAAAAAAAAGATAATAGTACCTACCTTATAGGTTAATTTTGAGGATTAAGTGAGATAATTCCCATAAACATTTAACACAGTGCCCAGCACGAGGTAAATACTTTTTTACAGCAAATCTATTATCTCACTTCCGTCAGACACCCAGGCCTTCTCTCCTTTGACAACATAGGGGGTGCACTCGGCACTACTAGAACTTCTTTCCCACCGTGTACCCAGCTCCCGGCCCATCGTTCACCTGGCCCCATCGCTGGATGTGACCCCCCCAGCCATCAGCGTGGTTCATAAGGGCTGTAAGCGGCGAGGCCAGCAGGCCGCCTGCTTGAGCGCCGCCCTCTGCTTCCGCGTCACCTCCCGCACTCCTGGCCGCTGGGATCGCCGGTTCTGTGAGTGACTCGAGTACCTTCCAGGCGGCTCCCGTCCCGCTGCCTGCCCTGGTCTCTGCACCCCTCTCTACCTTCTTTCTTGCCTCCTCCACTAGACACACGGTTCACAGCATCACTGGATGAGTGGACGTCAGGGGCACGCGCAGCCTTTGATGGCTCGGGCCAGAGGCTGCCCCCGCGGCGGCTGCGGCTCAGTGTGGGGAATGTCACTTGTGAGCAGCTGCACTTCCACGTACTGGTGAGGAGAGGGCCTGAGAAGGAGGAGAAGGCCGGGTTGGAGGGGTTTCGGGTGGATCAGCAAGGAAGCCAAAGCTGTGAAAGGGAGACAAGTCCGACTTTGGAGGCAGGCCAACATGGCTTTGAATCCTAGCCCTGCCATTTGCCATCCATAAACTCTGGGGAGTCATTTAACCTCCAGACCTCAGTTTCCCTGCCTGTAAAGGGGTGACGATAATAACTATATCATGGCCAATATCCCTGCCCACTCACCCCCAAGGCAGGGGCTACCCTCCCACCTCTGCCGCCACTTTGTCATCCTTCCCCGGTACATGCAGCTGATGGCCACCGAGTATCTGGACAGCTACTAGCGGGTGCAGCTCACAGCCCTACTGTTGCAAGAAAGTCCAGCAGCCCTGCAGGCCCAGCAGCCACGATGTGGCCATGCAGGTGAACCTGTGCTGCACCACCTCGGTGCGGTGCTCGCTGGGGCAGTGTATGCTGCTGCTCAGGGCAGGCAACCCGGAGCCCCCAGTTTCCCCACAGCCTGCCTGCTGGGTGCCCAAGCCGCAAGGCTCCTCCCCTAAAAAAGCAAAACTATATCATAAGATTCTTAAAATCAGAATTAAATTTAATAGTATTGATAAAACCCTAGAACCATGCTCAGCACTCAGAAAGTTCTCCAAAAAGACTATGTCAATTATATTCTGCCAGGGGCCTGGGTTCTATCCCTCGCCTTGGCTCCTCATGATCCTGGAATCTGGTGCCCCTCAGGATACATCAGATTATCTCCGGCCAGTGGCCTTGACTGTGACCTTTGCCTTGGACAACACCACAAAACCTGGGCCCGTGCTGGATGAAGGTTCACCCACGTCTATACGAAAGCTGGTCAGCAGTGCCAAGCCCTGCCCTGCCCTGCCCCGGGCCCCAGTACCACCCTCCCAGTGGCTTGCAGAGAAAGGGGAGGGGGGAGACTGAGGTGCCAGTGAAATCTCACCCGGACGCCTGTCGTCCAAGTGGTCCCGCTAGTTATTTCTCCCAATTCTGTTTTTCTCGGCTTGCCTTCTTCTCAGCCCTCAGCCCGTCTTCTCTCCTCCAGGTCCCCTTCTCAAAGGATTGTGGTCCTGACAATGAATGTGTCACAGACCTGGTGCTCCGAGCTAATATGGACATCAGGGGCTCCAGGTCGGCTGGACGTGAACTGGGCAAGCAGGGTGACTTGAGACAGACTGGAAGGGACTTGAAGGGAGCTTGGGGGGTTGGAGGGTGGGGGAGGCTGTTCCTTCTCCAAGATAACAGAAGTGAGACTTTCAGCACCTCTCCTAAGTCCTGGTCTCTTCCCTTTATCCACCATTCCCAGAAAGGCCCCGTTTGTGGTTCGAGGTGGCCGGCGGAAAGTGGTGGTGTCAGCCGCTCTGGAGAACAGAAAGGAAAATGCCTACAACACTAGCCTGAGCCTCAGCTTCTCTAGAAACCTCCACCTGACCAGTCTCACTCCTCAGGTGCCCTTGGGGGTAGGGCTGGGAGGTGGAGAGAGAGGAGGAGGAAGAAGGCGGGGTCTTGGCGTTGGCTGTGAAGTGGTCTGGGAAAGGCCCAGGGTTAGAGAGTGTGGGTATGAGAGCAGTTGCAGCCCTGGCTCCAGTCCCCACCCCCATTTCTCTGCCCTCAGAGGGACAGCCCAGTAAAGATGGAGTGCACAGCCCCTTCCACTCACGCCCGGCTCTGCAGCGTGGGACATCCTGTCTTCCAGGCTCGAGCCAAAGTGAGTTGGGGCCCCGAGGAGAAAGGGGCTCTAGCAGAGTGAGGGCTGGGACCCTGGGAGTTCAGCAGGGGAGGCACACAAGGCACCTGTTCCTCTGGAGTCGTTCTGTGTTACCGCATGTTCTCTGTCCCCAGGTCACCTTTCTGCTAGAGTTTGAGTTTAGCTGCTTCTCCCTCCTGAGCCAGGTCATCGTGAGGCTGGCTGCCACCAGGTGTTCCTCCACACCCTCTCCTGTTGGGTCCTGATGGGGAGTGGGGGACGGACAGCATTGCCTCCTTTATTAACAGAGAAGGGTATCTAAGGAGGGGTTGGGATGGACGCCTCTCCCCCTGACCCTACAGTGATAGCCTGGAGACAAATGGGACCCTTCAAGATAATACAGCACAGACCTCAGCCTACGTTCAATACGAGCCTCACCTCCTGTTTTCTAGGTATGGCCTGGCTCCCAGCTGGGACCCCATGCTGACTCCACGCCGTTTATGTTTCTTTTCTGTCTCATTTCATTTAATTCCGTATTTCCAGAAACCCAACCCCTTGGGGCCCTGCAGTCTTTTTGGCCTCGATCCCACTCACACTGAACCTTCTCTCTGAAGCATCTTACTTTCCTGGGCCTTGGGCATTGGAGCTGGGATGAGGGTTTATGGGATGTGGCCCTAAAGTTTACATCAAGTCTATGGCATGTTCCATTTCTGTCTTTTCCATATACCCCCTGTCTTTATCCCCGGGTTGGTCCTGCCTTCCCTGAATGCATGTGTGTGTGTTGATCATGTGCTTCTGCGTCTGTGTCATGGCTATGACCATGTTCTTCCTCATTTGGTGTCCATGCAGTGAATCCACCCTGCACCGCTATGAGGTTCACCCATATGGGACCCTCCCAGTGGGTCCTGGCCCTGAGTTCAAAACCACTCTTAGGGTGAGAAGTTGGAGGGGTCCTGGCATGAGTGTGGGTACTGGGGAGGTGGAGGAGGGGTAGAGCAAGAACCGTTTGGGAAAAGTCTCTTAGATTTCCATAGTATCTATGGTGAAGGGGAACAGATGAGGAAGGGTCTCTGTCTCGCATCTCTTCCCACATCCAGTCTTCCTCTTAGGTTCAGAACCTTGGCTGCTATGTGGTCAGAGGCCTCATCATCTCGGCCCTCCTGCCAGCTGTGGCCCACGGGGGCAATTACTTCCTGTCACTGTCTCAAGTCATCACTAGCAATGTGAGTCTGGGCCAGGAGCCTGCCATCTTGAGCTGGGGGGGTGCACTGAGGCTGGACACAACAGCAGGAACTTACCTGTTGGCCCCTGCTCTCCGGGATCCCTGGGAGGGATCATACATACATGTAGCTCCTTTGAGAGAGGGGGTTATACAGGGAAAAGCTATGAGAGTGTGGGTAGTGTGGCCCTGCTCGGACCTGTCCCAAGGGTCTTTCAGTCTGGATCTTCCTCTAGGCAAGCTGCACAGTGCAGAACCTGACCGAGGCCCCAGGACCCCCTGTGCATCCAGAGGAGCTTCAGCACACAGACAGACTGGTAGGACTCACAAGAGGGGTCCAGAGTGTGACTGCAAGTAGAGGCAGATGCCTTGTGACAGGGGGAGGGGCTGCAGCAGGGGAGGGGAGCCGTTCCACTAAGGGTCCTGATCTGTGTCTCTTCTGCTAGAACGAGAGCAACACCCGGTGTCAGGTGGTGCGGTGCCGCCTTGGGCAGCTGCCAAAGGGGACCGAGGTCTCTGTGGGACTGCTGAGGCTGCTACACAATGAATTTTTCCGGAGGGTAAACCTTTCTTTCCTTCTTTCTTTTTCTTTTTCTTTTTCTTTCTTTCTTTCTTTTTTTTTTTTTTTTTCTATTCTCCCCTTCTGTTCCTCTCTGGAATTTTAGCATAGGTTTTGGAAGTAGACAGACCCATGTGTAAGGTGTAAGTTTTAGTTTTTGCCTCTTTCTAGCTATTTTACCATTTACACATTATTTCATCTGTCTGAGTTCTTCTTTCCGATATTTAAAATAGGAAACGTAATACCTATGTAATACCTATTTCACAGGGTTGTCATAAAGAATAAAAGAATAGTGAGCTGGACATATGTTGAGGGCTCATTAAAAACCACTTATTATTCTTGTATTTCCCTCTATTTGCCATCAATCAATATTTATGGGATACCTAATCAATCACTACTACTTCAAGTGCCTATTATATAAAAAGCTCTCTATTACTCAACATTCAGGAGAATGTAACCAACACTGAACACTGTACCAAACTCATTGCTTAATATATTTTTCTTAAATGAGTGAATAAATAATTGCTACTGTATGCAGGGTTGGAATTGAGGATAATGGGAAATAAGGTTGTATGGTTTAGAGGGGATCAGGTTATGAAAGGCCTCTGAAGCTAAGGAGATGAGATTGAACTTAATAAGATAGGCAGTCAGGATTAAGCATGAGTTCCTGAGCAGAGAAATTAATCTTAATTGTAGTGGCTACCTAGCACTAGGGGTTTATATTGTGCTTTCCCATATACCGCCTACTGAGAATCCCCAGGATACAGGCACACGGTTTAGGGAAGGTGAGTCTGGCAAACCATCCTTCTCTAAGTCTGCTTTGCTCTGTCCATCTTTGGTAGCTTTCCTTTCTTGACCCCAAGGATCTTAGTATAGTGATGAAAGAGAATTAAACACCAGGGTTGGTGGCGGTTGGGAGGAGACGACATCTAAACATCAACAAAAAGGAGGGCTCAAAAATGAAGGACCAGAGGCTCTGTGTCTATTACCTTTCCCCTTTTCCCATTGGTCTGCAACCTCTGCTTCTGATCTTGGGAGCCCTGGAAGTTGTACCTCTCAGCCTCAAATTTGTTCTCAGGGTTCCAAAGAACTATACCTGATGATGGCTCATTTTAAATGACTTTCAATGCACTTACTCCATAGGCCAAGTTCAAGTCCCTGACAGTGGTCAGCACCTTTGAACTGGGAACTGAGGAGGGCAGTGTCCTGCAGCTGACTGAAGCCTCCCGTTGGAGTGAGGTGGGACTGGAGTCAGAGAGCTGTGCAAATCCTCACAGTGGGGATGGGGTGGGGTACCTGCATGCTCTCCACTGGGCAGCAATGCGTGAGTCAAAAATGATGAATCGGGCAGGGGTTGTGGCACAGAGTTGCCCACATCCCATATCAGAAGGCCCAGGTTCAAGTTCCTGCTCCACTCCCAAACCAGCTTCCTTCTTTATGCACCCTGGAAAACAGCAGGTGATGGTTTAAACACTTGGTCCTTGCCAGCCACATGGAAGACCCACAGGGAGTTCCCAGCTCCTGGCTTTGCCCTTGCCCAGATGTAGCTGTTGTGGGCACTGGGAAGCAAACCAGTGGATGAAATCTCTCTCTCTCTCTCTCTCTCTCTCTCTCTGTCTGTCTCTTGCTTTGCCTTTCAAATTAACAAAAATGAATATAACTTTTTAAAAAGTATGATGGGGTGAGCGTTGTAGCACCATGGGTTCTGCCACTTGCTTGAGATGCCCATATCCCCTAGTGTGGTACCTGGGACAGTGTCCCACCTGCATTCCACTGCAGCTCCCTGCTAATGTGCCTGGGAGGCAGCAGGTGATGATTCAAGTACTTGAGTCTCTGCCACCCATGTAGAAGACCTGAGCTGAGTTTCTGGTTCTTGGCTTTGGCCTGGCCCTTCCATGGCTGTTCCTGGCATTTGTGGGGTAAATCAGCAGACAGAAAATCTCTCTTTATCTCTCTTTTTTTCTGTTTCTCTACCTTTCAAATAAATAAAAATTAACTCTTTTAAAGGTTTGTGGAAAAATGGGAATTAAAAGATATATTTATTTTTTAAAATGTGATAAATCAGTACACTTAGGGTTCCACTGCATCCATTCCTCTTTCAGTTTCTTTCCTTTAAAAAAAAAGTATTTAAAAATGTTTATTTATTTACAGTCATATACTTGAAAGGCAGAGTGACACGGAGAGACACAGAGAGAACTTCTGTCCTCTAGTTTCCTCCTCAAATGCCTGCAAAACCAAGGCTGAACCAGGCCAAAGTCAGGAGCCCAGAACTCCATCTGGGTCTCCAACATGGGTGGCAGGTATCCAACTACTTAAACCATCATCTGCTGCCTCCCAGGGTGCGTTATCAGGAAGCTGTTTTAGATGTGGAAGAGCCAGGGGCCAGCATTGTGGTGTGGCAGATGAGGCCTCTACCTGCAACACTGACATCCCATGTAGGCACTGGTTCAAGTCTCAGCTGCTCCACTTCTGATCCAGCTCCCTGCTTGTGGCCTGGGAAAGCAGTGGAGGATGGCCCAAGTACTTGGACAAGCACTCTGATAAGGAATACAGGCATCCGAAGTGACGGCTTAACCCACTGGGCCATATTGCCTGCTCCCCAAAAATATATTTTTATTCTTAATTGACACATAGTAATCATACATATTTATGAGGTACAGTGTGACATTCTGATACATGTTTAAAAGGTGATTATCAGATCAGGATAATTGGCATATCTGTCACCTCAGACCTCTACCATTTATTTGTGTTGGAAACATTCAAAATCCTCTAGACTAGCTATTTTGAAATATTCAATTTCTTTTTAGAAAATAAAGGATTTTTTTTAAAGATTTATTTATTTATTTGAAAGGCAGCACTACAGAGAGAGAGAAGAGACAGAGAGAGATCTTCCGTCTTTCCATCTGCTGGTTTACTCCCCAAGTGGCCACAATGGCTGCAGCTGGACAGGTCAGGAGCCAGGAGCTTCTTCCAGGTTTCCTATGTGGTTGCAGGGGCCCAAGGACTTGGGCCAGCTTCTGCTGCTTTCCCAGGTGCATTAGCAGGGAGCTGGATTGGAAGTGGAGCAGCCAGGACTTGAACTGGCACCCATATGGGATGTTGGCGCTGCAGGAGGTGACTTTACCCACTATGCTACAGTGCCGGCCCCAGGTTTTTTTTTGTTTTTTGTTTTTAAGATGTATTTATGTCAAAGGGAGAGTGACAGAAACAGAGAACTTTCATCCAATGGTTTGCTCCCCAAATGGCTGCAATGTGCAGGGTTGGGCTAGGCCAAAGTTAGGAGCCTGTAACTTCACCTGTGTATCCCACATGGGTGCAGGGGCCCAAGCACCTGGGCCATCCTCTGCTGCCTTCCCAGGTGCATCAGCAGGGATCTGGATCAGTAGTGGAGCAGCCAGGACTCAAACCAGTGTTCATATGAGATGCTGGAGTTACAGGTGGTGGTTTAACCCTCTGTGCCACAATGCCAGCCCTGATGCAATTACTTATCATTAAGCATAGTTATCCTACTGTGCCATGGAGCAGTAAAGGTTATTTTCCCCTATCCAACTGCACACCTGCACCCATTACCATCTCCTCTTCATCTCTTTTTACCCCCCATCCTCCAGTTCCCTTCCTTTGAGTAGGAAGAGGTTATTTATTCTCTTTGGGGGCTGGCTTTGCTGTAATGTGGGGGGAGGCCAGCAGGGTTAAAGGGCACATGTGTGAAACCACCCCCTGCCCCCAGAGCCTGCTGGAGGTGATTCAGACCCGCCCCATCCTCGTCTCCCTGTGGATTCTCATCGGCAGTGTCCTGGGAGGGCTACTCCTGCTTGCTCTCCTTGTCTTCTGCCTGTGGAAGGTAAGCACTGCTTCCGCGGGGAGGCTGCAGCCTGCTGTCCACAAGCTGAGGAATCTTTGATTATAGCAGGGAGAACACGATTTGTGCTGGGCAGCCAAGCAGGCTGGGGGTGTCATACTCCCAGATCTCCCTCACTGTACTCCACAAACATTTGTTGAATTCAACTAAGCCAAATAAAATAAATTTTTATTTATTTTTGGAAGGAGAACAAAAGTGAAGAGGGCAGATAAGTGTGAGGGCTGCTGGCGAGGTCCCCAGTTGGGGCATTTGATGAGGACTCTTTTCTCTGTGTCTACAGCTTGGCTTCTTTGCCCGTAAGAAAATCCCTGAGGAAGAAAAAAGAGAAGTTGGAGCGACAAATGTCGAATAAGGCTCTAGAAGGTTCTTCCTGGCAGCTCCTTCAAGAGACTGGCATCAGAGCAGAGGTTTGGGGGCCCCGATGAGACAAGAAGCAGCCTTTGGACTGTCTCCCCAGACCTGCAGCCTGACGTGACTTTCCAGTCCTGAGGATGCTGCTGGCCAGAGTCCAGGCTTTACCTCGATGCGCAGGGCTGGCACCGACGTGGGCCACGCGCGCGCCCTCTGCTTTCCTCCTCCCAACCATCCTCATTCCACAGCCAACATTGGAGTCTTTGTCCAGGCTCCCTTGCCCCCAGCCGCAGCAGTCAAGAATTTTTTTTTTTTTTTTTTTTTTTTTTTGCCTAAGGTCCCTGATACCTTTCAGGGTCCCTCTTTGCTCTCCCTCAAATTGGGGAAGGACGAGGGTTATCATACCTCCATCCCTCCCACCCCCCCACCTTCCTGCCTGCCCCCTACTCCGCAGGAGAGAGCTGACGTTGGCTTGAACGAAGTAAAGTCAACATCTGCTGCTTTCCTGTGCAGTCTGGTGATTCATAGAGCCGGATGGGGAGAGTCAACAGGAAAAAAGGAGGGAGGAGGAAAAGCCACAAGAGACATTCTGTCCAATTCCAAGGAACAGAGAAGGCTTTAGACAGGCAACTGCCATTCCCCCCCTCCGCTCCCCGAAACCTGAGACTTCGTGGAGCACTGGGCCGCCCTCAGGTGCTGGTGAAACAGAGCTGCCCCCAGGCTTGCTGGGCGTGGGTTTCCCAGCCTGCAGCTTTCCTGGGAGCAAAGCCAGGGCCTCGTGCCCAGTTTTCTGGAGCCAGGCGCCCCTAGGTGGCTAGAGCTGGAATAGCAGCGAAGACTGGGTAGCTGTCGCTGCGTTTCCTCCACTTCTCTCCGGCCTTAACTCCAGCTTGCGTGCTCCTTTGGGGCTTTCTGATAGAAAGCAGAGGAAAGGGAAGGGGTGACTGCTTGATGGCGGGAAACTCCTTCACTTTATCAGCTTTGGGAAGCAGCAGTCCCATGAGATCCAGACAAGTGGGGTCTGCAAGGGGAGGTCTCTGGGGAGCAGGTCTTCACTTGCTCAGCACTGGTTGTGTAGCACAGTCCTAGGAAAATGTTTCTGGGGCCACCATGCTCACATTTCGTCGAGTTTCTCTGGAGGAATCAGTTTGCCAGCCCTTGCGTGATGTTTGGTGAAAATCCCGAAAGGAAATTCTGTCTCTGAACTGCCTCTCGCCACAGCTGCCCTGTGTTTTGGTCCAGGTCAGTCAAGGCCATCGGGTTCTCATAGACAACTAGGTAACTTCTGATTCTTTGTAATCAAGACTTTGGATCCACAGATCAGCTTCTGCTCTCCAGAGTGCCGCCCTGACAGCCATTTGGAGAATGGCCCTTTAGAACTGAGAAGACAGAAGACTGGGCAGTTGTCCAGCGGCCCCAAACCTGTCCTCCCAGGCCGCCCCGGAGACCTGGCTACAATGTTTGTTTTGGCATGTCAGGCCTTCTGCAGCATGGGCATTGTCTCTGTTTCCCAGCAGGGTGGACGGTCTATCAGATGGTCAAAACAAATAAAGTTCAGTGTCAAATAACTTCTGGCTCTCTTTTAGTTCACTAGGATTTAGGTTGCTCAGAATCGAGAGAAGTAGATTCTTGGCTCGCCTGAGATCATATAAGAGTCTCTGGAAGACAAAGTTATGAAATGGTTTTGTTGTTGTTGTTTGAGAGTTAGAGAAACAGAGAAAGATAGCGATCAAGATAGAGAGATAGAGAGAGAGAGACATGGAGATGGAGATAGAGTGAGAGTTCCCATCTGCTGGTTTACTCCCTGAATGCCTGTAACAGCCAGGGCTGAAACTGGGACCCAGGAATGCGATCCAGGCCTCCCATGTGGGTGGCAGAGCCCAGTCACGTAAACCATCAGTACTACTTCCAGGGTCTGCACAGGAAGATGCTAGAGTCAGGAGCTGAAGCGAGGATGAAACCCGGGCACTCTGATGTGGGACACAGGCATCCGAACCTCTAAGCTAAATGCCTGAGGCTATGAAATACTTCAAATGTTTTCTGTGACTCTACCTTTACAGATATGCTTGTCCTTGTGCAATTCACACCTTGTTTTTTTTAGAAAAGATTTCAAAGAGATCTTAGGTCTGCTGGTTTACTCCCCAAGTGGATGCAATGGCCAGGTCTCCCATGTGGATGGCAGGAGCCCAAGCACTTGGGCCTTCTGCTGCTTTTCCAGGTACATTAGCAAGGAGCTGGATCTAAAGTGGAGTAGCCGGGACTTGAACCTCCACTCATATGAAATGCTGGCATATGGCCGGCGCCGTGGCTTAACATGCTAATCCTCCACTTGCGGCGCCAGCACACCGGGTTCTAGTCCCGGTCGGGGCGCCGGATTCTACCCCGGTTGCCCCTCTTCCAGGCCAGCTCTCTGCTATGGCCCGGGAAGGCAGTGGAGGATGGCCCAAGTGCTTGGGCCCTGCACCCGCATGGGAGACCAGGAGAAGCACCTGGCTCCTGGCTTCGGATCAGCGAGATGAGCCGGCCGCAGCGGCCATTGGAGGGTGAACCAATGGCAAAAAGGAAGACCTTTCTCTCTGTCTCTCTCTCACTATCCATTCTGCCTGTCAAAAAATAAATTAAAAAAAAAAATTTGAAATGCTGGCATTGCAAGCTGTGGCTTAACTCACTGTGCCACAACGCTGGTCCCAATTCTCACCTTTGTGACTACAGAGTGTAAAGTATATAGATTTGGGGAGCCGATAGACAGCAACCCATAACTTCCCTGAGGCGCAGGTGAAAATATACCACCATCCAGTAGCTAATAATGAAGACAGATTTGGGCTTAAATCAGGCTGTATACCACTTAACAAGTATGTGATCTTGGACAGATTTAACTTCTCTAAGTCTTGGCTTTTTCATCTTTAAACCTATTAGGGCTTGGGGGACTAAATGAGACTAGCCAAGGAAAATAAGCATTTAGTAAATGCTCACCAAATGGTAAATATTATTATAGAAATATTTTGCTATAAAATGATTTCCCATGTGCTGTGAGGATTCAGTGAGAAGGCATATTGAAGCAGCAGTGGTGTTCCTGTTTTGGTGACCCATCTCCTAGACCCTGAAGCTTTGTTTCTTAATATGCTATTTATTGTCTCTTTCCACCAGATCTTATCCTATGCCTCATCCACTTTTAAATAAGTTCTTGAACCCTCTAAGAGGATAATTTGCTGATCAAAGTTCTAATGATGGAAATCAAACCTGATGTCTTTACATACCCAGGGTTCCTCTAGCATCCCCAAGGAAGCTGTGCGCTTAAGCCACAGTAATGCAGGGGCCACATCTCTGTTGCCTAACAGAATAGTGGCCTGTCTGGCCTTCTAGGCAGGGACACCATTCTGTGTCATGCTGGGGAGTTGTTCTGTGGCAGGCAAGGGCCCGTGGTAGCCCTCGGCGTCCTTCACACAGGCTATAACTCGGTGAGCCTTTATGGAGCGCATTGTTTTTGCGACTGAGCTGAGGCCATACTTAGGTTAACACACTTCCCTAACCAATTTACTCCCAGGCAGCCCCCAAATGGAGGGGGACTTAACTGAGGACTGGTTCATCCAAGCCTCCCGCCCCCACTTCCCCTTCCTTGCTTCCTTTCTCAGACATGAAGCACCTAATACAAGTCCTACCATTAAAGAGCCCAGTCTAGTAGTGGAAACAGACATGTAAACAGTGGCAAACACACAGAGCGATTGCTGTGCATCCCTAACTACTAGGAGTGTGTCACACACGAGGGATACACTTTGTTGGGCAGAGCTGTAGGGAAAACTACAGAAAAAAACAAAAATTTGCCCTGGGGGCCCTCCAAATGTGAGAGGAAGCATTCCAGCGAGGATTAATCACCAACTGCATAGGGAATTCGGGATGAGCCTGAGAAAGCAGACAGGCTCCAGCTCCTCTTTAAGGAGGTTTTGGGCCTGGAAACTCATTAAGAACTTTGGACTTTATCCTGTAGATTTGCATATACATTCTAGTGGGCTCTTCAGGAAGAGAAAGGACAGATGGAAAGCCCAGGTGGCTGTGACTGTCGGCAGTTCAAGCAAGAATGACTGAGGGGGCTGGGGCTGTGGCATGGCAGGTAAAGCCGCCGCCTGCAGTGCCGGCATCCCAAACGGGTGGCTGCTCCATTTCCGATCCAGCTCTGCTATGGCCTGGGAAAGCAGCAGATGGCCCAAATCCTTGAGCCCCTGAACCTGCGTGGGAGACCTGGAAGAAGCTCCTGGCCATTGTGGCCATCTGGGGAGTGAATCAACAAATGGAAGACCTCTCTCTTTCTCTCTCTCTGCCTTTCCTTTTCTCTCTGTGTAACTCTTTCAAATAAATAAATATTTTTTTAAAAATGAGAATTTGAGTTTACAGAATACTGGAGCTAGGAATGAGGGGGTGTTGTTTTACTGAGATATATATATATATATATATATATATATATATATTTAAAGATTTGTTTGAAAGGCAGAGTTACAGAAGCAGAGCCAGAGAGAGAATCTGCTGTATCACTCCCCAAATGGCCACAATGCCCAGAGCTGAGCTGAGCTGAAGGAAGGAGCCAGGAGCTTTTTCCAGGTCTCCTACACGGGTGGGTGCGGGGGCCCAAGGACTTGGGCCATCTTCTACTGCTTTCCCAGGCCATAGCAGAGAACTGGATCGGAAGTGGAACAGCCGGGACTCGAACCCGTGTCCATAAGGGATGCCGGCACTGCAGGCGACCGCTTCACCCTCTACGTCACAGCGCTGACCCCTCTCTCCCACCCAGGGGGGAAATCTTAAAAATTCTCACGTCCCCCTCCCCGTTGCCCTTTTCTAACTCAGCGATGTGTCAAGAAGTGTAAAAGTCGATCTCCTTTCTCAGGTTTTGTGCCCGGTTGCCGCTCTGTTTGGCCCTACAATCTCCTCCCGTTTCCAGACCGCGCTCTTCAAATCGTTGTGTGCGTGGCCCGGGGAACAGGGCCGGGGAAGAAGCAGCGGTAACTGAATTGGCCTCCGCGTCGCTGGCGGTTAAAGGCGACAGTTGGTGGAGACTCCAGGCCGTTTCCCGCGTTGGCGCGCGGAGGGGCGGGGCTGAGGCGGGGTTCGGGGCGGAGCCGCCGCCTGGCACAGCGGCCGGGGCGGGGCCGGAGGACGGGCTTGGGCCGGAGCCCGCCGGCTGTCTTCGCTGAGAGAGCCGCGGCGGGTTCAGACGGGAGGGCGAGGTTTGGGACCGAGCCCCTGTCGCAGCCGCAGACTGCGGGCTTTCTGCTCCAGCAGGGGCGTGAGAGGGCGGAGCCTTAAGCCCAGCCCTCGGGCTCTCCTCTCCGATTGAGCAGGCCGGGCTCGAGGGCGTGGCCTGGGGGCGGGGTCGGCTCGGCTTTTTGACAGTTGCTTCTTACACTGCCGCCGCGGTGCAAGTGGGTTTGGGAACCAGTGGCCCGGCTCTCTCCGCGCGTCCCCGTCCCCCCGTGGCCTTGACCCCGGCCATGAAGCGCATCTTCTCTTGCTCCAGCTCACAAGTGGCGGTAGGTGTTAGAATATATGGGATGCCGGGAACGACGATGGGGTTCAAGCTCTGTGGTGACAGAGTCCTGAGTCCCATCTTCTTGCACTATCACCTTTTCTCTGTCGGTCTTTCCGAAGCTTCCGTTCCCGCACTGCAGCCCACCAGCTTTGCTAAAGTTGTCCATAACCTGCCCCCCAGCCTCTGACTTGCCTACTAGCTTCTGGCCTCCACGAGGATCTTTCTTTTGGCTTCCTTAGCTCCCTGGCATCAACACCTCAACTTCTGGGCTATTTTCTACAGCTCTGACCCCTCCCCAAGGCCCTGTCGTCTAGGTCTTCTCAATCTCCCATTGTTAAGCTACCCCACAGGCGTCTTCCCCAGCCCCTGCCCACTCCCAAGTTCTAATCCACCCGTCTATTCCCACAATCTTTCCTTCCCATAGGACCGCATCCTTTTTGTTTCCTGTCAGCCCAAGTCCTCCCAGCCCTGCCTTCCCCTGGCCTTGCCTCCAATCTACCCCACGCACCAGTACTGCTAACCCGCAGACATCTCCCCAAGTCACTTCTCAGTTGATGCTCCCACAAGCACAGCCTTCAGGCCTCCCCAGTCTGCCCAGCGGTCCCCCAGGCCCACTTTCGCTCTCTCGCCTGGACCTCCTTCTGCCTGCTCACTGGGGGGTTAATCTTGCAGTCTGGCCAGCCTGACAGGCGCTGCCGGAGGACGCACAGTTGCCTGGCTGCTCCCCAAGGAACTGGATGAGTTGTCTGCAGAATCCACCCCAGCCAGTTCACTGCAGTGTTCAGTCATCAGACTGGTTCTGGGGCCAGTCGAGGCCTTCTGCCTGCTTCTCCCTCACTGCTTCCTTTACCCTGAACCCCCACCTCCTCTTTTAGCGCTTGTATTCTCTGCTTCTTTTGATTGAACTGGGGAAAAGTGATGAGAGAAGAGGATAGTGTGGACTTGCTCTGCAAGTTCCCAGTGAAGTCGCTCTACTGCTCTCGGAACAAAACCCAGGAGGATCGCAGAGGCGGTGGCACGGGGAGGCTCTATCTTCCTTTTCTCTAAAGGTCTCCTACAAAGATAGCCCGTATCTGGGGATGGACATTTCTGTGAACATTGAGATAATAGGTCATTTTAGAAATGAACTAGCCAGCTGTTTGTAGTAATATTGCTTTGCTAACTTGACTTCGTGGTGTCATTCCTAAGCAAATATGAGACATTCTCAGCTCGCTCTGCAAGGGCAGGACATAGAAACCTGGAGGAAAGCTATGAGGCAAGAGAAGGAACTCTGTTGAGGCCTGTCCTTGTCCCACTTACGTCTGCTTCTCCACCTACTTTCCACACACTGATCAACCAGTCAAGAAGGGACTGAATACTACCTATTATAGGGACCAACAATGGAGGCTGCACAGACTCATCACGTTCTTATTCATGGAGACGTCTCACTAGTTGCTCAAAGCCCTCAAGATTGTCTTTCCCTTTCAGCTTTGTGGAATCTGCCTGCTGTTTAGAATGGGCGATCCATTGCTAATCCTCCAATCCATGAGGAGTGCCTCTCTTCTAAGGTGCTGGAGTAGGCAGTGGGCTGGCTCTGAGAGTGTGGAGCCATTCCTCTGCCCTTCTAAACTCTAGATCTGCAGAGCATTGGCCAGGAGGCATGTCCAGCCATCCTAAACTCTTGGTCTAACAAACTTACTATAATGAGATTATAGGAAGTTGGATGGAGTTAGAACTATCTAGCTGGAAAGAACATTATTGCCTCAGTCAGCCTGAGGTTCCAGAAAGTTTGGATATATAGGTCAGCTCAACGGCAAATTGTTTCCTCATGAAGCTTCCCCATACTTACGATAAATTCCTCCACTCCTTTGGGTGGCTAACCACTCCGGGCCCCACTTGTCAGAGGAATAGTGTGACAGTCTTCTGGCCACCCCAACAGCCTGGCTTTCCAGTCCTACCAGAAGATTGCCTCTTTCATCCCTATTCACACCCCTGAGTCGAGGGCCAGAGACTTAAGCCCTCAGTCAGCGGTAAGGGTTGAAAGATCAGTGATCATTTTAAAACTTATCTAAGTCATCCAGGATACAGGAAGTTCAACAAAACCAAACAAATGCTCAGCTCCTGTATTCACTTTATTTTACTCCCTAGAAGATTTCTTTGAGGGTGTCTTACGTATGAGTCTCCTCTAGCTAGGGAGCAGATTAGAACATAACTCCCAACTGTTGGCACTGGATCAGCTTCGAGGAATGTATTGCATTAATTTTTTAAAATTTTTTTTAAAGATTTATTTTATTTGAAAGAGAGAGAGAGAGAGAGAGATAAAGAGATCTTCCATCTGCTATTTCACTCCCCAAATGGCTGCAACAGCTGGAGCTGGGCCAGGCTGAAGGGGCTTCATCCAGGTCTCCCATGTAGGTGCAAGAGCCTAAGGACCATCTTCTGCTGTTTCCCTTGCTTTCCCAGATCCATTAGCAAGGAGCTGTATCGGAAGTAGAGCAGCCAGGACTCAGCCAACACCCATTTGGGATGCCCGCATCACAGGCAGTAGCTTAACCCAGTACACCACAATGCCAGCCCTGCCTGTTGCATTTAATATGTTGACAACCAGGACCTGGTTCCTTCAGGGCAGCCATTCCTTATCCATTCATTTGTCCTACAGCAGCGGAAGTAACTTTATCTGTTGTTCTTCTATCTTGATAGGATTCTTATGAATACACAGAGAGGGAGAGATAATGAGAGGGTACAATTAACTCTACAAGGTCCCCTAATCTTGGTTATAGGAATGCAAAACTTAATCTTTTTTCTTTTCTTTTTTTTTGAGATTACAATCGTGATTGAGTGCCTCCTTTCCAAGGAGCTGGGGTGAGCGTGGACTGGGTCTTGGAATTCGGAAGCATCCCTCAATGCTGCTTTTCTTCAGTTCTGCAGAGTAAACTCTGCATGAGGACTTCACAGCCATTCTAAACTCTTCTTAGTATAATGATATTATAGGGAGTAAATTGCATGGATTTAGATATCTAGTTGGAAAGAAAAGGATCCACATTGCTAAGAAGCACCTTTACCATCTCTACAGCCTGGCTTATATTCTTGATGTGAGCAAGATCCCTGCCTTCCACTCCCTTGTCTGGAGAATTCTGAACCCAGGAACGTCCAAAATGTGCCCAGCAAAGGCAGGAAGGAGGGGATTAGAGCTAACATTTATTGTACACTTATTATGGACATAGAGCTAGCTGCTTGTTACGTCATTAGGAAGCCAAAATTCAAAGAAATCCTCACATGCCTAACTTTCATTCATCAAGATTTCACACAGAGAACTTCAGATTGAGGTCACTGCTCTGCGCTGAAGGCATTGTTCCGGTTCTCTGCTTTTCCTGGGGGTAATCTAGTCACCAGGGAGCAATGGAGAGTGTTCTTACATGTCAGAGTCTGCCAGTATGTGGAGGAGTCATTTTGCTTATTTTGTCCTTTGAAAACTAACCTTTGGCGATTCTTCTCAGTGCAGAGTAGCATCTGAAGGTGGGTGGTTTTGCCTTGGAGGCAACCTGAGACTGTTTATCTGGAAGTAAGTAAAACTCTCCTGCGGCTCTGCAATAGTGTGGTATGGCAGTGGAACGAGGACTGGGGCAACAGATGGCCATGGTTCCGATCTCGGTTTTGTCACTCTTGTATGCTCCTACTAACTTCAGTGTGCTTCCATTTCTTCTTCTGCCAAAGAAATAAAATAAGTTATAAAGTCATGACTACTTTCCAGGGATCTTGAGAGGTTAATCAAAATAACACTTGAGCAGGCTCTGAGGGGTTACAATTGCAATACAGGAATATTATCTCAGGATCCATCTGCCCCAGATAATTTTATGGCTGGGCATTTAAATCTTTCCTGTTGTTGCTTAATAATTTGTCCTGGCTATGTAAACAATATTTGAAAATGAGTTATGGGGCTTCCACATTCCCTGTTTTTCTTCACCTCCTATATCCTCTTTCTTGTTGAGATTCGACCTCATAAAATGGAATGTGCCCCCCCCCAGTCTACCATTGCTTCCTGTTTTGTCACAAGGATGCCAGTTTACAACAAGATTTTATGCACATTAGCTTGTTGAATGCTCACAGCATTTTGAGGTAGTTATTATTACCCACACTTTATAGAGGAGGAAACAGTATAGAGGTGTTTAAGGCCTACGATAGGTCACATGGCTGAGAATGGAGCAGAACCAGGTCTCAGACTCAGACCGGCTGGCAGGACGCTCAGTGAGGCCCTCTTCATCACACACAGATCTCTGCAGCCACCGCTTCTTTCCTTCTCCCTCTCTGGGCCAGACTAGGCTTTGTCTGCGCTTCCAGCCCGTGATGTGTGTGTTTTTTGTTTTTAACACAGCTCTCTCTCTTTGACAGCCTATAATGCTTTAATTATTGTAATTACCACCACCACCACCACCACCCCCCGGGCACACACACACCCGCAAAACTCAAGCTGGATGATGGAACAATGCATGCCCAGGTGTGGCTGTTGTCTGGGACAGCTGCTCCCCGCCAGGGACACTGGGAGGGAGGAGAGGTGCAGGAAGTGCCTTTTGCTGCTTCCTCAAGCGTAGCTAGAAACCTGTCTTTTGCCATGGAAGAGGAAGAGAGATTAGCTAAGGGCATGATATAGGAAAACCGAAACTCTGTACCTCCCTCCCAATTTTAGAGCCCAAAGCCAATGGGTAGTGCATAATTTTAAGTCATTCCTAGCTATGACTTACAGCCACGGGCCTTCATTTACTCCTCAGTTGACTGAAGACCGAAAGCACAGCCACAGGGACTGGTGGGAGGCAGTGTGGGCCCAATCAGGAGCAGGTCAGGTTGGTTGAGTTTGCTCTAGCAAGACCTAGAGAGCAAAGGGGAAAGGCGTCCTGGCTAGAACTGCTCCGAGGTCAGGGACTCAACAGCTATAATCATAATGATGATAAGATATTCCAAATACGATCCATTCAGCGCTCATAAATGATTTCTCATTCAGTGGTCCAGGCACCTCTTGGCTCTTGGTAGCGTATGAGTTGTCTAATATTCTGGGTGGCCCACCCAGAAAGGTCTAAGTGATCCTGAATGAGTGACTGGTGGGACAGTGAAAAACCCTCAGCGATGTGCACATACACACACAGAGCACCGTGGTTGGTATCCTACCTTTTCTGTCTCCAAGCCATGCCCATTTGCTATATATTCACACAATGTTTGGCTTGGGACCAGGTGGAGAGATGGAACCGTCGCGACCAGAAGCTGCTGGAGGCAGTGCAACGGGGGGACGTGGGACGCGTGGCTGCCCTGGCCTCCAGAAAGTCTGCCCGGCCCACCAAGCTGGACGCCAATGGCCAGTCCCCGTAAGTAAGTCCTCCTGACCCCAGCCCTTGGAACGGTTCCCTCTGAAAACCCTGAACTCCAATAGGATGCAGGCCTAGGGAATACCTGCAACCTCTGAGCCCTTTTCGGTGTGTAAATTAGCGAGCATACCAATAACCCTCTGCTATATATGAAGTGCTGAACAAAGCGAGGAAAGAAGATATTGTTCCTGAACTCCATCTACCTCCTAACCCAGACTGATGGCATTACTTAAAAAGGACAAAAACCCATTAGACCAACGGCAGACTAATGCATACACAAGAGTATTTCTTGATTGTGCAAGTACGAAGGTGTAAATGAAAGGGTAGCCACGGGAGTCGCAGTGGTAGAGGGAGTGATTAGGACACGGGAGATACTATTCCTCTCTGCCTCCACCTGTGCAGCCCTCTGCTCTGTTCTTGCTGACTCGCATTCCCACTGAGGGTTCTGTGTTTCCTGAACACCCCGATGATACTCCGAGACTCCCTCCTTGAGACCTGTCACTCTTATTTCTGTCTTTGCCTCCAGCTTCCTCTGACGTTAAGGCTGCAGGCCCTGTGCCTTCCCCTTCTCGGGAAGCCAGGCTGGGGAAATGTCCCTCTCTGCACTGAGATCGTCTAGGGCAGGGAGTGTTGCGAGCAGTGCTTGCTAAGATTCTCCAGCTCCTCGTCCCCTGGCCTCCTCATCCTTCTGCCTTGATTCCGGCAGGTTTCATCTGGCAGCCTCCAAAGGCCTGACGGAGTGTCTGACTATACTGCTTGCAAACGGGGCTGACATCAACAGCAAAAACGAGGATGGTGAGTTGGGCCACACGCTGGGCTCTCTGACTGCCTGTCCCTGTATAGCAGCGGTGGGGGCTCATGCTGAGCCCCACTGGAGCATACACAGTGGCCCCCAACTTCTCTCCCCAGTAAGTTCTGCCCAGCATGGTTCTGAGGGGTTCACCTCTTGGCGAACTGGGGACACCTCACCTCTTGCCACCTCCAGCAGAGTACCAGGCACTGGGGGAACAGGACTTTCTGGCCCCATGTGGCTGAGAGCTTCTTTCTCTAATCTCCCTCTGATTATCTGTGCGTCTCTTACCTCCCCTCCCTGTGAGTCATCAGCATGCGTGGGGCCACCCACCCTTCCTCTCTCTGTCTTTGTTCCCAGGAAGTACTGCCCTGCACTTGGCCACCATCTCCTGCCAGCCGCAGTGTGTCAAGGTCCTGCTGCAGGTGAGGGCGACCCCTCGGTACTATTCGCGTGAAGGGACGAAGTGGACCCAGAGGCTCCTAACTTTGTGGTTACAAATCCTAGTTGGTCAAGTGTGCCCTAATAGCCCCAATAAGAGTGTTGTTGATAATCACTTACTCATTTATTTAGCACCTGCCACAGGCAGCAAGCATAGCTCCCAGGGACTAGTCAGCTCTTCCATTGCAGAGCCAATGCAGAGGCTAACTGCTGTGATGACGGGCAGGTGGAAGGAAGGCAGAGGGCTTCAAGTTCAACTGCAGCCCTTCTGTTCTTGAGGAACTCCTGGTTTAGTAACCAAGAGATATATACACATCAAAAGACATGTGGACAATTTATAAATGTGTCTCTAGGAGTAAAAAAAAAAAAAAAAAAAGCAGTTATCTTAACAAGCCATTGGGCACTTGGCTATCCAGCTTTTGTTCTTCCTGACCTTTTCCAAATTTTACCATCAGGATCCTAGAGTATCAGCGAAGGATTCGGTTATTTGCCCTAACATTTTTACTTCTCTATGATCTGATTTTTCTTAGGCCCTAGGTTTAGGAACCAGGGCTGAGTATCCAGGCTGCCTCTCCTTTGCCAGGAATGGGCTGGGCTTGCTTGGCAGTTAGCCCTTGTCCAGAACCGCAGCCCTTCTGCCCATCCCCCATTACCATGGAAGTGGGTGACCCAGTGAGGGCGGGGGACGAGGACCTCAACACCACATTCCATGCTGCTTCCGTTTGTGGCTACTTACAGCACGGTGCTAATGAAGACGCTGTGGATGCAGAAAACCGCAGCCCCCTGCACTGGGCAGGTGTGTGCCAGGGGCCCGGGGCGGGGGACAGGACCTCAGGGACTGCAGGGCGGGAAAGGGCAGGAGAGGCTAACGTTGGGTGGTAAGGTCAGCCAAGAAGCTAATGGCTGGAGTGGTCAGAGATGATGGTGGTATGGTCTGAGGAGGCGTCCTTCATGTTTCCCCTTAACCCACACACCCCTCAATTCTCCCCCAGCCTCCTCTGGCTGTGCCTCAAGCGTTCTCCTGCTCTGTGACCATGAAGCCTTCCTGGACGTGTTGGACAACGTGAGTGTCGGATGGACGGCTGGGCTGCTGCTCTCTCTCAGCCTCATGGCCGAGTCCAGTGATCCGGGGTGGAACAGTGCCTCCCTCCTGTAGCTTCTCTCCTGGCCCTCTTCTTTTTCCTTACAGAGAGGCTTAACCTCTCTTCTGGAGAGTTTCCAACCCTCCCCAAAGAAGTGTTTGGCCCCAGGATGTGGACATTTTTCTGGAGCAGTGTGGGGGAAGGGAGGGGGTAGGTGGATGTTGTCTAGTCCCTAGCTCCTTGTGAGCCCCCTTTCTACAATCAATGCAGGATGGACGCACACCCCTGATGATTGCGTCGCTGGGTGGTCACGCGGCCATCTGCTCCCAGCTGCTGCAGAGAGGCGCCCGAGTTAACGTCACAGACAAGGATGACAAGTGAGCACTCCTCGCCTTCCTGACTGATCTACGAAGGAGCCAGTGGGCAAGAGTGTGTGTGTGTGTGTGTGTTTGGGAAGGACACTGGTTGGCCTCTGTTCTTGGAAATCTTTTTTCCCTGGTAGTGCTCTGCGTGCTGCCTCCACCACCTGCCTCGTAGAGATGACCCCAGAAGTAGAATCAACACCTCATTGACATACTTTACTGCTCTTCTAACCAATAGGATCCTTTTTTCCTAAAAAAAAAAAAAAAAAAAAAAAAAAAGCAGAACCTCAATACATGGAGCAGCTAAAAACACAGCCCTTCCGACTGGCCCCTTGCTTTCTGAGGCTGCTGCTCTAAGGAACAACATTTGAAAACTTCCAGTCTGGTCTAATATCTTCTCCTTGGCTGGTGGTGGTCTGTTTTTCTGACCCCACTGAATGAATGCTTACACAGGGAATGGAATTTCTTTCTTTCTTCCTTTCTTTCTTTCTTTCTTTCTTTCATTTTTGACAGGCAGAGTGGACAGTGAGAGAGAGAGACAGAGAGAAAGGTCTTCCTTTGCCATTGGTTCACCCTCCAATGGCCGCTGTGGCTGGCACCGTGCGGATCCGAAGCCAGGAGTGAGGTGCTTCCTCCTGGTCTCCCATGGGGTGCAGGGCCCAAGCACTTGGGCCATCCTCCACTGCACTCCCTGGCCACAGCAGAGAGCTGGCCTGGAAGAGGGGCAACCAGGACAGAATCCGGCGCCCCAACCGGGACTAGAACCAGGTGTGCCGGCGCTGCAAGGCAGAGGATTAGCCTGTTGAGCCACAGCGCCACCCCCCCCCTTTTTTTAAGAATTTTTATTTATTTGAGAGGCAAAGTTATAGACAGAGGTGGGGAGACAGAGAGGTCTTCCGATCCCCTGTTTCACTCCCCTAAATGGCTACAACGGCTTGAGCTGGGGCATTTTTTCTGGATCTCCCATGCGGGCGCAGGGACCCAAGCACTAGGGCCGTCCTCCACGGCTTTCCCAGGCCATTAGCAGAGAGCTGGATCGGAAGAGGAGCAGCATGGAAATGAACTGGCGCCCATTTGAGATGTTGGTGCTGCAGGCGGAGGCTTAGCCCACCACCCACCCCCACCCCCCGTGAATGAATGGAATTTCTGGAACCAGGATGCCTGGATTCAATGGAGAAAGCTTTTGCTCAGATTTGTCTCAACCCACAGGTCAGCTCTGATCCTGGCCTGTGAGAAAGGCAGTGCTGAGGTGGCCGAGCTGCTCCTGAGCCATGGGGCAGATGCAGGGGCCGTGGACAGCACAGGGCGTGATGCCCTGCACTATGCCCTGCGGACACAAGACAAGGCGCTGTGGAAGCTGCTCCGGCAGGCCCTGAACCGGCGGCGGCGGGGAGGTAAAGGCTCTTTTGTAATTTCGAGGTTCTCTTTGACAGCTGCAGAATCAAAGAGGTTTCTTAGAATCCCACTTGGTCCCCCGGGAGCAATTCATCTGACGAACAATTGCCATTTTTAGCTGACGGTTTACTTACTTATTGCTGCTAGAACAAGATGACCAGCTTTCCAAAAATGCGTTCACAAAATTGCTTCATGCTGCCTTGTCTCACCGAGGGCAACTCTTGCTAGTGCTGTTGCTAGCATTTATGGGTTGCAATTGTTCATAGGTTTGTCTGACTTGCTTGTCAATCTCGCTCTCCCCTACTAGGCTGTCAACCCCTTGAATAACAGGCTGCTTTGATTTTGCTCATCTCTGAGGTCCTGATGCCTGTGACAGTGCCTGGCATGGTGGCCAGTATGACTTCTGGGCTAGGAAGGCAAAGCTGCTGTGTAGTTAGAGACCCACCCTACAAAAGGGGCTGCTGGCATCAAGAAGCTACATGGTGAGGGTTATCACCACTGAGGAGCCACTCATCTCAGAGGAAGTCCAAGGACATGGGCTAGACGTTCACGGACACTGTCTTCTCTCTCATTGTCCTCGTGTTTCCTTCTTATAGGTCAGAAGCTGGTTCAACACCCAGATCTTGTATCCCAGGTAAGACCCTAAGTGCCTTCCCCTTTTGCTCCTAAGCCGCCCTGTGCTATCCCAGCGACCCTTGGGACATGAAGACATTCCGAGAGAAGAAAAGCCCTCCAGGGCTGGATTAGCTGCAGGGCCTCACTTCGCTGCTCTGTTTTTGACCTAGGCCTCTCCATCTGAGCCTCAGGTGGGTTCTCCACCAAAAAGCCCATGGAGAGCAGAACCTGAGGAGGAGCAGGAGGAAGAGGAGGATGAAGGCCTATGCTTGGAAGACTGGAGGTGCAAATATGAGGAGGAGCAGAGGAAAGTTTCTCAATTGGAGCAGGAGTTGGTGCAGAAGACAGAAGAGTGTAAGGCTCAAGCTGCAGCCTACCTGGGTCTGGAGAATCAGATTCGAGAGCAGGTGCAGGAGCTAGGGCTCCTCCTAGCCCCAGAGCTTGGAGCTCCAGAAGGGCAGGGCTCCGGTGTGCGGCCTGGAGGTGATGGCATGGAGCAGGGTTGTCCTCTGGACTCCCTGACTGAGTGTATACAAAAGCTAAAGAAGCAGCAACAGGCTGCAGCCTCGGCAAACTCAACATTCACTCCCAAGAGAGGGGAGGAGTCAGCCCCAGGAGAGATCCAGGATGAAGTCCATGGAAGGTCCCAACCAGAAAAACAGGGCCTATCCCAGAGCCCAGGGGCTGAGACCAGCAGGAAAATCACAGAACAGACCCTCGGCCAGGGGGGACAGATCCTTGGCCCTGATGTTACTGACCAGCTGCATGCTATGCCAGCTGCTCCAGCCCAAGCCCCAGCAGGTGCAACGGCTGGACCAACGAGCACAGCAGCCGTGACCCAGCTCCTGCTACAACTAAGAGAGGAACTGGCTGCAGTGTGGCGTGAGAAGGATGCAGCTTGGGGAGCTTTGTCAAGACCCATCTTGGAGGGAGGCCTGGGGACTCCCAGGGCTGAGGCTGCAGCAGCTGCCTGGGAGAAGATGGAGGCCCGGTTGGAGCAGGTGCTGGTGAGGCTGGATAGGGCAAATGCAGGGCTACAGGTGAAACCTGGCGTCCCTGCCCAGGAGTCCAGACAGGGAGCCCCAAAGGCAGCCCCACGAAGCAGCAGAAAAAATGAAGAGGAGAAAAGGGCCCCCGGGGCCCGGGGAGAGCCTCTAGGGGCCCCAGGGGAAGAACTGTCCCCAGGAGAGGCAGGCCTGGCAAAGGCACAGCTGGAGAAGGAGGTGTCAGCCCTGAGACTGAGCAACAGCAACTTGCTGGAGGAGCTGGGGGAGCTGGGGCGGGAGCGGCAGCGCCTGCAGGGCGAGCTGCAGTCCCTGAGCCAGCGGCTCCAGCACGAGTTTGTGCCCAAGCCGGAGGCACAGGTCCAGCTACAGCAGTTGCGGCGGAGTGTGGGGCTGCTGACCGATGAGCTGGCCTTGGAGAAGGAGGCCACCGAGAAGCTGCGGAAGCGCCTGGCCTCCCAGAGCAGTGGCCTCCGAGGGCTGTGGGACTGCCTGCCCCCAGACCTAGTGGGTAAGGGCAGCGCGGGGGGCACGGCAGCTGAGCCCCTGCAGGAGCTGCAAGCCTGCATCAGTGCCCTGGTGGACAGGCACAAGGAGGCCCAGCAGGTGCTGGCTCGGCTGGAGAAGGAGAATCAGCAGCTGCGCGGGTCCCTGTCCCCAGGTGGGGAGCCGGATGCCTCCTCCAAGGTCCCCGCGCCCCCGCAAGTGGCTGCTTTGGAGCAAGACCTAGGGAAGCTGGAGGAGGAGCTGCGGGCTGTCCAGGCCACGATGAGCGGGAAGAGCCAGGAGATCGGGAAGCTGAAGCAGCTGCTCTACCAAGCCACGGAGGAGGTGGCAGAGCTGCGGGCCCGCGAGGCGGCCAGCCTGCGGCAGCACGAGAAAACCCGGGGTTCGCTCGTGGCCCAGGCCCAGGCTTGGGGCCAGGAGCTGAAGGTGCTGCTGGAAAAGTATAACACCGCCTGCCGGGAAATGGGCCAGCTGCGGGAAGCGGTGGCCGAGGAGCGCCGCAGGAGCGGGGACCTGGCCGCGCGCGCCGCCGAGCAGGAGCGCCAGGCCAGCGAGATGCGCGGGCGCTCGGAGCAGTTCGAGAAAACAGCGGAGCTGCTCAAAGAGAAGACGGAGCATCTCATTGGTGCTTGCCGGGACAAGGAGGCCAAGGTGAGCAGCTGCGAGGCCGCGGGGGAGCTTTGGGGGGAAAGTTTCTGCGTGTTTGGGGCGTTGCTAAGCTGAATCCAGCGAACCGTGGCTTAATACCCACAACACAGCATCAGTGATTCGCAGGCACCATGCCATGTTTTGGGTCTGAGGAGCTGGGGTTGAGGGGAGGGGAGGATAAGTAGAAGAGGGCCCAGGGGCTTAAGTCCTAAAATTGGAGACCCGGTGTTCAGAGGCAGTGCGCTCAGGGCCACCGTCCGTGGAACATCACTGGTTATCAGCGTTTTGACTGAAATTGAGCATTAGCCTGGGAAGAGGCCCAATAGTATAATGGGAAGTTGTGGTTTTGCTGAGGTTCTTGGGAGGTGACTCAGGAGCTGATGGGTTAAAAGACAGCAGAGCCAGCTGTTGCCTTCCCTCTCCCCTCTGGCTTCAGAGTGGGCTCTACAAAAAAGTTTCCTTCTGCAAAGAGGGGAGCAATGTAAAGAAAAAAAGCTTGAAAACTCCTGTTAGATACTGCTTGTTCTAAAAGTGAGTGTGGGTCTTTGTGCTTCAAATGAGATCCATTTTGTTTATTTACAAATGAATTTAGAAGTTCTAGAGCTGCCTGTGAGGCAAACAAATTCAGACTTATTATTAAAACTCTGTATGGGGCCCGCACTGTGACATAGTAGGTAAAACCACCAACTGCAGTGCCCGGTTCGAGTCTCAGCTGTTCCACTTCCGATCCAGCTCTCTGCTGTGGCCTGGGACAGCAGTGGAAGGTGGCCCAGCTGCTTGGGCCTCTGTACCCACGTGGGAGACCTGGAGGAAGCCCCTGGCTCCAGATCACCTCAGCTCCAGCAGCCATATGGGGAGTGAGCTAGTGGATGGAAGACACCTCTCTTTCTGCCTCTACCTCTCTGTAACTCTGCCTTTCAATCAAATAGATAAATCTTAAAAAACAAACAAACAAACAAACAAAAAAACACCTCTATATGATCACATTTAGAATGATTTAAAAACTGTAAAGTAGATACATTTTATATAGTAAGAGTGTTTAAAAACAGGAAGAGTTTTCCAGAGGAGGAACTTGGGTGAGGTGGTATTAATTAAAGAGAGGAGGGATCTTATGTTGTGTGGAAGATGAAAGTAGAAAAATGGAGTGGGGGACCGCTGCTGTGCAACTGCAGTGTAAGCCACCATTTATGACTTCTGCATCCTGTATCCAGAAAGCCAATTCCAGTCCCAGATGTTCTACTTCTGATCCAGTTTCCTGCCAATGCAGCTGGGAAGGTAGTGGAAGATGGACCAAGTACTTGGGCCCCTGCTACCCATGTGGGATATACAAATGGAGTTCCTGGCTCCTGGCTTCAGTTTGGCCCAGCCCCAAGTATTAAGGCCATTTGGGAGGTGAAGCAGTATATGAAAATCTCTCACTCTCTTCCTGACTCTGTTTCTCCTTTTTTCTGTCACTCTGTCTTTTAAATAAGTAAATCTTCTGAAAAAAGGAAATAGAAAAAAGTGCAAAAAAGTAGTGTATAGTGATTAAGAAAGTGGTCTCTGGACTTAAGACTGTCTGAATTTCAATTTCCATTTCAAAACTTACTGATTGTTCTTGGGCAAATTTTTAAACAACCTCCCTTAAGACCCAGTTTTTGTGTTTTATTTATTTGAAAGGAAGAGTTACAGAGAGGCAGAGGCAGAGAGAGAGAGAAGTTTTCCATCTGCTGGTTCACTCCCCAGATGGCCACAATGGTTCATTCTCCAGATGGTCACAATGGCCAGAGCTGTGCCAATTGGAAGCCAGGAGCTAGGAGCTTCTTCCGGGTCTCCCACCGGGGTGCAGCCCATATGGGGTGCCCAGCACTGCAGGCAGTGTCAGACAAAACCCATCAAAAGACCTGATCTGTAATCTTATTTGCCCTGTCTGGCTTGCTCAGGATAAAACAAAAATGCCATCAGAGGCTGGGGGTGGGGGTGGGGGAGGATAGGTAACTTGTTTTCATTGTAAATTGTGTGCTCAGAGGGTTGGAATCGCCACTCCCTTGCTATTCGCATGATAAAATTGGAAGCTCCCAAGGAGTAGGGCAGGCAGTTTTGACCTTGCTAAAGAGGACTTTTGAGGGAAGTGAGCATTTTGTACTCTCAGTTTCCCCGGGGACCAACCTGACCACCTACTATCCAGTCTGACTCCTCACATCAGCACTGCTCCTACCATTGCGATTTACCGTGACTGCCTTTGTGCCTCTGCCTACCAGCCACAAGCAGCGCTCTCCGTTTCCCTTAGTGCTCAGTAGCCAGAAGTAAATCAGGATCCAGTACTGAGTTAGGAGCATGGACTGCGGAGTCCAGGGCATTTGGATTCAAAATTTATTTTATCACTTACTATGCATCTGATTTTGACAAACTACTTAACTCAGACTTCTCATCTATAAAAGGTGAACAGAGAAGTGTTCTTCAAAGAAGAAAAACTGTTTTGAGCATTAGATGAGATAATATGTGTAAAAGTATCTGGCACATGTTAAATTGTTAAATTCCTAATAAAAGGACGCTGACCTTGACCCTGGCTGGCATTTAGAGGGGAATACTAGGGCCTCATTGGTTCCTTCTTTTTTTTTTTTTTCCTTTTGGACTCAGATCAAGGAGTTGTTGAAGAAACTGGAGCAGCTTTCGGAGGAAGTGCTAGCAGTTCGGGGAGAAAATGCTCGCCTTGCCCTGCAGCTGCAGGTATGTTTTGGCCCTCAGGGAAATGGACAGGGCTAGAGAAGAAAGTGGACAGTGGAAGTGATGACTGTGTGGGGGAAAATCTAAGAAGTACAGAGGCCTGGCCAGGCAGTGGTGCAGGCTGGGCGAAGGGCACTGGCCTGGGAAGGCTGACCACTGGGAAGGGTGAGCGGAGCATGTGAGCTCCCCTGGATTCTCACTCTCAGGATTCCCAGAAGAACCACGAAGAGATCATCTCGGCCTATAGAACTCATCTGCTGAATGCTGCTCAGGTGAGTGTGGCAGGGTTTAGGGGGAGGTAAAGACACTGAGTGGGTGGGGTGGGGGATCCTTGGGGGTCCTTCATCTGACTTGTAAAGTACACGCTTGGCGTTCCTCAGAGAGCTGCACCCACCGTCTGGTCTCTGGATCTCATCAGTAAAATCAAGCTGGGTTGTGTTTGAATATGTGTTGGGGGCACAGGTGTTTGCCCCTACTTTTTAGTTCTAAAGAATGGAACACCTATGGCGCATCGGGTGCTTTGCTCCTTGTTCAGAGCTGAGACTCTCAAAGTAGCCCTGAGAAGTAAAACATCATTGTCCTCTTTAGGAAGACAGGACAAGAACCATGGAGAAGTTAAATTCTATAGGTGAGGGTCCATGGTAAAGAGCTACCCCTATGGCACAGAATTGCTCTCTCACCTGTCTGCCCTCATTCTCTCTCCATCATCTCCTTTTATTTCTTTTCTTTCACCATCAGGGCTACATGGAACAAGATGTTTATAATATCCTGCTGCGAATCCTCAGTATGCAAGAGGTGTGAGGTGGCCTCCTGGTGTGCCCTCAGAGAGACTACACTGTGCTGTGAGTTGTGGGTTGAAGGTGATGAGGGAAGGAGCCTGGGACAAAGGATTTGGGAAAGCAGGCTTATAGCAGGGAATTGGACTCTCTCTTTACCACGGTGATGGTGAACACTGGATAGTCCTCTGGGTCCCAGAGCATTTGAGTGAAGTTGACCAAGAGGTAATATAAGGCATCACTGGGCGGAGTCAGCAATCAGTGAGCAGCTGCCCTGTGGGCTGGAGGCTGCAAAGAGGGATTGGGTGGCTCTCCAGGTCTAGAGTAGCGGGATGCCCCTGAGGATGAGTGACCGTGGGAGGGTGGTGTGAACTCGCTCCCGAGGTGGAACTCCACGCATTCCAGAATGTCTCCTTCACTTGCACACCAGCTATTTCAAGAGCACTTATCCCCCAGTCTTCTCCTGCCCCTGTGAAGGTGATGTTTTTTCCAGTCCAGACTGGTGAGGTCCCTGTTAGCACACGGAGGTGGGTGGAGAAGACTGAGGATGTAGAAGGTGTGCATCTTGCCCTGGAATCTCTTCTTTCAAGGAATAAAAGCATCAGCCCTCACAGTGGTGGATGGAGGCTCCATCGAGGTGTGGAGGCAGGAGGGGCTTGACCTGACATCACGGATCCTAAACCTGAGAACCTGAGAACCTCCTCAGCATGGAGGAGACCAGAGGTGTGGATGGCGACCAAGTCTACAGCAAATAAAACAGGAGGCAGTACGGTGTTGGGTGTCATCATTTTTTCCGTCAAAGAGGGAGTAGGAGGAGGGACCTTTTTTTTTTTTTTTAATTACTCGAAAGTTTCATGTTTTTATTTAGCTTTCTGACTCTGTGCTTGTGCCTTCAACACTTTCACAACAATTTTCTGCTCCTCGATAAGGAAAGCACGCTTGATCCTGTCACGGACACATTTAGCACACATGGAACCACCATAGGCCCTGCTGACGTGTTTTTTGGTTTTAGACAATCTCATCAGGACTTTAGATCTCACAGCACGAACCCCACGAAGTCTGCCTGGGCACACACCACATGCAGATTTTGGTGCCTTCCCAACCTTCTTAGTATAAAGGTAAACAATTCTGTTACCAGGAGTTCGGGACAGTCTGGTTTTGTTGGAGGCTGTATTGTAGGAGAGCCTCTGGCGGTACGTCAAACGCTGGACCATTGTGGCTGCGTGAGCTCAAAGAACCATCCCTTAGAGATCTGGTGTCCTGCAACTTTTGGGATGGCGGCGGATTCTAAAGCCCATCGGAGGGACCATTTTTTTAGGATTAAAAAAAAGTTTACTTGAAAGTTGGGATGTGAAAGAGATCTTCCATCTTCATGTTCACTCACCAGGTCTGGGCCAAGCTGAAGCCCAGAGCCAGATACTACATCCGGGTCTCCTACATGGAGGAGGCCAAGTACCTGAGCCATCACCCACGGCCTTTCCAGGCACATTATCAGGAAGCTGTATTGGAAGTGGAGTAGCTGGAACTTGAACTAGGCACTAAGGTATGCGATGCAGGTGTCCCATGTGGCAGTTTAACCTGCTGTGCCACAACACCTGCCCCAGGCTTCTTTAACTTACAAATGTACATTCACGGCTGGCGCCATGGCTCACTTGGCAAATCCTCCGCCTGCGGCGCCGGCACTCCGGGTTCTATTCCCGGTTGGGGTGCCAGGTACTAGTCCCAGTTGTTCCTCTTCCAGTCCAGCTCTCTGCTGTGGCCCAGGAGGGCAGCGGAGGATGGCCCAAGTGCTTGGGTCCCTGCACCCGCATGGGAGACCAGGAGGAAGCACCTGGCTCCTGCCTTCGGATAGGCACAGCACCATTAGGGGAGTGAACCAATGGAAGGAATACCTTTCTCTCTGTCTCTCACTGTCTATAACTCTTTCTCTGTCTCTCTCTCTCACTAACTCTGCCTGTCAAAAAAAAAAAAAAAAAATTTCCTTTCGGCCGGAGCCACCATCTTCCAGTAATTCGCCAAGATGACGAACACAAAGGGAAAGAGGCAAGGTACCCGGTACATGTTCTCCAGGCCTTTCAGAAAACATGGAGTTGTTCCTTTGGCCACATACATGCGCATTTACAAGGTGACATTGTGGACATCAAGGGAATGGGTACTGTTCAAAAAGGAATGCCCCATAAATGTTACCATGGAAAAACTGGAAGAGTCTACAGTGTTACCCAGCATGCTGTTGGCATTGTTGTAAACAAGTGAAGGGCAAGATTTTTGCCAAGAGAATAAATGTGCGTATTGAACACATTAAGCACTCTAAGAGCCGAGATAGCTTCTTGAAACGTGTGAAGGAAAATGATCAGAAAAAGAAGGAAGCTAAAGAGAAGGGTACCTGGGTTCAACTAAAGCGTCAGCCTGCTCTACCCAGAGAAGCCCACTTTGTCAGAACCAATGGAAAGGAGCCTGAACTGCTGGAACCCATTCCTTATGAATTCATGGCGTAATAAATGTAAAATAAATAAATAAGAGCTAATTGGAAAAAAAAAGAAAGAAAGAAATATACATTCACATTTCCTCTTTGTCTTTTTATAGCTGGACGATTCCTTTCTTTTAAGCATTGGAAGATATTTCATTGGACATACCACAGTTTATTTGTCCATTTATCTACTGAAGGATGTCTTGGTTGCTTCTTTGTTTTGGGAGTTATTTCATTACTTTTTTTTTTATTACAAATGGCTCCATTTATTGATTTTATCATTTCATTAATTTAAAAAGCAGGGTTACAGAGAGAGAGAGAGATCCAGAGATTTCCTTCCATCTGCTGGTTCACTCCCCAAATGGCCTCAACTGCCAAAGCTAGGCTGATCTGAAGTCAGGGGCCAGGAGCCTCTTCTGGGTCCCCCACATGGGGGCATGGGCTCTAGCACCTGGCCACCTTCCGCTGCTTTCCCAAGTGCATTAGCAGAGAGCTGGATCGAAAGTGCAGCAGCCAGGACCTAAGTGGGGCTTTCTTTTATTTTTAAAACTTTTTTTTTAAGATTTATTTATTTATTTGAAAGTCAGAGTTACACAGAGAGAGAGAGGAGAGGCAGAGAGAGAGAGAGAGGTCTTCCATCTGCTGTTTCACTCCCCAATTGGCCGCCACAGCCGGAGCTATGCTGATCTGAAGCCAGGAGCCGGGAGCTTCTTCCGGGTCTCCCACACGCGTGCAGGGACCCAAGGACTTGGGCCGTCGTCTACTGTTTTCCCAGGCCATAGCAGAGGGCTGGATCGGAAGTGGAGCAGCCGGGTCTCAAACTGGCACCCATATGGGATGCCAGCACTTCAAGCAAGGGTGTTAACCCGCTGTGCCACAGTGCCAGCCCCCCTAAATGGTGCTTAAAGTAGCTTGGTCCTATTTTTTTTTCCCTCTACCTCCTAAATCCATCATCTCTTTTAAGGAAAAGGGAAGATTGAGAAACTTGGATTTTTTTTTTCAAGATGTTCAGTGTAACATTGTATCATGTGTTGAACAATGTGGCTAGATTTGAAACACATGGTCTCATGTGATCACGATTCATTGCCTCAAGTGCAAAGAAAGACACAAAGTCTGATTCCTGGGAAAAGGATGAAGGAATACCCAGAGTTTACGTCCCCCTGGTTCCATTTTCAGACAGAAAAAAAGGTGTGTCTCTCAGCTGCTTCCTCTGGGTCTCTTTCCCTTTCCTGTGCCTCTACCAGTCAGACTGCCAGGTAAGAATGAGGCAGTGAGTTCCTCCAAACCGTGGGACTGTAGTTCAGTGGTCCACACTCTGATCCCTCCGTTTCTTCCCTGGGCCTGCCCTCTGCTGGGTTACGCTGGGTCAGACAGCAGTGGTTTGGGAGTGAAGAGACTGGTTGAGAGAAGAGTGGGGAGGAGCTGCTGTGGAAGACAGGGGGCTACCCTAGGGCTGCAGAGTCTGCCTCCAGAGTTTGGCCTAGGGGGAAAGAGTTGCTGAGATTTGTAGCAGGTCCTGCAGAAGGCGTGGGTCAGCTTTGGGATTTGTGTGGATAGGGCAGGGGATTGCATTCAGGTGGGGAGCATGGGGACAGGAGGTGTGGCTGGAGAAGGGTGCAGCTGCCAAGGGGGGACATTAAATGGGTCCGAGTGATTTCTATCAAGAGGAACAGAAACTCTGTTTTCCATCTTACTCTCAGAATTACCAGAGAATACCAAAGGACTGCTACATTCCTCATTATATACGGGGTGTGGGGTGGGAAGAGGAAGAAACTGCAGAGAGAAGGGCCCAGAGAGGGGGAGATCCTTTGGCTAAGGTTGAGCATGAGTCAGGAAACAGCTTCAGTAATGGAATCCAGGCCTCTGACTCCCTCTGGGGCTCCTGGAAGCCGATCCCAGGATGGCTGAGCTGTGGGAGTGGTGAATGATGCTAATGTTAACACAGGAGGGGAACCTTCAGTTTCTGGTTTCCTGGTCTCCCTCCATACAAACCATAAACTGTTATCCCAACAACTCCCAGCCCTCGAATCTTCTCTGCTTTCATAAGGAAACGTCTATTCCCAGATGGTCCCTCTATTCCTCCGGAGTTGCCTGTTTAACAAGACTTTGGTAGGGACTCATTATTCCTACTTCTCCCTCATTCCTCAGGCTTCAGATGTAGGGGCTGTGTGCGGACAGCAGGTGAAGGCCGTGCTGTGTCTTTGGATGCCCTCAATCTGGAACTTGGTCCTGATTCACAACTTCCCTCTTTTGGTAACATCAGTTTATGAAACAGATATTTCAGGAGCCTACTGTGTGCCAGGCACTGGGGACAGAGTATGAACAACACAGAGAAGGTTCCTGTCCTCATGGAGCTTGTACACAGGGCTGGATTCAGGTGCCTGCCTTCCCAGTTTTCTGTCATCCTCTGGAGATGCTAAAACTTATAACCTCAAATTAACTTAAACATTTATTGATTTATTTGAAAACCAGAGAGGGATGTCTCCCATCCACTGGTCCACTCCCCCAAACGCTGGCCATAGCCAGGGCTGGGCCAGGTGGAAGCCAGGAGGCCAGAACTCAATTGGAGTCTCCCACATGGGTGGCAGAGACCCAAATATTTGAATCATGTCATGCTGCCTCCCAGGATGAACATTAACAGGAAGCTAGAGTCAGGAGCAGAGCTGGAACCAGAACCCAGGCACTCCAATATGGGATGCAGGCATGCCAAGCATTGTGCCAGATACCTGCCCCTCAAGTGAACTTTTTTTAAGATTTATTTATTTGAAAGGTAGAGTTACAGGGAGACAGAGGCAGAGAGAGAAGGATCTTCCATCTGCCGACAAACTCCCCAAGTGGCCGTAATGGCAGAAGCTGGGCAGATCTGAAACCAGGAGCCAGGAGTTTCTTCTGGGTCTCCCACATGGATGCAGGGGCCCAAGCATTTGGGCCATCTTCTGCTGGGGCCATTGGCAAGGAGCTGGATTGGAAGTGGAGCAGCCGGGACTTGAATGAACATACATATGGGGGCTGGTGCTGCGTCTCAATAGGCTAACCTTCCACCTGCGGTGCTGGCACCCCAGGTTCTAGTTCCGGTCGGGGCGCTGGATTCTGTCCCAGTTGCCCCTCTTCCTGTCCAGCTCTCTGCTGTGGCCCGGGGAGTGCAGTGGAGGATGGCCCAAGTGCTTGGGCCCTGCACCTTCATGGGAGACCAGGAGAAGCACCTGGCTCCTGGCTTCTGATCAGCGTGATGCACCAGCTGCAGCATGCCGGCAGCGGCGGCCATTGGAGGGTGAACCAATGGCAAAAGGAAGACCTTTCTCTCTGTCTCTCTCTCTCTCAATGTCCACTCTGCATGTCTATATATATATATATATATATATATATATAATACACATGGGAAGCCTGCACTCCAGGCAGCGGTTTTACCTCCTCACACCACAGTGCCAGCTTCTTCAAATGAACTTTATTTTTTTAAAAAAGGATTTCTTTATTTGAGAGGCAGAGTTTCACAGAGAGAGAAGGACAGATATTCCACCCACTGGTTCACTCCCCAAATGGCCGCAATGGCCACAGCTGGGCAGATCTGAAGCCAGGAGCCAGGAGCTTCTGGGTCTCTCGTGTGGGTGGAGGGGCCCAAGGACTTGAACCATCTTCCTCTGCCTTCCTAGGCACATCAGCAGGGATGCTGGATGGGAAGTGGGGCAGCTGGGACTCAAACCGTCGCCCATATGATATGCCAGCACTGCAGGCTGAGGCTTTAACCTGCTAAGCCACAGCGTCAGCCCCTCAAATAAACTTTTTAAAGGAGTGCCCTCCTTTATGAAATCATTAGATTGATTTTCTCTTTAATTTTTACAGCTTTATTGAGCTACAATTGACATACGATAAACTTCACATATTTAAAGCAGAGTGAGTGCGAGGACACAACCATAAAACTATCGCACTCCCAGAAGTTTCCCCTTTGATCTCTCATTTTGTCCTCCCTCTTTTCTTCCCCTTCACAATTACTGGAAATTCTAGAAAATGCAAACTCATACACAGTAGCTTTTGATTTTGAAAGAACAGATGAGTTCAGGGCCTGATGAATAATCCTCAGCTGACGGAGGGAGCAGCTGATATTTAGGACCAAATCCTTAGCCTCTAGCTTGAGGGGTTTATCAGTTCAGGCAGCAAAAGAGCGAGAAAGAACGGGAGTGGCAGGGGACAGTGGCCCTCTTCCCCCCAAATCCATAAAGTATTCTGGTCTGATCCAGTTTCTGCAGGTACTGGGAATTTGCCTAGGTCAACACCTTCAGTCTATGGCTTGGGTGGGTGGTTTCCTGGGATGGATTACACTGAAGGCTTAAGCTAAATGAAGGGATTATTCCTATTATTTATGAAAGCACTCCTTTTGTCTGCCAATTACAGGTTTAACATGTCATTGCCGCTGGACTGTGGGCTCCTGCAATGATTTTATGTCCTCAGCACCAAACAGTCCACCACTGGCTCTTGAATATTTATTTAATGAAAGATATGATCACTTAAGTGCCAGCCAACTCAAGTGCCAGCCAACTCAAACTCACTTGGAGGTTCCCAGTACCCAGTTTGGGAATGTGCCCCAATGTTGGTATTTTCTTTTAGATTTTATTTGTTTGAGAGGTAGAATTGCAGATAGAGGGAGAGACAGAGTGAGAGGGGTCTTCCATCCACTGGTTCACTCCCCAAATGGCCGCAATGGCCAGAGCTGAGCCAATCTGAAGCCAGGAGCCAAGAGCTTCTTCCGGGTCTCCCACGTGGGTGCAGGAGCCTAAGCGCTTGGGCCATCTTCTACTGCTTTCCCACCATGGCAGAGAGCTGGAGGAGCAGCCAGGACTGGAACCGGTGAGCATATGGGATGTCGACGCCACTGGCAGAGGCTTAGCCCACGATGCCAGAGCACTGGCCCCACAGTTGGTATTATCGTGGATATATAGAAGTGGTTTTACTCTGGGGGCTGCGTGTGAGTGATCTCAGCTGGGTTGAGACAGGGGTCTGGAGGGTCCAAGGCTTTGGAGGAAGGAGAGGAGGTCGCCGCTCCAGAGAGGAGCGTTAAGAACACTCTGCTCTGTCCACCTCCAGCCGCACCTAAGCTGAGCTATTGGCTAGGGGTGGAGGAGCGCACCTAGAGTTAGGATGGGATACAGTTTGCATTCAGCAGCCCAGGCTCTCCCCCGGGGAGGCAGAGGTCGCCTTTCGAGGAAGAACCTCTCCACGCGGTCAGATCCCCGGCCCACAGTCTCAGTGGCAGCGCGCTGCCACCTCTAGTCCCGGCCGGCGCGCGGGTGTCCCAGAGGCACCGAGCGCCGCTGGGCCCGGGAACCTCGTCGGCCCACTCCACTCGCACGAGACGCTCAACTCTCCGGCGCCGGACTCCGAGTCCTCCCTCTCCCGCCGCGGGCTCCGCCCCCTCTCCCCTCTCCGCGGTCCTGGCGCGCTGACCCCGGAGGGGGCGGCCCCAGCCCGAGCGCTAGGCCGGGCGGAGCTCCGGCCCGGGCGGAGCTGCGGCTGCAGCGTCCGGCCGCCGGACCGAGACTCTGTGGCCGTGCCGACTGCGGGAGCGGCGCCGAGCCCCTTCCCCTGGCCTCCGCAGCCCACCCTCTGAGGCTCCTGAGCCCCTTCCCCATGTCCTGCAACGGTGCTGGTAAGTCCCGCTCTGCGCACCAAACTTTGTTGCTACGGAGTTGGAGCTCGTCGGCCGGACCGAGGGCTACACTGTAATAGGTGTTGGGGAGGGGGGGTTGGGGTGGAGGGCTGAGAATAGCCTCTGGAACTGAAGTGCCCTTGAATCCGAGGCTCCCCTAAAGTGGACCACCGCTCACCCCTCCCCGAGCTGGTGGCCGGGGACTCTTGACCTGAGCTGGCCGAACTCTTGGACATGCAGATGCAGGCGTCCGCTCCAACTCTGCCCACCCCCTCCCCCATTTCTCTGAAATCCAGCAGTTCCCGATACTTTCCCTCCATCTTTCGAGTGTCTTTGGCTCCCTAAAAGCTCATTCCCTCCCCACTCTGGCGTGGCAAAGCCCCCCGCCCCCAGGCACTTCGGGCCCGCCTCCTCTCGGTTACCCTCGGGGCCCGCGATCTTTGGGGCCGTGCACTCCCTCCGGGTCCGCCCGTCTTGCCTGCGGGCCAAAGACGTGTAGGGGCTGGGTCGGGCCGCGGAAGGAGGGGCCGAGGCCGGGGCTTGTCCGAAGCCGGGCGGGCGGGGCCGCGAAGGGGTGGTGTAGGGGGCTGGACGGGGCGGAGCAGGCGGCATTTGCGGCCGGCGCCGGGGTGGAGAGTTGTGCGCCGGTCCCTGGGCCTGAGCTCGGGCTCGGGCTCGGGCGCCTGCGATGTCTCAAGATGGCGGAGCTGGGCGAATTAAAGGTACCGACCCCCTCCCCCATCCCCATCCGGACTGAGCCCAGCGGTGCGCCGAGTCGGGGTGCGGAGAGCTCGGGTGGGCGCGGGAGGCGCGGCGCGGACGGGCTGCCCGGGCGGGGAAGGGGCTGCGGCGGGGCTCCGGGGGCGGGGCTGCGGGGCAGATGTAGGGGTGGGGCCGAGGGGAATTGCAGCTGTTGGGGGCCGCTGTGCAGGGGGCGGGGACGCGGGGTAGCAGCCGGGTTTAGTGGAAGGGGCGGCCGGAGGAGCAGGGCCGGGGCGGGGGGAAGCTGCTGTAGAGGCGGAGGGGACGAATCGATCCAGGCCGAGAGATGTGACAGTAGGGGTGGGACCGGGGCAGACGGAGGGGGAGGTTCCTGGGGAGATGGAGCTGGGAGGAGAGAGCCTGTGGGGCTGCCGTGGGAGACGAGCCTCGGGAAGCACCAGTGGGCGGCCGAGATGGAGGGGGCGGGGCCGCGCGGGCCAGATCCTCGAGGGGTGGGGCAGAAGCATCCTGGCGGCCGAGGGGCAGGTCCTGGCTTTGGGCCGAGGCGTGTGAAGCTGTGGGGTGGAGAGGACGGGGTAAAAAAATAAATAAATAAATAAAGACAGCACGGAAGGGATAACAAGGATGGCGAGAAAGGTAGAGGAGTAAGTTTTTCATCACGTTCTTCGAAAGGAGTCCAGGACAAGCCTCCGAGGGGAAGAACGGTGGACGGCTGGGAGGGCCTGCCCGTGACCCGGGCTCCTCGAGAGCCACGGAGGGCAGGTGTCTGATGACGGAGCGCTCCCTGCCACACGGAGTGTTGAGGAAAACCACATCAGAGGACGCCTCCCAGCATCTTAAACCGCTGGTTCATCCCCAAGCTCTGTGCTCTGCCCTTTGAAATGGAGCCACGTTCCAAGGCAGGCTTGAGATAAGCCACAGGGCCCAGATCCCTGGAGAGGGGCTGGCAGTCTCAGGGGCCCGTCCCTCACTCTCCCAGGGCCTCTGTTTAGGGCTCTTCCCTTCTCCCTCCTCTCTCTCTCTCTCTCTGCGTGTGTGTGTGTGTGTGTGTGTGTTAGAAACACCCATTTTCTCTCCAGGAGAAGCAGGATTTTAGTTCTTGCAGATGGAGCAAACAGGTAAACAGGTGGGAAACATGGACTTGGTGATTCATAGTCATCCATGGTTAACTCCTTCTGCCCCTCAAGTTTTGGTCCTGTGTCCTTCCCAGAAAATATAGAACTAGGGGAGGGTGATTATGTAAATGATGCCAGAAAGGATTTGGGGGTAATCAGCACTGAACCCTGACCTGAATGTCCTAGCCACAAGAGCTTCAACAACGCTAGGACAAACTGCTGAGCTGGGTGGGAGGGATGAGCTCTGGGACCCAATCCTCCAGACACCTGGTCCTTTTCTTCCCTGTGGAGCCGTCTGGCCTGAATCCTCTCTTCCCTCCCTCCTCCTTGCTGTCTCCTGTCCTTTTCCCAGGAGGCCAGGGTGGGTCTGAGAATCTGAGAAGGCAGGAAAGGAGCTAAGCAGCTTATAGGAGAGACAGGCTTGAGGCAGGGATGGAGGTGTCTGAGGGTAGCTTGCCGTCTGCCATCCCCTACCCCCAGTCTGGGCTGCTCAAATGCGGGGTGGTGGTGAGGCTGACCCGAGGCTTAGGACAAGGGGCCTTGCTGCTCCGGGCTGGTGTGGTCCCAGGATGGGCTGCCCTGTGCAGGCAAACATTCTCAAGCCTTCCTCTTCTTCTCCACAGCACATGGTGATGAGTTTCCGGGTATCTGAGCTCCAGGTGCTTCTCGGCTTTGCTGGCCGGAACAAGAGTGGACGGAAGCACGAACTCCTGGCCAAGGCCCTCCACCTCCTCAAGTCCAGCTGTGCCCCCAGCGTCCAGATGAAGATCAAGGAGCTTTACCGCCGGCGCTTTCCCCGGAAAACCCTGGGGCCCTCTGACCTCTCCCTGCTCTCTCTGCCCCCTGGCACCTCTCCTGTAGGCTCCCCTGGCCCGCTCACTCCCATTCCCCCTGCCCTCCTGGCCCCTGGCACCCTGTTGGGCCCTAAGCGGGAGGTGGACATGCACCCCCCTCTGCCCCAGCCTGTGCATCCTGACGTCACCATGAAGCCACTGCCCTTCTATGAAGTCTACGGGGAGCTCATCCGGCCCACCACCCTTGGTACGGCTCTGTGTGGTCCCTCAGGTGTCTGGGATACTATGCCTCTTTCCAAGCCTTTCTTCAGCTTTTATCCTGTGTGCGTGGGCTTGGGAGTAACATCCCTTTATGTCCCCAGCATCTACGTCTAGCCAGCGGTTCGAGGAAGCACACTTCACCTTTGCCCTCACTCCACAGCAGGTGCAGCAGATTCTGACATCCAGGTACATCTACTGCAGTCCTCCTGCCTCACCCTTGGGTTGTTGCTCCTGGAGTCTGCTCTCTGACCCTCTGTGTTCTGCCTTGCTCACCTCCCCATCCATCATGTGAGCCTGCTCTGTCTCTCGTTCCTGTGTATGTCTCTTCTCTGCCCCTGAACATCTGACTTCCGTCTCCACTCACCCCTGCCGTCTGGAAGCCACATGCTGACATCTCTCCCTCTCCCTACCTGTTACAGAGAGGTTCTGCCAGGAGCCAAATGCGATTATACCATCCAGGTGCAGCTAAGGTGAGTTGATTCTCCCTCCTTCCCCTGCTGGGCTCCCTGGGAAAGAAATCAGGGTATGACAGATGCTCCTAGGTGATAGTCCTGCTCTGCCATTGCCCACCCCACTCTGGGCCTCTCCTGGATGTTGAGGGCTACCGACATCCATGACTGATTTTCTGGAGATCCGTGCCGGGTGCATCTCAAGAAAGTGCCTCCTACATTTCATCCTCTCTCATCTCACACCAGGTTCTGTCTCTGTGAGACCAGCTGCCCCCAGGAGGATTATTTCCCCCCCAACCTCTTTGTTAAGGTCAACGGGAAACTGTGCCCCTTGCCGGTAAATATTCTCTTCTCTGGCAGTAGCCCCTTGTTGCTTCGGTTTATTATGAACCATTACGAAGGAGCCATGCCCGGCACAGTGTGAGACCCAGAATAGGTGCTTCGTTTACTGACTGCATCCACACAATCTAGAGAGTATTTTTTTTTAAAGAGATTTATTTATTTATTTGAAAGTCAGAGTTACACACAGAGAGAAAGAGAGGCAGAGAGAGAGGTCTTCCATCCGCTGGGTCACTCCCCAATTGACTGCAATGGCCAGAGCTGTGCCGAACCAAAGTCAGGAGCCAAGAGCTTCTTCTGGGTCGCCCATATGGGTGCAGAGGCCCAAGCACTTGGGCCATCTTCTACTGCTTCCCCAGGCCACAGCAGAGAGCTGGATCGGAAGTGGAGCAGCTGGGACTCGAACCGGTGCCCATAAGGGATGCTGGCACTGCAGGCAGCAGCTTTACCCGCTATGCCACAGCGCCGGCCCCTCTAGAGAGTATTAAGATGGAGCTGAACCACAATTCTGGCAGAACCCAGAGGAAGAATAATAATTCAGGGAAGACTTCTTACAAGTTATTCCCCCAGAGCTCAGAGCTGGAAGAAGTGAGGTGCCCCTGTCCCCCTGGGCCTTAGTGAGTGGGTGCCTGTTTCCTTGGTCAATAAATAAACTCTTCTTTCTCCCCAGGAGTGAATCCCATACACAACCCTAGACAGTGCCCCAGTTTTGTGAATGGGCCCCCAGCCCTTTGGGCAGTGAGTGGGCTGGCCTTCCCTCCAGGGAATGAGTAACCCAACAAGATGTTTTTTGTTGTTAGAGCAGAGCCCCTTCCCAGAGCCCCTTCTCCACTGACCGGTCCCTCCCTTCCTCAGGGCTACCTTCCCCCCACCAAAAATGGGGCTGAGCCCAAGAGGCCCAGCCGCCCAATCAACATCACACCCCTGGCTCGACTCTCAGCCACTGTTCCCAACACCATCGTGGTCAATTGGTCATCTGAGTTTGGACGGGTGAGCACAGCTGAAGCAGGTGTCTGGCAAAGCCTGCAGCGGGTGAAGGGGAACCATCTAGTGCCCTGGGTTGGGGAAATATCCTCCTCTTATGGGTCTCTCTGCCATTAACCCACTGTCTCTGGCCCTCCTGGGACAAATGGGGGTGATGGTGGTCTAAGAAGTCCAGGCTAATTGTGTCCCTCCCACCTCCAAGTAGAATTACTCCTTGTCTGTGTACCTGGTGAGGCAGTTGACTGCAGGGACCCTTCTACAAAAACTCAGAGCAAAGGGTATCCGGAACCCAGACCATTCCCGGGCACTGAGTGAGTAGCATCCTTCCCTTTCTCCCTCTGATCTACAGTCAAATCTTCCTGGTCCTCTAGCTTTCATAACCAAACCCATTCCCCGTCTCTGACAACTTCACTCTCATGAACCCCATCCCTTCTCCTTCTAGTCTTCAAGGTTGAGAAGTTGGCCAACTTCAGTGCATTCCCAGTCATACATCTGCTTTGTACCTCACAGAGCCCAACTCCAGCCCTGCTAGAATATGGATTCTCTGAACTGGAAAGTGTTGGGGATCAACTAATCTCACCTCACATGATATTCAGTTCCTTCTAGATCCTTCCTAACACAGCCAGAGGTCACCTAGCTATGATTACGCACCTTTAGGGATGCAGAAATCCTCCCAGCGTCCAGCCTTTATAATACATATTCCAGACCAACCCCATGTGACATCCCACAGGCCCCCAAAGACTCTCTACCCAGCTGCCTCTCAGCCAGACAGCATCCAGCCTTCGTAATACAGATTCCAGACCGACCCCATGTGACATCCCACGGGCCCCCAAAGACTCTCTACCCAGCTGTCTCTCAGCCAGAGCCATCTGCTTCTGGCCTCACCAACTCCTGGGTCTCTTCCAGCCTTGCTGACCCCATGACTCTGCCCTCACTGTTGTTTCAGTCAAGGAGAAATTGACTGCTGACCCTGACAGTGAGGTGGCTACCACGAGTCTCCGGGTATCACTCATGTGCCCGGTGGGTACCAGGGGGATAAGGGACGAGGGAGGGAGTGGGGCTAATTCTCTGGACTCAGGAGGGTCCCTGCAGATTCCAGAGCGGGGCCTCTGACTGGAGAACTGCTCTCCGCAGCTCGGGAAGATGCGCCTCACTGTTCCTTGTCGCGCCCTCACCTGCGCCCACCTGCAGAGCTTCGATGCTGCCCTTTATCTGCAGATGAATGAGAAGAAGCCAACGTGGACATGTCCTGTGTGTGACAAGAAGGCTCCCTATGAATCTCTTATCATTGATGGGTAGGGCCACTCTGCTTCCTTTTACCTAGGCTATCTTCTCCACCCTACCTTGTTTTACCTTTATGCGAGAGGCAGAGAGAGAGAGACAGACAGCAAGGCAGCTCTCATTTGCTGGTTCGCTCCCCCAAAATGCCCCCAACAGCTGGGGCTGGTGGGCCAGGCTGAAGCTGGCAGCTGGGAACTCAACCCAGATCTCCCAGCTAGAGGAGGGGGACCTAACTTCTTGAGCCTTCATTTGCTGCCTCCTGGGATGTGCAATGGCAGGAAGCTGGAACTGGGAGCCAGAGCCAGGAGCTGAACTCAGACACTGTGATAGGGGCTGCAGGCACCTTCACCACCAGGCCAAATACCTGTCCCAGACCCCCTTTAGTACATATGGCTTATTTCTCCTCACCAGGCGAACCCCACATCTCACTGTGTCCCTCTACTAGTCCACATATGTGGTGACATTAAGGACTTAGTATAGATAAAGCATCTTGATGCTACGCACTTTGCATGCATTATTGCACTGGATCTTGAGGTAGGTACTTCATTACAGAGCAGGTAACTGAGGCTTAGAGATTCTTACTCAAGGCTGCAGTTAGCGGCAGAGGCCAGTGTATCGCCTGTAATGACTCCCTGACCTCCCACTGAGGAGGCAGTGAGGTCTTCCTGAGGATGCTGGTCTGGCTGGTCTCGGGCCCTGTCCTGAGCCTATGTATGGTGCTTGGTCCCACTGCCTTTTTGGAGGTGGTTGGTGGAGTTCTGCCTCTCTGCTTCTTCTGTCTTGTTCCTAGACCATGCATAGCTAGGGTTCAGCTTATGTTCACTTTAAAACATACAATTTGTAAAGCTGTTACTTGATTGCAACAATTCTAGGAGGTCCAATAGTTTGGACAGGATCCCTCTATTGCCCAGGAAGGTGAGTCCCGCATCTCTCTGGCCACTGTGGCACTCAATTCCCAGCCCCCTGAATTTCCATCTCTTCCCTCCCACAGTTTATTCATGGAGATTCTAAATTCCTGTTCGGACTGTGATGAGATCCAGTTCATGGAAGATGGCTCCTGGTGCCCAATGAAGCCCAAGAAGGAGGCGTCTGAGGTTTGCCCCCCGCCAGGGTATGGGCTGGATGGTGAGTGACCCCCTGTCCCCCAGATGAGCTAGACCTTGGCTGGCCTCTTCTCTGAGACACAGTCTTCTCACCACTTGCAGGCCCCCAGTACAGCCCAGTCCAAGAGGGAGCTCCAGCAGAGAATAAGAAGAAGGTGGAAGTGATTGACTTGACAATAGAGAGCTCCTCAGATGAGGAAGATCTGCCTCCCACCAAGAAGCACTGTCCCGTCACCTCGGCTGCCATCCCAGCCCTGCCGGGAAGCAAAGGGTAAGAGAAAATAGGCTGACTCCATACTAGGGAGGGCACAGCAGAAGTCAGTAGTGCTCACCCGGCAAACCTTGGGCCAAGGGAAAGGCAGTGGGGACAGAGAGGACCCTTGGGGAGCTGGGCGGAGTGGGGCATCTGGGGTTCGCCGGCTGCCCCAGCTCCTACTCTCTACTTGCAGGGTCCTGACGTCTGGCCATCAGCCGTCCTCGGTGCTGCGCAGCCCTGCTATGGGCACACTGGGCGGGGATTTCCTGTCCAGCCTCCCACTGCACGAGTACCCACCTGCCTTCCCCCTGGGGGCCGACATCCAAGGTACGACGCTGCTACCCGCTCCCCCAAGCCCAGCAGAGCCCTTGCTGCTCACCAGGGGCCGGAATCCCAAAGACTTGCCTGTCTTGGCGGTAAGAGGATGGGGCAGGAGATTGATTTGTATTTTCCCTTTCCTTCCAGGTTTAGACTTATTTTCTTTCCTTCAGACGGAGAGTCAGGTACGTGGTCCCTTCTCCTGTGCAGCTCTGATTGGGGGCCCCGCAGAGACCCGGATCCGCTTTTCTCAGGGGAGGTGGGGTGCAGGCAGCACTGGTACTTCCTCGGATTGCCACTCAGATCTGCCTGGATCCCTTACTGTTCTGTCCCGAGGGATTCTGGTGAGCTTCTGGCCCTGCCCACTCCCCCTCCCCACCCGCAACCTGTGTACGCTTAGAGCACCAGACCTGCCCCAACTGGACAGTCCACATACTTTAGACACCCACAAGGCCAAGAACCTAGCAACCCGGAAGGGCTGTGTCAAGGCCTGGAAAAGGGGTGGCGTGGCAGGGAGGCAGGGGGAAGAGTCAGAGAGAGGCTTCTTGCCTCCCAGGGAATACCTTAGGGTCCCCATAACAGTACTGGACCATGTGACTAGGAGGCAGGGCTGAGTCGGGGTAAAGTCTGACGCTGTGCCCTTGATCTCTCCCAGCACTACGGCCCCTCTGTCATCACCTCTTTGGATGAACAGGATGCCCTTGGCCACTTCTTCCAGTACCGAGGGACCCCCTCCCACTTCCTGGGCCCACTGGCCCCCTCGCTGGGGAGCTCGCACCGCAGCTCCACTCCAGCAACTCCTCCTGGCCGGGTCAGTAGCATTGTGGCCCCCGGGGGGGCTTTGAGGGAGGGGCACGGAGGACCGCTGCCCTCAGGGCCCTCCCTGACTGGCTGCCGGTCTGACATCATCTCCCTGGACTGAGTCCCTTGGACTGTGGAGCCTGTGCTGCCCCCCACCCCACAGCAGGTATGCTGTGGCCACCTGACCTTTCTGGGGACTGTGGTCAGAGGTCAGACCCAACTTTTCCTGGAGACCTACTGGTGGCCTCATCTTTGCCTGACAAGGCCAGCACCCAAAGGGTTAATATTTAACCTCTTCAAGGACATGGAGGGGTCTATTTTTGGAAATATTCTTCAGATGGCCACACATTCCTTTGGGTACCTAGGCCAACAGGAGGGGGTGTGAGTGGGGGGGAGGGGCTGAACCCCTGGCCTCTACTACGTGTAAAGCCTCTAAAGCCTCTTGGCGGAGGGGCCTTCTCTTCCCATCCCCCAAACCCAAACCTTCATTGTTTCTTCTTGTCTATTCCGCTCCCTTTGGCCATGCAGATGAGATGGAGAAACTGAGACAGGCGATTTCAGAGATGGACAGAGAACTCTATTTTGGGTTGCAGATATTTTGTACATAAACAAGAAAAACCAAAATACTCCAAAGATGACTTTCCCAACCTCCTACTTCCCAGTATAACTGAGGAGATGAGGCCTTAGCCATGATCCCCAGGGGTTTGGAAGCAGGGCCTAGCCTCTTGCCTGGGTCTCTATTTATATATTTAAGTTCACAGTGTTTCTTAAGCTGACCAGCCTGGGGCCTAAGCGTCTAGAGGCCCATGGCCCTGTGGTCAGGCCTGGCTTATTCTGCACCTTTCCTGGGAAGTGGGGGGGACCCACGTGCCCTCCTTTGTCGGGCCCCTCCAGGGCCCAGCATACATGTTGCAATTTTACTTTGTATTCCCAAAGTTGTAGCAGGTTTCTCACCCATAATAAAGGTTGTGAATGTTCTGTGAGCGTCGTGGAGGTGGGCTCCGGAGGGCATTACGCACTTCCCTTTCCAGAGCACTGGGGTAGGGGAGGAGGGTCCACGTTCTGTTCTTCCTTTGCGGCCTGGGTCCACACTTGCCACACTGAGGACTTCCCAGAGTAGTTGGTTTTCCCTCGCACCCCGGCCCATAACACCACCAGACCACTGGAGCCCAGCGCCACAGAACCCTCACATGCCCCCCCCCCCCCCAGACCACCACCAGACTACTCCAGCCCCAGCACCATAGAAAACTCTTGTGCCCCCCCCCCAGAACACCACCAGAGCACTCCACAGTGCCACAAAACTCTCTTGTGCCCCCGCCCAGACCACTCCAGCCCAGCACCACAGAACCCTCCCATTCCTCACCTTTACCGGCCCAGCTGCTGCAGCCAGAGCCCGAGGGCAAACTTGGTGCCAGAGCTGACCCTCTCTGGGTTGTCCTCCATGGTAGGGGGGGTGTTCCGCAGCAGCGTGGATGTGGGGAGCGCCACGGCTCGGGCCCTGCCCTCCTCTAGTTCCACCGCTCTGCAAAGGACAGCTCCTGTCTGGGCTTTGCCTTGTTGGGTTTTCATATGTTAGGTCATCTACTCTCTCAACTACTGCAGCGGGTGGGTAGCTAGCTGTGAACCTCACTTTACAAAAAGGAAGCATGTTCAAGGATGGTTAGGGGACTGGCTCCCATGGGAGAGCTTTGAGTCAAACCCAGGACCTCTGTGCTAGGCAGCTGGAGTCCTTGATCTCATGTGGTTTCTTAATTCTCTGTAAATCAATGGGGTGGTGGGGTGGGTAGAGCTCAGGGAAAAGTTCTTACCCCACAGAGAGTGGTAGGTCCGGGGGGAGGATTCTGGGTGCTTCTGTCCCATCCTCCGTGGCAGCCACTGCAGCTGCGATCTCTGGTCCCAGCCACATAAAAGCACTCACTTCACTTGGGTTTGGTTGGATCCTGGCCTAGGGTCAGACAGGACCCCTCAGTCCTGGCTTCTCGCTGGGAGGCCTGTCCTTGATACTAGCCTATTTGCAAGCGGAATGCTTAAAGACAGGGGAGGAACTACTGGATGCTCTTGGCGTCTCTGCCCCGCCCCCTGTGATCCCCTGAGCCCCATTTCCTTCCTCCCTAGCCAGCCTTACCTGCAGCTGCTGCTGTGACTCCTGGGAGATGACGAGTAGATAGAGAACAATGTGATGGTATTTGGGGAAACCCCAGCTCAGCCTAGGCGGGTAGGCAGACTGAGAAGAAAGGCAAAAGAGAGGGCTTCCTGTCAGACAGCTCTGGGGTGAAACACGTGGGCCCACAGCTTAGGAAGTGGATGGTAGACACGGCGCACCAGGGACACAGGTGAGGGTTTGCGCCTCTCCCACTTCCTCTGTGGCTAAGGCAGCGTCTGCAGACTTGCTGCTGGTGGTGGTAGCAGAGTGTTTGCTGAGGTCTCTTGGTTAAGTGGGAAAGGATGGTCCCCAGGTCTCTGGCTCACCTCCCATAGTCCCAGAGGGACCCAAGAGAACTGGCCCTGTGCCAGCCGCAGTCCAGTCTCCTCCCAGAGCTCTCGGAGTCCTCCATCCAGCAGCTGGGAGTCGGAGAGAGGGCGGGTCAGGCGGCCAATGCCTTTTGCTCCCCCTGTCCTCAGCCCACACCCAGTGGAGGGGTGCCCGTTGGGTCGCTGACTGGTACCTCCTCATCCAGTTCCACATGTCCACCTGCAAGGAGAGTGGGGACCAAGAGGTGAAAGGTGGTTGTCTTCACCAGAAGCCCCTCCTCCAAGGGTCTCCAGATGCAGCTGCAGCAATGTGGACAGGCCACACTTCCCTGCCCGCGTCTCCATCCCAAGACTAGGAAATGCAATGTGTGGGGGGTGGGGGCGAGGCAGGTTTCTTCTCTGGCCTTGGGGCTTTGTCCCCAGAGCGCTCACCTGGGGGTACCCAGAGGTTGGGTGAAACGCGGAGGGTGCGTGTCCTTCTGGTCAGCAAGACAGTCTGGTCGCTGGACTGCAGAATGACGGCCACACCCAGATCCACACCTCGATTCGTGGGCAGCTCAGCCCCGGGGGGCCTGGGCTGCTGGTCCAGGGCCGCAAAAGGGCAGAAAGGGGGTCGCTGGTGGGAGGGAGCCTGGGTTAAAGCTCCAGGAGCAGGGCAGGGCCACCGCGCGGAGAGGGCGGCCGGAACGCTCGGCCTCTCGCCGGCGGTTTCCCACCCGGTCGCAGTCCCCGTTTCGGACCTTCCCCACCCGTCGCAGTCCCCGTTTCGGACCTTCCCCACCCGTCGCGGGCCTCCCTCCTCCTGCCGACCTGGAGCGGAAGCTTAGCCGCGGAGCCTGGGAATGGCTTGTCCGAGAGGATCAGTCGTCCTCCTTCCAAGCCGCAGTACGTGGGCCACGGCCCCGGCCCGGGCCCAGCGCCCAGGAGGCCACACACGCTCCGCGCGAAGCTTACGGACTCCAGACGCCCGGCCAAGAGCAGCTGCACGCGCGCCGCGGCCATGACGCGGCCCTGTGCGCGCCGCCGCCCCTGGCGCCCTCTGGTGGCCCAGCGGCGCCTCTCGGGAGCCTCCTGCGGGGTCAGAAGGAAGCCAGGTTTCCGGGCCATCTCGGGCAATTTAGGCGTTACCCTTGGGGTGATCCCTGGGTGCATTGTTAATAAGCCACCGATACCTGTGAATCCTCAGTTCCTGTTTTCCTCCTGTTCCTCTTTTCTCCGTTTAGGACAATAGCCCAGCCCGAAGCACTTCCGAGCTCACAGGTCACCTCCTACCAGCTGTGGGCTGAACTGTAAGCACCCCGTCCACAGCACTCTGCACACACCTGTCACGGCAGGTAGAATTTATCGCATGCCTCCACGCAGGAGACCTAACAAGTATTTTTAACTCTTCATCTCATTCAACTGACCGCCCAGTGCAGCAGATTTTACCTCCTTAAACTTTCACGAACCCATCTTACCCTGCCTTTCCAGCCTCTCCTGCCCTTGATCAAGCCTGCCTTATATTCTGCCTGAAACACTGTTGTATCACAATAGTCCTGCCATCACCAGTTCGTTCTGACAGAGCTGCCAGTGATCTTCCCAAACCCCAGATCTGACCCCCCTGCTTTCCACTGCTCTCAGGAAAAGATAAATCCCTTAGCACAGCGCAGCCAGCGCCCACCACTCCGTGCCTCCCCGCCTCTCCAGCCTGATTCTGGCAGGACTCATTCCCTCGTTTCCAGTCTTAAGCTATTGGTCATTTCTCCATGAACACGGCTGCTCCACCCCTGGGATTCTTCCCCCCTTTCACATGGTTAAAACCTTCTTTTATCTAACTACAGATTAAATGTCACTTCCTCTATGCACTCTCTCCTTTTCTTGCCTCTCTGTACATGGCACTTTTCAATTGTTGATTCCCCCCACCCCTTTCTTCCATGAACTTATTTCTGTCTTCCCACTAGGCTCAAGGCTGATCATCTTTGTATCCCTAAAGGCCTAGCCCACTCCTTGGCACATAATGGGTGCTCGGTAAATGATGCTAAGTGGCTTGAGGACAGAGATGGTGTCTTATTTATCTTGGTATATTTAGTGTAGTAGTTGACAATTAGTTGGCCCCCAAATGTTTTAGGCATTAGAACAAATATTGGCAAGACAAAACTGAAGAGATTATAACACAGTAACTTCTTTAAATGAACTGAAGCTGCTGGTACAAACTCTATCCATGATACTGGAAGAGAATTTAGAGTTGCCACTTTTAAGGAACCATGGAGAAGAGAAAGGCAATAATTTATCATGAGCTTACCATATGCCAGGCAATGTGCTATGTTCTACATACATAATTTCAGACATGCTAAGGCCTGGGGCTGGCAAATGTTGCTTTTATCCACAGATTCTGGTGTGCCTGCTTAGGCCACTCCACCTGCTAGCCCTGAAAACAGCTGTTCCTCCCAGTCCCATGGTAATTTTTCACATTCCCTACACAATGTGTGTGTGTGTGCATTAAAAATTAAAGCTCAACAGAACAAAGAACAGCCACTGACTTTTGGAAATGGAACCAATTGTTTAGGAAGATGTTCCCTACTGCCAGATACACTCAAACAGGCTTGGCAGACATCCTGACGGCATCTGATAGATGATTACTTCGGTTGATTTAAGGTTCTTTCCAGTGCCGAGGGTTGACAGGAGAATACAGAACCAGCCGACTTTAACAAACAGGTCAAATTCTTGCAGGTGTCTCCTGGGTGACAGGTGTAGAGAGGGTGTCTTAGTACAAGAATCTGCAGCTTGGCCTGCGGCAAAGAATGCATCCAGACACCTCCCTTGTTTTTCCTTCCTTCCTTCCAGAATTTTTAAGGAGTGGCTTCTTCTGGGTCATGGTCTCTTCATGGTGCTCTCGATGTATGACTCCAGCAGGAAGATGGTTTCATCCACCTGGATCTCACTGGCATCCAATCTGAGTAAAAAAGTGAAAGCATTTGCCCAGACTGAATTTTCATTAGCATATTTTAAAAAAAATTTATAGTTATTTTATATTATTATTATTATTATTGACAGGCAGAGTTAGACAGAGAGAGACAGAGAGAAAGGTCTTCCTTTTTCCATTGGTTCACTCCCCAAATGGCCACTATGGCCGGTAGGCCACGCCGATCCGAAGCCAGGAGCCAGATGCTTCTCCTGGTCTCCCATGAGGTGCAGGGCCCAAGCACTTGGGCCATCCTCCACTGCACTCCCTGGCCACAGCAGAGAGCTGGACTGGAAGAGGAGCAACCGGGACAGAATCTGGTGCCCCAACTGGGACTAGAACCTGGGGTGCCGGCACCACAGGCGGAGGATTAGCCAAGTGAGCCACGGCGTGGGCCATTATCTTATTATTTCTTATAGAGTTTTCTGTCTCTTTTTTGAAAAGATTTATTTATTTTACTTAAAAGGCAGAGTTAGAGAGGAGGAGAGACAGGGAGAGATTCTCCATCTGCTGATTCACTCCCCAAATGGCCACAACAGCCAGAGCTGGGCCATTCTGAAGCCAGGAGTCAGGAGTGGGTGCAGGGGCCCAAGCACTTGGGCCATTCTCCACTGCTTTCCCAGGCACTTTAGCAGGGAAGTGCATCAGAAGTAGAGCAGCCAGGAGTTGAATTGGCATCCACATGGGATGCTGGTATCACAGGCAGTAGCTTAACCTGCTACACCACAATGCTAGCCCCCAATTTTTCTTATTTACTTGAAAGAGACAGAGATCTCCCATCCATTGGTTCAACTCCCCAAATTCCCACAACAGCAGGGCTAGACCAGGCTGCAGCCAGGAGCCTGGAACTCAATCCAGGTGTCCCTTGTGGGTGGCAGGGACCCAAGTACTTGTTGCCTCCCAGGGTGTGCATTAGAAGGAAGCTGGACTGAGGAATGGAGCCAAGACTCAAATCCAGGCACTCCAATATTGGACACAGGTGTCTTAACACTGTGCCAAACGCCTGCCCCTCATTAGCATATTTAGATTGGAGATGGTAGCTGTGGCCAGGGCAGCTGCGTGGTTACCTCACAGTAGTGGGCGGGAAGCAGGAGAACCAACAGATCATTCTCCCATTTACTGAGCGTCTCCTATGTGTGCATACTGTGGAAACAGCTAAGGATGCAAAAGATGGAGCCCTGTCCTATGGGAAGCTGCAGTCTAACTTGCAACCAGGAGAAAGAATAGCACATGTAAAGGCACAAGTATAAAGGGACTTAGTGTGTTTTCACATATGGAGAAGCTGAGAGTGGCTGACACATAAAGAATGTGATTGAGAAGAGAAAGGAATGTCCTTAACCTGGTAAAAGTCACGCAGGACAAACTCACAGATAACAACGTAAGGATGAAGGATTGAAAGCTCTCCCCAAGATCCGGAATCAGACTGGGAGGTCTGTTCTTCCATTTCCATAAATAGAAATGAAACCTTTTTCTGGAGGTTCTGGGTAGGGCAATCAGGCAAGAAAAACAGAAACATCCAAAGTGAAAAGAAAGAAGTAAAACTATTCTTTATTCCTAGATGACATGATCCTATATGAAGGACTTCAAAAACCTCATGGAAAAAGATAAGTTTATTTTGGTGTCAAGAAATTTTGAAATCCATGTGTAGTTTTTTGCATAATTCACATTTCCATGAACTTTCTGAAGACCCCTCATATATAAAAACCTTGAAGAATCCACAAAAACTGATTAGAATAAATGAATTTAGCCAAGTTTCAGGATACAAGACACAAAAATCAGTTGTTTTTTTGTAAACACTAGAATTGAACAGCCCAAAAATGAAATAAGGAAATATTAAAGCAGTATAAAACAATAGTTAGGGAAGGGCCAGCATTGTGGCCCAGCGGGTTAAGCGGCTGCCTGTGTATCCCATATGAGCCTGGTTCCACTCCTGGCTATTCCTCTTCTAATCCAGTTCTCTGCTAACTTGCCTGGGAAAGCAGTGGAAGGAAGATGGCCTGATTGCTTGGGTCCCTGTCACCCATATGGAGGCCCAGCTGGAGTTCCAGGCTCCTGGCTTCAGACTGGCCCAGCCCTGGCTGTTGTGGACAATCTGGACAGTGAACCAGCAAATGGAAGACCCCTCTCTGTGTCTCTCCTCCTCTTTCTGTTACTCTGCCTTTCAAATGAAATAAAGTAAATCTTAAAAAAAAAAAAAAGAGAGAGAGAGAGAGAGAAAGGAAGAAATGGTTTGGAGAGGAAGGCCACCGTGCAGGTCTGGGAAAGAGGTGAGGAAGGCCTGCCTGGGGACCACGATGGAGACCAGAGTTGAGGCCCATTACTGAAGCACAATCAATACTGCTTGGTGAACAGCTGTGATAATAGGCAAAGCTAGGATGTCCTCAGAACTGCTGGTTTAGGAAAACAGGTGGCCTGAATTGTTAACTGAGCTGGGGAAGAGTGTGCGTTTAGGTCTGCCCGCGTTAACCTGGAGAAGGGTATCCACATGGACCTATCCGGAAGCTGTTGGAAGTACACAGGGCCTGCAGATTTCCAGACTCACTTGTTGACGTTACGTTTCAGGGTCTCCAGCTGCTGCCGCTCAGGAGCTGTGATCATCTCCTCGATCTCCTGTAGCTGTGCCGCCTCGGCACCGGTAGCCTGCATAGACGCGATGATGGCTTCCACCCTCTGGGACTTCTCTAGTAGACGCCTGTTAGACACAGCGGTGAGGCGAGTTCCTAACACCGGGGATTCTCTTCCCCTCGTCTCTGAGGAACAGCTCCTGCTTCCCCTTTACCACATTCCTGGTCAAGGCTGCTCTTCTACACACTCCACTGGGTATGTAAGTTGACTCCTGAAATGCTTACTGTCCCTCACTTCCCCTCAGTTTGGTGCTGTTGTATGTTTCTCATAAATTTAACTTGCAAAATTACGTCATCGGGGGTCTATCAGGAAAGTGTAGGTTAATGCACGATGCATGCCCACATTAGCCAACAATTCAACGCTACGGACTGGTTACTGTCTCTATTGCTAGAGACTGGCTATTGTCTCTATTGCTGTAGACTGGTTATTGTCTCTGTTGGCTTCCATTTCTACTGGAAACTTCCCCTCAGGCCTTTGCTTGAACAATGTGAATGACTCAACTGAAAATGCTACTCACTTGTTCTCTTTGGTTTCAAACTGCCTCCTTTCTATCAAATTGGCTATGCTCTGAGGAAAGAGAAGAAAAGCACACAATTCTGTTAAGTAGCACAGGTAAGCTGGGACCAGGGGCCTATGGGTGAGCCACGTCTGGTGCAGCGGGGTTACCTTGTAGCACCTGTGCAGTAACATTCGGGCAGCTGAGAGCACGTTCACAGTGTATAAGTAGAAGGTCCTGGAGGGGGCATGGTCTGGCGTTTTGGGGATTTCCTGTTTATCCAGAGGGAAAAATGAGAGGAACCACAGTAAGCTTCACAACTAGCACCGCAGAAACACTGCTGCCCGGAGCCGCCCAGCCCGCCTTTCCCTCGCACGCTCAGCAGTCCCTTGCCACTCAGCACCTGTGTTCCTGGTGCGTGGCTAGTTGTGTGCTGTCCATTTCACCTCCAGCATTCTAAGTGCCAAAGAGTAGGAAGGTAACTGACATTTACTGAGCAGCGCTATGTGCCAGGGAGGCTGCAGCTGATCCTTCTAACAGGTGACATTATCCTATTACCCTCGCCCATCACCATGTTATAGATGGGAAAGATGACAGTAGGTAACTTGCTCAGTGTAACTGGGGCAGAGGCTAAGCTGTGATCTGACTCCAAAAGCTGTTCTTTCTGCTTCTTCACAGACTCTCCTGCATGGCTCTGTGTGCACCCCCAAATGCTGTTAACAGATCGAATCCATTATCCATTTAAGTCGTGAGGAGAGGGCAGGGTGGCTTTCTGGTGATTTTGTGGCTGGAACTCTTTCCTATCAGGCCGGCTAGAGCTCCACATTATCCTTCACGTGCTATGTCTTGTGAATCACTTCTTCTGTCTCTAAGCTGGGTACAGAGCTTGTTTCAGGGTTCAGGATATTTTCTGTTTTGGAGTTTTTCTCACCCTAGGCCAGCTTTGCTTGTTGGCAATGATTACACCATTGGTTACCTGGAGTGAAATGAAATTTTCTGAGAGCATCTTATAAAGCATATCTTTTGCCTCCTTTGCAGGAATCATTGCAAAGTCTTCTACCTGCTTCTGCTCCAAGTGTTTCTTTTGCAAAACTAGACGGAATATTCTGGCACAGCGAGATCCAAACCTGGATAGGAATGAAGAAAGCAACTGTGCATGCTAACACATACTAGCTTCAGCTCCTAACCACAGATGGTGATTGTTCTCTCCCATGTGTGCGGCAGACCAGAGAGGAACAGTGATTACGGATTCCTTTCACAGCTCCACATCACTCCATGGTGATGGTACTGTTAATCATAGTAAGGTAGTCACCAACTGTTGACTAGTTTGAGTGCCACAGTTCTTGCATGTGCCACAGGCTTAGGGAGGCTAGTTAATCTGCATCACTGGGAACTAATCAGATCTGCTAAGGTACATGGTAAACAAGATGGGATCCCTGAGTCCAGTGGGAAAATGGAGCAAAGTGTACCAAGGTGTACGTATATTAGCTGTTTACATAGTGGCCAAATTGCTTGTTCAAATGGGGTATAGATAAGAAGGGTCTCATCCCAATCCCAATCAGAGTGACCCCTTACCTCTCCTGTACGACGGACTCCAGAGTGGCTGTGGCTAGGGATGCTAACGCCTTGTGGAGGTCTTGATGTAGAGGATTAAGGTCACTCACTAATGTTTGGCCTGATCATCACTAATTTGTAGTTAAAATTTAAATGCTATTAGCCTATAAGCATTATAAAATATTACTTGATGATTGTGTTTAAGTAAGCGGCTGCTTTGACTGCAATTTGGTTGCCCATAAGTCCTTTTCAGGGGTAGGCATTTGCTGCAGCAGTAGGGAAGCTGTGTCCCACGCTGGAGTGCCTGAGTTCGAGTCCCGGCTCTGTTCCTGATTCTAGCTTCCTGCTGATGTGGTTCTTGGGAGACAGCAGTGGTGGCTCATGTGGCTGAGTCCCTGCTACCACGTACCAGATCTGGATTCAGTTCTGGGCTCCTGGCCTGAGCCTGAGTGAGCCCCAGTTGTTGTGTCTGGGGAGTGAAACAGCACATGGGAGATCTCTGTCTCTCTTTCAAATAAACTAAATTTTTCGGAAGTATTTATCAATGGAGTTCATTGAAAATTCATAGAAAATCACTTCAATTCAGTATACTAAACATTATCATATCCTTTTCTCTTAAGCTGTCTTTCTGCTTCATGGTTCAGGCTGCCTGACTCGAAGGAAATAACTGGTAAGGATACTGATGACATACATTCCTCCACCACTGTCGCCAGACTTCCCAACAAATTCTAGCTATTAGAAAAAAAGAGACAAGAGAGTGTTAAGTGAATGGAAAGTCCAGCGATTCTGTTCCCAATGGAGCAAATCTGGCCAAGGGTCTGTGGCAGATAGCCCTTCTATCAGATGATGGTGGAGAAACTGAGCTGCTTAGGTAGAAAATGGGCCTACAGGAGAATGATACACAGTATCAGTGGCAGAAATAAATTGTAATTAGAGCAGAATAAAGGCGGGGGGAGGAGCAAAAATAAACTTACTGGATCGTCTGCCAGCAGAGTGAGATACTGATCAAGAACTTGCTTAGAGATGTTATAGCCAACAGGTAGGGATCTGAAGATCTATGTGGGGAAAAAGAGGAAGTAGGTTGGGAACTTAGAATTATTGAAACAGAGATGTCTTAATTTTAGATGTCACAGATATAAAAATGTCTGGAAACAATCACAGCAGCATTGTTTGTAAGATCAAAAACTGAGAAACAATCGAAATGTCTGGTACTAAGAACTGACAGCAATAAAGGCCATCTCGGCCCTCTGTGGAAAATGATACGGCCATCACAAATGCATGAGACTGATCTACAAATACTGACATAAAACAAGTTTTACATATACTGTCAGATGAAAAATTGTACAACATATGTATAGTCTCCTTTTTTGAGTTAAGAAATATATATATCCACATAAAGCTAGATTACATCTATAAAAAAAAGTCTAAATGGAGATACACACCAAACTACCAACAAGGATCTCTAGACCTTGGATTATATAAATTACAGACATTTAAACTGAGGTATATTATAGACAATAAGTAGCACAGATCTTAAAGGTTCAGCTTGATGAGTGTTGGCTATTACATACAACAATAAGATACACAGCATTCGACCACTCTTGAAAGCTTGGGGAACTGTAACTTTTTCATTGTACTTTCTTAAAACATTTTATTTATTTGAAAGGCAGTTACAGAAAGAGATGGAGACAGAGATTTCCTAGCCACTGGTTCACTTCCCAAATGGCTGCAATGACTAGGGCTGGGGCAGGTTGTAGTCAGGAGCCTAGAACTCCATCTGGGTCTCTCACATGAATGATAGGGGCCCAAGTACTTAGAGCATCTTCTACTGCTTTTCCCCAGCACATTAGCAGGGAGCTGGATTGAAGTGGAGCAGCCAGGACTCAAACTCATATCAGATGCTGGTACTGTAGGCAGTGGCTTAACCTGCTGCATCACAATGCAAGCCCCCCAAATTATACATTTCTATGCTGTTTGAATATAGGTAATATAATTGCTGTTGTCATCAGAAAAAAAAATCTTATATTTGAATTTTTTGTTATATGCATTGAAAGCTTTAACAATATAAACATAACAATATTTAAATATAACTATGAAAGCAATAGAAATGTAAATGAAAGATACTTGATATATTAAATACTAATATTTAAAGACATAATATAAAAACAAGCTTAAAACCTCCATTAATATACTGAGAAAAACAAACAGAAGGGGTCATATAATGTTCTGAATGGCAAGGCTCTCAGAGTCTAAATAGTTTTTTGACAGGCAGAGTGGATAGTGAGAGAGAGAGAGACAGAGAGAAAGGTCTTCCTTTTTGCCGTTGGTTCACCCTCCAATGGCTGCCGCGGCCAGCGTGCTGCGGCTGGCGCACCACGCTGATCCGATGGCAGGAGCCAGGTGCCTCTCCTGGTCTCCCATGGGGTGCAGGGCCCAAGCACTTGGGCCATCCTCCACTGCAATCCCAGGCCACAGCAGAGAGCTGGCCTGGAAGAGGGGCAACTGGGACAGAATCCAGCGCCCCGACCGGGACTAGAACCTGGTGTGCCGGTGTCGCAGGTGGAGGATTAGCCTATTGAGCCGCGGCGCCGGCCCAGAGTCTAAATAGTTTTAATAGCTTCTTAAAACTATTAGGGTGCTGATGCTTGGTGCAGCTGTTAAGATGCCATTTGAAGGGCTAGGCACTGTGGCATAGTAGGCTAAGCCTTTGCCTGCAGTGCTGGCATCCCATATGGGCACTGGTTCATGTCCAGGCTGCTCCTCTTCCAATCCAGCTCACTGCCATGGGCTGGAAAAGCAGCAGAAGATGGACCAAGTGCTTGGGCCCCTGCACACATGTGGGAGACCCAGAAGAAACTCTTGGCTCATGGCTTTGGATCATCCCAATTCTGGCCATTGTGGCCATTTGTGGAGTGAACCAGCGTATGGAAGACCTTTCTCTCTGTCTCTGTCTCAAATAAATAAGAATTTAAAAAAATTATTTTAAAAAAATGCTATTTGGAATGCTCACATATTTGAATGCCTGGGTAGGAGTCCCAGATCTGTGTCCCAGTCCAGCTTCCTGCTACTACACATCCTAGGAGGTGCAGGAGGTAGACAGCTGAAGTACATGGGACCCAGAACAGTTCTAAGCTCTTGGCAGAAGCGAGATGATGAAGGGGACGTCATCGTTTGGAAAGCGTCGCAACAAGACGCACACGCTGTGCCGCCGCTGCGGCTCTAAGGCCTACCACCTTCAGAAGTCGACGTGTGGCAAATGCGGCTATCCTGCCAAGCGCAAGAGAAAGTATAACTGGAGTGCCAAGGCTAAAAGACGAAATACCACTGGGACTGGTCGGATGAGGCACCTAAAAATTGTATACCGCAGATTCAGGCATGGATTCCGTGAAGGAACAACACCTAAACCCAAGAGGGCAGCCGTTGCAGCATCCAGTTCATCTTGAGAATTTCAACAATTAGTCAAGCAATAAATACTCTGGTTACAAAATATAAAAAAAAAAAAAAAACAAAAAAAAAAAAACAAAACAGTTCTAAGCTCTTGGCTTCAGCCTGGCCTAGTCTCAGCTGTTACAGGCATTAGTAGGACGAACCAGTAGATGGAAGATCTCTCTCCCTTTGTGTTCTGGCCCTTCAAATAAACAAATTAAAAAAAAAAAAAAAAAAGAGGACCTCTTCCCTGCCGCTCCAAGAGCAGCTTGTACTTAGTGAATAGGTACTTTGACAGAGAATGGTTTAATTTTTTAAAAAAATATTTATTTATTTGAGAGGCAGAGTTAGAGAGAGAGGGAGACACAGGGAGAGATCTTCCATCTGCTGGTTCACTCCCCAAATGGCCACAACAGCTGCAGCTGTGCAGATCCAAGAGCCAGATGCTTCTTCCAGTCTCCCAAGTGGGTGCAAGGGCCCAAGGACTTGGGCCATCTTCTGCTTTCCCAGGCTATCTGCCGGGAGCTAGATTGGAGGTGGAACAGCCAGGACTCAAACTGGTGCCCATATGTGATGCTGGAGCTGCAGGCAAATGCGTAACCTACTACACCACAGTGCTGACCCCAAATGGTTTAATTATTATTATTTTTTTTAAAGATTTATTTACTGGGGCTGACACTATGGTGTAGTGGGTAGAACCGCTGCTTGCAGTGCCGGCATCCCATATGAGTGCCAGTTTGTGTCCTGGCTGCTCCACTTCCAATCCAGCTCTCTGTTATGGCCTAGGAAACCAGTAGAAGATGGCCCAAGTCCTTGGGCCCCTGTACCTGCATGGGAGACTTGGAAGAAGCTCCTGGCTCCTGGCTTTGGATCGGCGCAGCTTCTCTCTCTGCCTCTCCCTCTCTGTGTGTAACTCTAAAAAGATTTATTTATATGAAAGGCAGAGTTACAGAGAGGCAGAGGCAGTGAGAGAGAAGTATTCCATCAGCTGGTTCACTCCCCAGATGGCTGGCAACAGCCAGAGTTGGGCCAATCTGAAGCCAGAACCAGGAGTCGGCCATCCGAATGATTTATTTATTTTATTTTATTTTTTTAATTTTTGACAGGCAGAGTGGACAGTGAGAGAGAGAGAGAGAGAGAGAGAAAGGTCTTCCTTTGCCGTCTGTTCACCTTCCAATGGCTGCCGCGGCCGGCGCGCTGCAGCCGGCGCACCGCGCTGATCCGAAGGCAGGAGCCAGGTGCTTCTCCTTGTCTCCCATGGGGTGCAGAGCCCAAGCACTTGGGCCATCCTTCACTGCACTCCTGGGTCACAGCAGAGAGCTGGCCTGGAAGAGGGGCAACCGGGACAGAATCCGGCACTCCGACCGGGACTATAACCCGGTGTGCCGGCGCCACAAGGCGGAGGATTAGCCTGTTGAGCCACGGTGCCGGCCCAAATGATTTAATTTTTAAAAGCTGTGTAACAAGGGACCAGCCATTTCAGTGCTCACCACTTGAAGAGAATTCTTACCCGTATTAAACAATAACCCTTTTCTTTCAAGGCTCAGGCTTCCAACTAACCCCAGGTCCTGTGTATAACTGCTTTAATACCTAAGAGTATGAAAGAGAGAGCATGAGAACACAAACCCACCTCGTTGGAAGACAGTGGCTGGGTGAAGGGCGCGCTGGAGGGAGTGGTAATCTCACTCATCCGGAGCATGGTCCGCACAATCTCGCTGCTCGTCTGCGAGGGAAAGGCACAGTGGAGCTCAGCTTCACGGTGCCACCCTGGCTCTGTGTGCCAATGGGCACATCTGGCAAACAAGCGAACGTCCCTGGTGACCACTCACAGATATTACCTGGTCCATCCTGTTGGCAACTGCGCTCACAATGGCCTGGTCACGAAAGTGCTGGTGGAATCTGTCAAGGTTGGCCTGCCAGTAAATCCCATCATCTGGAATGGGCTGAGAAGCAGACAAAGAGAAGAGACATTTAAGAGTTTTCTGGTGAGGATCTTAGATTGTAACCGTTGACCATTTTTCTTCCCACACAGCAGCAACTGAACTGACTGGAGAACAGTCATGTGCCTTGACAAATCTCAACTTTTTTTTTTTTTTTGACAGGCAGAGTGGACAGTGAGAGAGAGAGAGAGAGTCTTCCTTTTCCGTTGGTTCACCCCTCAGTGGCCGCTGCGGCCGGTGCACTGAGGCTGGCGCACCACACTGATCCAAAGCCATGAGCCAGGTGCTTCTCCTGGTCTCCCATGCTGGTGAAGGACCCAAGGACTTGGTCCATACTCCACTGCACTCCTGGGCCACAGCAGAGAGCTGGACAGGAAGAGGAGCAACCGGGACAGAATCTGGCGCCCCCACCGGGACTAGAACCCGGTGTGCCGGTGCCGCAAGGTGGAGGATTAGCCTATTGCACCGTGGCGCTGGCCAAATCTCAACTTCAAACAGTTCTCCAAGCTCATCTTCAATTTTTTCTTTTAAAGATTTATTTATTTATTTGAAAAAGTTACAGAGAGAGAGACACAGAGAGAGATCTACTATCCACTGATTTGCTCCCCAGATGGTGGCCAATGGCCTAGGGCTAAGCCAAGCTGAAGGCAGGAGCCTGGAGTTTCTTTCAGGTGCAGGGGACCAAACACTTGGGCCATCTTCCTCTGCTTTCCCAGGCCATTTGCAGGGAACTGGACTGGAAGTGGAGCACATGTGATGCTTGCATTGTAAGTGGTAACTTTACTCACTATGCCACAGTGCCGAGACCTTTGATCTTTTCTCTCCCTATTTCAACTCTTCTCCACTTAACTATAACCCCCTCTGGTGCCCCCTCCCCCCAAATCCCTCTTTTCACTCTGGGCATATAACCTTGCCTCTGACTTGAGAAAAAACAGGAATCATTAGGTCAGAACTTACTCAACTTTGTGCACTCATTACCACATCATGTTTCTTTCTTTTGTAATTTGCATTTTCACTCACTTTCACCACAGTGGAAAGTGTCTTTCCTTTGGCCTACAGTTAAAGCCCCCATCCTGGTACTTGAGATCTCACTCATTCTCAGGGACCTGGCTCAGCTTTCCCTCCTGCCGTCTAAATGTTTAGTTTCTCTTTCTTTACTGCTTCTGATTAGTTTTGTTTTGTTTTTGACAGACAGAGTGGACAGTGAGAGAGAGAGACAGAGAGAAAGGTCTTGCTTTGCCGTTGGTTCACCCTCCAATGGCCTCCGAGGCCGGCGCACCACGCTGATCCGAAGGCAGGAGCCAGGTGTTTCTCCTGGTCTCCCTTATGGGTGCATGGCCCAAGCACTTGGGCCATCCTCCACTGCCTTCCTGGACCACAGGAGAGAGCGGGCCTGGAAGAGGGGCAACCAGGACAGCATCCGGCGCCCTGACCGGGACTAGAACCCGGTGTGCCGGCGCCGCAGGTGAAGGATTAGCCTATTGAGCCGCGGCGCTGGCCCTGAGTAGCTTTTGCCTTGTGCGAGTTTCCTCTGTTGTACAATTCTTCAACCTCAGGTCTTCCCTCATCTTCCTTTCTGTCAGAGACAAACAGGAAGGTGACCATCCTATCTGTATCCCATCTGCAAGTGCTCACCTGGGCGTTCCTACCACTGTACTGAACGCCAAGTGTCACTGACATTCCAGTCAGATTCTAGCACTGTCCTTATGGAAAGCCTGGTTGCTAAATTAAAAAAACATTTTTTTTTCATTCTGATCCTGTTTGAAACACATGACAGAGTTGAACATTTATTTCCTCTTAGCTCTTTATGTGCCCCTTATGTTTTGTGACAATTTTTTCATAGGGCTACTTCTAACCTTCCTTGCTACACTTTCTCAGTCTCTGCAGATTACTCTTCCAGATCCCATGTAGAAACAGTAGTGTCCCTCTGAGCTCTATGCTCCCCTCATATGATTTTATCGATGCTCCAGACCTCAACTACGGCTACATTTCCAGATCTCTTACTTAATCCAATTGAGCTCCAAATACAGAGATTTCAACTGTATTTGACCCTTTTACCTGTTTACACTATTATTAACTACACAATGTCTTAAGTTATAAATGTGGGTGACATCCCTAACCCCATGCTCTCCTACACCTATCATTCCATTACCAAGTTCTCTGCTTTTTACATTTATCAGATGTTTAGTTTTCTTTATCCTGTCCTCACCTTATTTCAGGCTCTAATTATGCTGTAAATGGATTTCTACAATAGACTCCTAACTGGTTTTCACTTTTTTAAAATGTAGCAGCAAAGAGTAACCAGATTTTCTGCTTCTAATCTGTTGCTTTCCTGTCATTCTCTCCATTTCTCAGGGTGATGCTTTTTGTATTTTTGGGTCGCAGTCACCTTTAAGAATTTGATGAAAGTTACGGGGAGCTCTGCTGAAGAATGCACATAAACGCAAGTACAAGAGGACTCTCTGAAACCTACTCAGTCTGCTCTGGTTTGCACAGGACATGGCTCCCGAACTCATGAGATCTTTAATATCCAAAATCCAAAGCCACAAGTTAATGCAACTAAGAGAGTGGAAATTTAATGTAATTATCATTCAGGCGGTGGGCCTGGTAGGAGGTCTTTAAGTCTCTGGGGGTGTGCTCGTGGACAGGAGTTCTCATAAAGGGCTGGTTAGAAAAGCTGTGAGTTGGGCCCAGCTGCCCTCTCTGCTTCCTGCTTCACCCTGTTGCTCCTGGGCACAGGCTCTACTGGTGGCTGAGCCAACGGGAACAGCCTAAGCATGGACTATGAACCTCCAGAACTATGAGTCAAGATAAATCTCATTCCTTCCTAAGTAGCTTGTCCTTCGTATTTTAACAGTGACAAAAAGCTCACTAGTACAGTGTCTCAAAGTTAAGAACCTATGCTATATAAATCTCGGGGCGGGTGTTATGGTGCAGCGGGTTACTGCCCACATCATGCCCGTTAAGGACCTGGCTACCCTGCTAATGCACCTGGGAGGTAACAGATGATGGCTCAGGAACTTGGGAGACGCTGATGGAGTTCCTGGCTTCAGCTTGACCCAGCCCTAGCTGTTGTGGATATTGTGGGATTGAACCAGCAGATGAAAGCTACCTCTCTGTCACCTTTCTCTGTCTCTTCCTTCCTGTCACTCTGCCCTTCATATATATATATATATATACACACACATACATATATATACACACACATACATACATATACACACATAAATATATAAATTTATATAAATATATGTGTGTGTGTGTGTGTATACAAATCTAGTGACTTCATTCCCCTTCTTAAAATCCATCAGTAGCTCCCCCCTGACTTCAGGATGAAGTTCAAACTTCTCCATCAACCAAGTAATACTTGTTGAGGTTCTGCTAGCATTCCAGGTGTCAGTGACATGACACTGTCCTCAAGGACCTTATTTTCTATTGGGAACACAAAGCTAAACACATGTTCAAAGAATAAATCATTTTACCTGTACACATAAAAGCTATGAAGGAGATGAAACAGGAGAATGTGGAGACTAGAGCAGCGGTGGGTAACGGGGCTTGTGCTCTTAGAAAGCAGCATTTCAGCTGAGATCGAACAATGAAAAACAAGCAGCTGCGTGAAGATGTGGGCAAAAGCATGTGAAGCAGGATTACTAAGGGTAAACTCTGAAGGTGTTTGAGGGACAGAAACAAAACCTGTAGCTGGGACACAGTGAACAAGAACGAGAGTGGAAAGAGCTGTCTTTGGCAGCTCATGGAAAGACCTAGAGTATTAACGCCCATAGCTTGCATTTCTTTTAGGAGCAATGGCAAGCTATTAAGGAATCTAATCAATGCTGTGTTTTTATTTTTTTTTTTCCAACGTAGAAAGTAATTTTGGCTGCTACGTAGGTACAAATGCAGATAGCCAGAGACCATTAGGGAAAGTGTTGGTGAAGGGTTGACAGGAGACGATAGTGTCTTGGAGTAAGGAAGTAGCAGTGGAAAAGAAATGGCTGCATGTGAGGTTAATTTTGGAAACTGGGTCGATAGGTTTTACTGTGAGACCAAAGGATTCTGAAGATTTTTTCCTGAGCAAATAAATGGTGGCGTCCTAGGAGGCTGGCCTGGTGGCGGTGCCCTTTACTGCTAAGATTAAGATGCTTAGAAGGGGGCAGGTATTTTTTGGAGGGTGGGGGATTAATTATTGCTTTTTTGGCCATACTAGTTTTGAGATGCTTACTAGACAGCTTTATAGGGATGCTGAAAAGGCATTTGAATACAGGAGTCACCCTCTGTACATCATTCTAGACTCATTTCCCTCCACTGGGGCCCATGGCTCTGTATGTTCCGGCCACAGAGAACAACTTGAGACTTGTTAAGCTGTTATTTCTGTTCACTGAATGAAGAGAGTTGAGTCTCAGAAGGGAGACGCAATGGAGGTCGCTCTTTGTTGGCGTATTCCTGGCACCATTTACTGAAGTTCATAACCTCGGGGCTCATTATCTGAGTACACTCTGCCTGCGCCTGATCAGGAAGCCCCGTTACCTCTTTGTTATCTGTGCTTTGTTTCGGTCTCTTGGCCTTGGGCTCCCCAGCTGCATCTTCGTCAGATGATCGCCTCCGCTTACCTTTTCCTGACAAACACAGACACTGAACAGTTAGTCTGTATCTCATATAATGACAAGGAATGACCAGACCTGAGAATGGCTCTCTCTCTCTCTCTTCATCCCAAAGACATCCATAGCTGCTGTTAGGTTAAGAGTTTTTTAGGAGACTTCAGAACCATAAGAAACTCAAAGAAATTATAAAGTCATCTGAAGTTCAGCAAATTCAAAAAGGAATTCCTAATCTTTCTCCCTCAGACTGGGTCCTCTTTTAATGCTTCCTTTTTCAGGGAACGGTGCCACCATCCTCCCACATGCACAGTCAGACACACACACGTCATTCTGGATCCCTCTGCCTCCCTCACCCCTTCTGTACCTAATTTTCCTCCAGGCTATCCACATTCACTCCTGTCTCATCCTCCCATCATTTCTATTGCCAGAAAAACCTTTTACAAATCTAAATTAGATCATGTTGCTCCCCTGTTTAAAATCCTTTAGTGGTTTTTCCTTTGCTCTCAGGATAAAGAGTAGATGTTCTATCAGAGTACTTCAAAAATTTTGTAGAAAATGGAATTAAAAGATAAAGTTGGGGCCAGCACTGTAGCATAGCAGGTAAAGCCGCCACCTGTAGTGCTGGCATCCCACCTGGGCACCGGTTTGAGTCCGGCTGCTCCATTTCTGATCCAGCTCTCTGCTATGGCCTGGGAGAGCAGCAGAAGATGGCCCAAGTGCTTGGGCCCCTGCATCCACTGGGAGACTTGGAGGACGTTCCTGGCTCCTGGCTTCGGATTGGCGCAGCTCTGGCCATGTGGCCAACTGGGGGGTGAATCAGTGGATGGAAGACCTCTCTCTCTCTCTCACTCTGCCTCTCCTTCTCTCACTGTGTAATTCTGACCTTCAAATAAGTAAATACATCTTTAAAAAAAAAGATAAGTTAACTTGAGTGTGCAATTTTGAAATTCATGCGCAGTGTTTCCATAATATACATTTTCCACAAACTCTGAGAAGACTCCTTGCATAATCTTGCCTGACCTAGCCTCTTGCCTGTCTCTCAACCCTTCTCCCATTTCTCCCCTTGTCCTTTGTTCGCCTTGCTTTAGCCATACTGACCACCTTTCACCTCATCAAATGCCAAATTTTTTTCTCACTACCAAAAATGCTTACCCTCTTGCTTCACTGGTTAGCTCCAACTTGTGCTTTGAATCTTAGCTCAAATGTCACTTTCTCAAAGAAACACGAACCCTAAGCGCCCAGACAAATCCTGTTCTCCAACATACGTTTTTAGAATGCCTCATAGTTTTCCTTCATAGTACTCACCACAGTTTGACATATAGCTAAGTGATTTTTGGTTAATGTATGTCTTTTGTATGACTTAGGCCCCATAAGGGCAGGGACCATGGATTTTTCATTATGATAGGCCATAATGTCTGGTACACACCAAGCAAATACTTGACAAATGCTCAACTGATTCATTCAACAATCAATGAAGAATCTACAATCAGGGTAAGCCACAGTTCCAGGGGTCAAAATTCCTTACCTATCAGGTTCAGTTTAGGAACCACGTACATGTCTTTCTCATTAATGACAAGCGTGGGGGCAGGCGGAGGAGGCCCAGAGTCTGAATCCTCAGTGGCAGGCACCACGGGGCAGCGCTGTACAAAGTGTGTGTCTGCCAGTCGCACAAACGTGTTTGATACCTCAGCATAGTCCATAGTCTTGCCATCTGCACAACGGGAGGAAAGAGACAGATGAGATGGCTTAGAGTAGCTGGAAATCACTCCTGTAGCCAGCCAGTCTATGCTTTCACCAACAGCCGTGGATGTGGTACTGACCCTCCATGGTCTCTGTGAGCCGATCCGCCACTTTCTTCACAACAGCGGACATGGTCATTTTGCCGTTCAACAGCAGCTCTTCAACAATCAGCTCTCCAGTATCACTGTACAGTGTTTTGGTAGTATAGATGTACCGCGGATACCTAAGCATTCGCAACATGTGGCTGCACTGGGCTTCATACTCCACTACGCCGCGCTTGTGCACTTGATATATCACTAGGTTATGCTGGATGAGGACGCAAAGGGCTTTCTTCACCTAGACAGGGCCCAAAAGAGAGGAAGGATCTGAAGACAGAGCTCATTGTTGCTGCCAACTTTTTGGTTCAACAGCTTACTAAGCATCAAGAGATGGCTAGATGCACTGTGGTGTAGCGGATATAGCTGCCACCTACAGTGCCAGCATCCCAAATGGGCGCTGGTTCAAGTTCTGGCTGCTCTACTTCCAATGCAGCTCTCTGCTCTGGCCTGGGAAAGCAGTGGAAGATGGCCCAAGTGCCTGGGCCCCTGTACCCGAGTGGGAGACCCGGAAGAAGCTCCTGGTTTTGTGCAGGCTCAGTCCCAACCATTGAGGCCATTTGGGGAGTGAACCAGTGGATGGAAGACCTTTCTCTCTATCTCTCCCGCTCTCTGTAACTCCATCTTTCAAATAAATAAATGTTAAAAAAAAAAGAAAAGAAAAGAAAAGAAAGAACATGTGCTTATTTCCTCTCTCTTATCTAGGAGCTAATAATAACAACATGCCAACAGAAGAAATCAGGGCCATCCTTGCTCTGATACTCATATTTCCTGTGGCCCTTACCTTTCGAACTGTAATTTACTTTATATCATTTTCATTCCTTGAAGATAGTACTGAGATTAGTAGACTTATTGAAAATAAATCAGATATGGAATGTGAAGAGCAAATATTTGCTTTTTTTAAAAAGATTTATTTATATTTTTTAGAAAAAGATTTTGTTTATTTATTTGAGATGTACAGTTACAGACAATTAAGAGGGATAGACAGAGAGTAAGGTCTTCCTTCTGCTGGTTCACTTCCCCAATGGCCACAATGGCTGGAACTGTGCTGATCCTAAGTCAGGAGCCAGAAGCTTCTTCCCGGTTTCTCGTGCTGGTGCAGGGGCCCAAGCACTTGGGCCATCTTGTACTGCTTTTCTAGGCCACAGCAGAGAGCTGGCTTGGAAGAAGAGCAGCTGGGACTTGAACTGGAGCCCATAAGGGATGCTGGTGCCACAGGCAGAGGATTAACCTACTGCGCCACAGCACTGGCCCCAAGATTTATTTATTTATTTTATTTGAAAGGCAGAGAGAGAGCGGTCTTCCATTTGCTAGGTGGTCCAAATGGCTGGAGCTGGACCAGAGCCAGGAGCTTCTTCCAGGTCTCCTACACGAGTGCAGGGGCCCAAGTGCTTGGGCCTTCTAATGCTTTCCCAGGCCTTACCAGACAGCTGGATTGGAAGAGGAGCAGCCGGGACTAGAACCAGCATGTATGGGATGCTGATGCCACAGGCAGAGGATTAACCTACTGTGCCACAGCACCAGCCCCAAGATTTGTTTAAGAAGCCGTGATGAATTAGGAACACTTTGAGAAACAAAACCCTGGGACCTAAGTTTCATCCTCTTTCCCCTCAAGCAACACTGTTCTGATCCTAGGGCAGGCTTTCTGCCTTCATTTTCTAGGGTAGGGAGTAACACCATTCAAAGGCAGGTGAAAGAGAGCAAATTAATGTCACCTAAACATACCTGATCCGGTGATGTTCCCGTGTCATGGACAATTACTCTTAGCGGCTGGCTGCCAGTTCTGATTAGGTGGACTCCAATTTTTTCTACAATCTCTCCAAAATGCTCTTGCAGTAACAAAGAACAGAGTTTAATTTCAGCTTGCGTCATTGTCCTGGGGAGTCTCAGAACTAGGAAAAAAAATATATAATATAGTTTCCTTTTCATGTTTGGAGTAGAACTGCTTATTATAAATTTATGTATCCTTTCTGGGAAACAATGGGACAATACATATCAAAAGTCTTGAAGTCTTGCATAACTTCTACCCAACAATTTTATTTTGGACACTGTTCCAAGGACATAATTAAAAGATGTCACTATTTTCCTTATAATGCTGATACACTGGAAAAAACCTACTGTCTTATAAATTATGGTATACCCATACAAAGGGATATTCTTCCAATATATAAAATTATTTAGTACAATATGTATTAGAAAAATGTTCATATTACATGATGGAAGCAGTTGCAAAGGAAAATGTAGAGTAATTCTTGTTAGTTTTTTTTTTTTTAAACTATGCATAGAAAAAAGACTGACAGACTATACATTAACTTCATGAGATTACGAGTCACTGTGTTTCTCTGTAAAGACTGGGTATAGATGATCTTGCAGTCTGTCACAGACCCTAGATTCTACACTTCATTGTGGAAGCATTAAAGTCACTGTCACAGCCCACTGCGAGTGAACAGGCAGCGCCATTCCCAGTCCATAGAGGAAAAGACAACTGACAAAAAGAAATCGGGAGATAAAGGAGAGCTTCTACACAGGGTGTTCGGCACAGGAGATGAAGTTACATTGTGGGCAGGGCAGAATTGAATTCTGACAAGGCGACACAAACAGAAACGGACGCAGTTGGCTTTATGATCTCTTTCTTACCACTGCTGCTACCACTGTTCATTTATTTCTCCCAACTCCTTGGAAGCCACGTCTTCGTGCCCCGGCCTCAGGATCACCCGAGACCCAGTTCACCCATTCACACGCCCTGACCCTGCGCCAGCCCCGGACGGGATTTACCAGGCGCTTGGCTCCTGCCCCCGCACTCCCTTCACGCAGGCTCCCCTTCCGGTCCTGGTCTCTCTGTCCAGATCCAAGCCCGCTGGTGCAGACAGCATTTTCCACTAACCTCAGGGTCAACCAAGCCAGGGGCTGCAAGCCTAAGGCCGCCGAGGTCCCCACGTCGGCTTCCTGCGGCACCCGCGAGCCGCCGGGGCAGAGGGGGAGCCCACGGCCGCTCTCGGAAGAGGCTGGCCACAGGGGCAGGACGCCGAGAGGGCGAAAAACGTGTGCCGCTCTACCCCAGCGTGTCGGTGGTTTCCGGGACGCTCTTTCTCTCTCTTCTCGCTGGAAGGTCGGAGGACCGGCCGGGGGCTGTCTGAGCAGCTGGCGGGCGGGCGGGCCGCGGGGTGCGGACGCGCCTTCCTGCGCTCTTCCGTGCCGGGGGCGGGCCGCGGGGTCGCCGCCCGCGCCGCCGCCTCGCTGGGCCCGGCGGGCTCACGTGACCGAGGCGGGCTGTGCTGTGGAGCGGCGGGCCGCGCTGAGGCGGCGGCAGCGGCGGCGGCGGCGGCGACCGCAGCCCGGGACGTAGCGGCCTGGTGAGGGACAGACCGCTCGCCCTGTCGGACAGCCGCGGCGGAGGAGAAACATGGCGGAGGCTTCGGCGGCCGGTGCGGACGCGGGCGCCACCGTAGCCGCGCACCGGTTTTTCTGCCACTTTTGCAAGGGCGAGGTCAGCCCCAAACTACCGGTAAGAGCCCCGTGTCCTCTGCGCCTGGCTCCGGCTTCGCTGCCTGGCCCCGATGTCCCGGAATTGGGTCTTAAGCCTCTCGTATCCACCTGACTCCTCTGACATCGGTCACCCGAGTACCTGCCGTACGCTGTCCCCGGTGCCTGGCCCCTACCCTGCAGCGTCACGGCCCTGGCTCCCTCCTTCCAGCCCAGCCCTTGTTCCTGGCTCGACTGCTTCACCTGCCCCCTCGTTGCCTCTCTGCGCTTGGCCTGTGTCCCCTCTCCATCTTTTTGTCTTGCTCAGCAAGTTCTCCTCTGACAACTTTCCCCCGAATCTTCTCGCCCTCTTCACCTTGTCTGCTCCTCGCCGTGACCTCCCCTCCCCCAGTACTCTTTCCTCTGCTGCTTCTCGCCTTCCTCCGATTCCCTTTTCCACTTTTCGCCAGATCTTCCCGCTTCCCCCCGCCTCGGTGGAGCAACATAGCGGATTGCTGAGGCTTGTCCCCGTTCGGTGGTCTCTGGGGACGAGCCAGGGGTGGAAGGTAACTGGGGAGAGGGGGGTTCTTGTGAAAGTGAAAACAGCAGTGTCCTGATGACTTGCAGAGTGCCCGGCGCTCCTCTGACTGTCGGAGGCGAGGGCTTTGGGAAGCAGGCAGGGCGTGCTGTTGGAACTTAGTTTGTGTGGGTTGTCCGCTTGCGGGTGTCTTCAGTGCCGCCTCCCTTACCGACCGCCCCCCACCCCCGTCACTCAAGAAGAAGATCCAGGACAGATGTGGGGACCGCTTCCTCTTACATCAGATTGGTGGTTTTTTTTTTAAACCAGTTTCTGCCAGACTGTCTTTTAGCCCCTAGAGAGGTAGTGTTGTGGTATGTAAAGAAAACACTTCTACCAGCGCCTGGGGCCCCAAACCCAGAAGCTGCTTTGGGTTGGGTTTTAGCTCCTGTGGGGAGCCGCAGTAGGGTGGATGTCAATCCTATCTTTGGCTAGCTGTCTTTCAATAATTAGTCTTCAGACAGTGGCTGCAGAACAGCTTCCCTGTGTATTACAGTGTCTCATACAGTCTAGAAGCCCTACTGAAGTGTGTGTCCCCATCTCTTATTTCTTAGGAACACAATGGAGTCCAGTGAGTCAACACTTACCGGGTATTTGAGAGCCTTTTCACCCTACAAGTTGTGTTTTTATGGCATTTTCTAGTTTCTCTATTTGCTCCCACTGCACCATCCTAGTTTCATCTCGATGCTCCTGGCTTTGCCTGCTGATTTTTGTGTGTGTTTTGGCGTATTTCAGCATTGGGAAGAGCAGGTGCCTTGTGCTTTTCCAACAGACAGCAGAGCCTCCAGAATTCTCCAACTACAGAGAGGCAGTTTGGAACGCAGCCCTGGTGTGTGTGACTGGTGACAGGTCGCTGACTGTGCCCTTTGCTCTTCGGATCTTTAAGTCGCTGTTCATTATTTTGCCTTCAAGAGGGAGAAGACTTGGTTTCAGTTTCCACAACTTATTATCTTTTTTTTTTTTTTTTCCTTATCACCTAAAGTCCTAACTTCAACGGGATAGTATGAAAGGTTTTATAGATGTTTTTCTTATTCTTAGCTACCTGGAGAAGTTCTTGGGGTTTTTAGTCTGATTTATTATTTGTTGTACGTGAATTGTAAATTGAGACACAGTTGAATGTGCTTCCTACTCACGTACAGTGTTTTCTGCTGGATGTCCTGAGTGACATGGGAGAATATGTAGTTTTTTAAATAACGTTTGTCCTGCTGTTTATCAGGTTTATGATTGCAGACTAGTACCATGCTCTTTTATTTATTTGAAAGGTAGAGTTACAGAGAGAGGAGAGACAGAGATAGAGAGAGGGGTCTTCTATCCACTGGTTCATGCCCCAGATGGCTGTAATGACCAGGACTGGCCCAGGCCAAAGCCAGGAGCTAGGAGCTTTTTTTTTTTTTTTTTTTTTTTTTTTGACAGGCAGAGTGGACAGTGAGAGAGAGAGAGAGAAAGGTCTTCCTTTTGCCGTTGGTTCACCCTCCACTGGCCGCCGCGGCTGGCACGTTGCAGCCGGCGCACCACGCTGATCCGATGGCAGGAGCCAGGTGCTTCTCCTGGTCTCCCATGGGGTGCAGGGCCCAAGCACTTGGGCCATCCTCCACTGCACTCCCTGGCCACAGCAGAGAGCTGGCCTGGAAGAGGGGCAACTGGGACAGAATCCGGCGCCCCGACCGGGACTAGAACCCGGTGTGCCTGCGCCGCAAGGCGGAGGATTAGCCTAGTGCGCCGTGGCGCCGGCCAAGGAGCTTCTTCTGTGTCTCCCACGAGAGGTAGGGTCCCAGGGCTTTGGACCATCTTCAGCTGCTTTCCCAGGGACATTAGCAGAGAGCTGATTGGAAGTTCAGCAGCCAGGTCTCAAACAGGAGCCTATATGGGATTGTCAGCACTGCAGGCTGCAGCTTAGCCCACTATGCCATAGCGCTGCCCCAGAATATGTAGTTCTTGCCCTTAAGGATCTCACAGTTTCTTTGGGAAGACAAGACAGACATGGAAAAAGGTAACAATGTAGTCATGTATTCCCCTAATCTACAGGAATATTTTCCGAGAAACAAGAACTGTACTTTCAGGCGATTTTTGTTTTTGTGTGAACATCAGAGTATATACTTAACCAACCAAGACCACTGTGTCACTAGGTGATACGATAATGGAGCCAGCATTGCATATATGATCCACTGTTGACTAAAACGTTGTTACATGGAGCATGACTGTAAAGTGGATGAGGAGGCACTTTAGAATTCAGAGAGGCGGCTGGCATTGTGGTGCAGCAGGTTAAGCCACCGCCTGCCCCAGCACACAGTTCAAGACCCTTCTGCGCCTCTTCTTAGGAGGCTTCCTGATAATGTGTCTGGGAAGACAGTGGAAGATGTTCCAAGTGCTTGGTTCCCAGCCACCTGTGAAGGAGATCAGGATGGAAGTTTTGGCTTCAGCCTGGCCCTTCCGTGGCTGTTGCAGCCATGTTGGGAGTAAACCAGCAGATGGAAGATTTCTCTTTCTCCATTTCTTCCTCTGTCACTCTGCCTTTGAAATAAATAAATTTAAAAAAAATCAGAGAGGCGTATGGTGGTGTTGGTGTGGGTAGGGGAGGTATGACAGACAAGGTGGGATTTAAATTGAATTTTGAAGGATAGGTGGAATTCAGGTTGAGAATACCAGAGACTGGGAGGTAGAAAAAGGAAGAACAAGTTGAAGAAGAAGGGAAAAACATTTAGTAAATTGTTGGTTTTTTAAATTGACAAGTGAAATACATTGCATACATTTATTGCATTGTAGAATGGCTAAATCAAACTAACATGGATTACCTCACAAGCATCATTTTTTGGGGATGAGAGCTCTTCAAATCTGTCTTTGCAATATTAAAATATACAATATATTGTTATTAATTGTAGTCATCACGTACAGTAGTGACTCATTGTTCTGAGCTTTTGGGAAAAGGCTCAGCAAGGTCAGGATTGTGTGAGTCAGTGAGTTTCATCTTTCATGGCCATTTTTATGTACTTAATCTCGTAGAATTGTCATGAGCGTGTTGGCCATAAGAAAGACCAGGTCGGTAAGTGGCTGCTGGTTCAGTGTGGATCTGAAAAACCAGTTCAAACACTGGTAAATTTGTATTAGGAGCTCTGTGTGTATAAACACACATATGCTAACATTCCTTTTTAAACTTTCATTTATTTATTTTTATTTTATCTGCAAGGCAGAGAGGCAGAAAGAGAAATAGAAACAGATGGACAGAGAGTGATCTCCTGTCTTCTGGTTCACTTCCCAATGCCTGCAACTGCCAGGGATGGGCTAGCTACGGCTGGAGTCCATTGTCCAGTCCGAGTCTCCCATGTGGGTGGCAGGGACCCAAGCACTTGGACCATCTTTTGCTGCTTTCCCAGGGGCATTAGCAAGGAAACTGGATCAGAAGCCATTACACTGGTTCCCCAAATTTTTATTAGAGAGGCAGGAAGTGGAGAAGAGAGAGAGACAAAGAAAAGAGGGAGAGAGAGAAGGAAAAGGGTAGGTAGAGACAGAGCGAGAGCTCCATATCACCCCATCTCCCAGGGTCTGCACTAACAAGAAACTGCATTCCGGAGCCAAAGGCAGGAATTGAACTCAGGCATTCTGATGTGTGACATGGTCATGGTGTTTTGAATGCTGGGCTAAGTGCCCATCTCCACATCGTGTTTTAAGGAGCAGTTACTTGGTTTCTTTACACATTCAGTAGAAAGGACTACTTCAGAGCTGGTCATCTCTTGCTGTTTTATTCACCATAGTACAGAGCCATAAATGTTCTCAGTGGGCTCGGGGTACAGGATTTTACAACACTTATTTCTTCTTACTTCCCCAATTCCTAGGATTATAGCACTTCTAGATACATTTGGGTAAGTGAAAACTTACCCAAGGTTCATCTCTGAAACATCCTTAGGTTTTTATTTATCATTTTTCTGGTCCTGTTTGAATGGTTCAGTTTTTCTATTTGCAGCAAAAATAATTTTACTGAAATTTAGTGTATAATCTCAAGTCCCCAGATTTCACATTTATACATGAGTGGATAAAATGATGGCATTGTAATTTTTTTTTTTTTTTTTTGGCATCAAATGATAGAAGAAATACCTAAAGTAACTCCAAATTTATAGTTTCAAAATAGCAGTTTCTGGGGCTGGCGCTGTGGTGCAGCAGGTTAATGCCCAGGCCTGAAGCACTGGCATCCTATATGGGCGCCCATATGGAATGCCGGCACTGCAGGTGGTAGCTTTGCCTGCTAGCCACAGCTCTGGCCCCTGACACTTCTTTTCAAATAAATAAATAAATAAATCTTAAAAGAAGTGTCAAAGAGAGAGGGAGAGAGAGATCTTTTGTCTGCTGGTTCATTTCCTAAAGGGCCACAAGAGCCAGGGTTGGGCCAGGCTGAACCCAGGAGCCAGGAATGTCCCAGGTCTCCCACATGTGTGGCAGGGGCTCAAGCACTTGTACCATCATCTATTGCCTTCCCAGGCTCTTTAGCAGGAAAGTGGATTGGAATTGGAATGGACTTGAACTAGCATCCAGTGTGGTTTACTAACGTCATGCTAGCCCCTCCCCATGGGAGACCAGGAGAAGCACCTGGCTCCTGCCCTCAGATCAGCACGGTGCGCCGGCCGCAGCGCGCCAGCCGCGGCGGCCATTGGAGGGTGAACCAATGGCAAAGGAAGACCTTTCTCTCTGTCTCTCTCTCTCACTGTCCACTCTGCCTGTCAAAAAAAAAAAAAAGTCATCTATAAGTAACGTTACCTAGTTTGCTCTTTACCAGGTACTACACAAGACATTAATGATTGTGTTGTATTTGTAATGGCTCCAATACAGGAAGACTTCTGTCTGCTCTCTAATTAGAGTAGCTGAAAAAGATTTCTTAAAGACTTTGTAAGGGCCAGCACTGTGGCACAGCAGGTTAAAGCTCCTGCCTGCAGTGCCGCCATCCCATATGGGCACCAGTTCAGGTCCCAGCTGCTTCACTTCTGATCCAGCTCCCTGCAGATGTGCCTGGGAAAGCAGCGGAGGATGGCCCAAGTGCTTGGGACTCTGCACCTACGTGGGAGACCCAGAAACTCCTGGCTCCTGGCTTTAGTCTGGCCCAGCTCCAATCACTGTGGCCATTTGGGGAGTGAACCAGCAGATGGAAGACTTCTCTCTCTGTCTCTACCTCTCTCTGTAAATCTGCCTTTCAAATAAATAAAAATAAAGCTTTTTAAAAAAAGACTTTGTAATTCTTAAAACTCTTAAACTCACTGACCTTGCTTAAATTGTGTGATTCTTAGAAATATCCCAGAGAGATATTTAAGTAATAGTAACAGTGTTGTTGAAGTAGGGGAAACAATTTAGTGATTAATCTGTGTTTGGGAAATTATAATTCCTAGATTATGTCTCTCCCTCTCTCTCTCTCTCTTTTTTTATTTATTTGAAAGGCAGAGTTAAAGAGAGAGGCAGGGGCAGAGAGAGAGAGAGATCTTCCATCTGCTGGTTCCCTCCCCAGATAGCCACAGTGGCCAGAGCTGCGCTGATCTGAAGCCAGGAACCAGGTGCATCCTCTGCATCTCCCACGCAGGTGCAAGGGCCCAAGGATCTGGGCCATCTTCCACTGCTTTCCCAGGCACATTAGCAGGGACCTGGATCAGAAGTGGAGCAGCCAGAACTCAAACCAGCGCCCACATGGGATGCCAGCACTATAGGTCGTGGCCTTACCTGCTATGCCACAGTGCCAGCCCCAAGATTATCTTAAACTCTGTTGTTAGTGACTTACTGCCTACCAAGTACTGGTTATCTAGCATCTTTTTGCTGCTGTATAACAGTTGCACATTAAGCATATTTTGATTCAGAGTGATGCGCATCAAACATCAAATAGTTCTTCTTTTTTTTTAAAAAAAATGTATTTATTTATTCGAAAGTCAGAGTTACACAGAGAGAGGAGAGGTAGAGAGAGAGGTCTTCTGTCGGATGGTTCACTCCCTAAATGGCCGCAATGGCCGGAGCTGCGCTGATCCGAAGCCAGGAGCCAGGAGCTTCTTCCAGGTCTCCCACGCGGGTATAGGGCCCCAAGGACTTGGGCCATCTTCTACTGCTTTCCTAGGCCATAGCAGAGAGCTGGATCTGAAGAGGAGCTGCTGAGACTAGAACTGACGCTCATATGGGATGCCGGTGCTTCAAGCCAGGGCATTAATCCGCTGCGCCACAGTGCCGGCCCCAAATAGTTATTCGTAAGAAGTGACTTTGGGGCTGGTGCTGTGGTGTAGCAGGTTAAGCCTCTGCCTACAGTGTCAGCATCCCATAAGAGTGCTGGTTTGAGTCCTGGCTGCTCTACCTCTGACCCAGGTCCCTGCTAATGTGCCTGGGAAAGCAGTGGAGGGTGGCTCAAGTCCTTGGACTCCTGTGCCCACTTGGGAAACCCAAAAGAAGCTCTTGGCTCCTAGCTTTGGCCTGGACCAGTCCTGGCCATTGGGGCCATTTGAGGAGTGAACCAGCAGAACCTCTCTGTCTTCCTCTGTCTCTGTGAAACTCTGCCTTTCAATAATTAAAATAAATCTTTAAAAAAAATGATTTTAGTTTTTTAGATTTTTATCTAAAAGATTACAGTGGTACAAAATGCAGATGCCATCATATGAAATTTGAGCATGCAGTGTCAATAAATGTATTGCCTGTAAGATCTAGAATAAGAAACACATATTCTTGTGGTAAAAGGGTAGTTCTAGCCTTGACGTTTTACTGATACATAGATATTTATACATGAGGGAAATTTTTGGGACTTTTTCAATATGAGGAAGAAAAAAGTCATAAACTCAATTTAGGTAAAATTGCTTGTCTTTTTTGGGGGGAAGTACCAACTGAATGCTCATGCTTTGTGTTTCTTTATGTTTAGTTGGCTTTTTATGGCCTTTGCTAATGTTTACAAAGTAGATGCTATAGATGCTAAGGTCTTTCAGATAACCAGATTAGAAAAAGTTGTCAATTACTTCTTTTAAGAATAAGAAGCCTGTGGATGCTGGCTTTTATTTCATCTCTTCTCAGCTTAATAGTGGGCAGTAAAGGCAAACATTGTGGTGCAGCCAGTTAAACTGCCATTTGGGGTGCCTGCATCCTGTTTTGGAGTTCCTGGTATCGAGTCCCACTTCTATTTTCTTTTTTTTTTGACAGGCAGAGTGGACAGTGAGAGAGAGACAGAGAGAAGGGTCTTCCTTTTTGCCGTTGGTTCACCCTCCAATGGCCGCTGCGGCCGGTGTATCGTGCTGATCCGAAGCCAGGAAACAGGGGCTTCTCCTGGTCTCCCATTGGGTGCAGGGCCCAAGGACTTGGGCCATCTTCCACTGCCTTCCCGGGCCACAGCAGAGAGCTGGCCTGGAAGAGGGGCAACCAGGATAGAATCCGGCGCCCCAACCGGGACTAGAACCCGGTGTGCCGGCGCCGCAAGGCGGAGGATTAGCCTGTTAAGCCACGGTGCCAGCCTTTTTTTTTTTTTTTTAAGATTCATTTATTTTGCGCCAGCGCCCATATGGGATGCCGGCACAGCAGGTGGTGGCTTTACCCACTTTACCACAGCATTGGCAACTTCTAATTCTTCTACTTCTACTTCTAATCCACCTTCCTGCTGATGTGCTTGGGTTGCAGCAAATGATGATTAAAGTACTCGGGTTCTTACCAACCATGTGGGAGACCAGGTGGAATTCTGGTTTCTGGCTTCAGCTTGGCCCAGCCCTGGCTGTTGTGGGCATTTGAAGGATGAAACAGAGGATGGAAAATCTCTCTGCTTCTGTCTCTGTGTGTCATTCTGTCTTCCAATTTAATTTAAAAAAATTAAAAAATAGTGAGCAGTAAAGGAGGTAGAGTATGGAGCAGTGGTTTTCTTTCTTTTTTTTTTTAAGGTTTATTTTTATTTATTTGAAAGAGTTACAGAGAGAGGTAGAAAGAGAAAGAAAGATCTTCCATCCGCTGGTTCATTCCCCAAATGGCTGCAATGGCCGGAGCTGAGCTGATCTGAAGCCAGGAGCCAGGAGCTTTTTCCAGAGCTTAGCCGATCCAAAGCCAGGAGCCAGGAGCTTCTTCCAGGTCTCCCGGGTGTGTAGGGGCCCAAAGACAGGCCATCTTCTATGAGTGTGGTTTTCAACTGGAGGCAGGTTTTTTTCTCTCCAGGAAACATTTGACAATGGCTGTCGACCTTTTTGATTGTCATAACTGGGGGATGAGAGGTCATTACTGTCGTCTGATGGGTAGAGGCTGGAGATGCTACAGTGCACAGGGCAGCCCTGCACGATAGAGAATTATTGGGCCTCAAAAGGTCAAGAATGCTGGTGTTGAGAAGCCCTGGTGTGCATAAAAGGATGGGTCATTGTCGACTTGTGTTTCTGGTACTTAGCGTTTTGGTTTCTACTTTTGGGATCATGATGAGAATTTTTAGTAAGATAATTGAGACCATATAATTTTAGCCAAAACTCTCATGGGAGGAATTGTTTAGTAGACAAGGGCTCTACAGTAGTTAGTGGCTGTTGTTACTCTATTATAGCAGTATCTGTTGGGATTACTTTCTCTCCTTGTGGTTACTGAGACCAGAGAAATTGGATTACTACTCTCAAGTTACACATGGTAGGTCAATTTCTGAAAGAAAAGTATCTGAATTTTTTGTCAGCTGGGAATTGTGGTAGTAACACTGCATGTAATTTAGTAAGACATCTAGAAATTTGTTTGAAAATAAAGCAAAAAGCAAACAACAAGCCTAACTAAGTTTTTCTGTAGTTTACCTTAACATTGATCATGGAGAATTTGTGCTTAAGTCGTAGTTTTTTTAAACTCTTGATCAGGAGGGTGGATTGAAGTCATTTGTCCTTTTCTAATACTAATTCTTCATGGACTGGAGCTGAGTAATCTGATGCTCTCATTTTGCTGTAGTGTAAAATGATACTTAGGTGTACCTATTGGAAGCCTGAATGAGCAGAGGAATGGAGCTATGTAATCCTGATTGGAAGGCAGTGTAAGAATGAGTAACCCCTATTTGAGGAGAAATAGGCTCTTTACCATAGTAGAAAGAGTTTAGATTGTTTCATGTGGAGAAGTTTAGGTTAGGTGTTGAAAGAATTTTCTTTTGAATTATTAGCAGTTCAGCATTTCGTAGAAGTCCACTGATGTGTGTAAGATTGAAGTGCGTTGGTTCTAGTGATTTTAAACCAGGCATCCTTTTCTTGTATCGTGAGTTTACTGTTGAATCTTTTTCCCCCCAAATAGACGAATCAGTGTGGTCTTCCTGCATATCCATCAAGACAGGTGATCTGGGGGCCGGCGCCATGGCACAGTAGGTTAATCCTCTCCTTGCGGTGCCTACATCCTATATGGGCGCTGGTTCTAGTCCTGGCTGCTCCACTTCTGACCCAGCTCTCTGCTGTGGCCTGGGAAAGCAGTAAAAATGGCTCAAGTCCTTGGGCCCCTGCACCCTCATGGGAGACCAGGAAGAAGTACCTGGCTTCGGATCAGCGTAGCTTTGACCGTTGCAGCCATTTAGGGAGTGAACCAATGGAAGGAAGACATTTCTCTCTGTTTCTCCCTCTCACTGTCTGTAATTCTACCTCTCAAATAAATGAATAAAAAACAAAAACAAACAAAAAAACAAACCAGGTAATCTGTCCTCTCTGATTTCAACAGGTGTTATGGGGAACTTCTTAGCAGACAAAATGTGCCGTATTTACCTTCTTGCCCCTCTCTTTGATGTTGTGCAAACTTGAATAGACTTTAAGCCTATAAAACTATCTTCCAATAAAGATTTCATTATGTTCACTTTTTACCATACTAAGAAAAATTTTTTTCTAGTTACATGCTTTTTTCTTTTCCCGGATGAACCGAGACTTGTCAGCATCTTGCAGTGATGCTCGTCTTCTATCCTGGTGGTTCTCAGATCTCTCAGACCTAGTGCCCCCTTTTAATAATAAATATTTTAAATTTTTTTTTAAAAATTTTTTTTTTTTTTTAATTTTTGACAGGCAGAGTGGACAGTGAGAGAGAGAGACAGAGAGAGAAAGGTCTTCCTTTTGCCGTTGGTTCACCCTCCAATGGCCGCTGCGGTAGCGCGCTGCGGCCGGCGCACCGCGCTGATCCGATGGCAGGAGCCAGGTGTTTATCCTGGTCTCCCATGCGGGTGCAGGGCCCAAGGGCTTGGGCCATCCTCCACTGCACTCCCTGGCCACAGCAGAGAGCTGGCCTGGAAGAGGGGCAACCGGGACAGGATCAGTGCCCCGACCGGGACTAGAACCCGGTGTGCCGGCGCCGCAAGGCGGAGGATTAGCCTGTTAAGCCACGGCGCCGGCCCTAGAAAAAAATTTCTAAATTACATTTGTAGGAAAACTGTATTGCCTATGAATTTCAATTCATTAAAGTATTTCAAAATATTTATTATTGGCCGGCGCCACGGCTCAATAGGCTAATCCTCCGCCTAGCGGCGCCGGCACACCAGGTTCTAGTCCCGGTCGGGGCACTGATCCTGTCCCGGTTGCCCCTCTTCCAGGCCAGCTCTCTGCTGTGGCCAGGGAGTGCAGTGGAGGATGGCCCAAGTCCTTAGGCCTTGCACCCCATGGGAGACCAGGAGAAGCACCTGGCTCCTGCCATCGGAACGGCGTGGTGCGCCGGCCGCAGCGCGCCTACCGCGGCGGCCATTGGAGGGTGAACCAACGGCAAAAAGGAAGACCTTTCTCTCTGTCTCCCTCTACTGTCCACTCTGCCTGTCAAAAAAAATAAATTTTTTTTCTAGTTGTAAAATAAATGATAAGTAAAAATAAGATAATTCACGATAAAATGTATTTCAGTCTCTTAATTCTGGGTTGTAACAGGAAGATATAATGTAATAGATGTTGACACTAGGTACAGAGTCAGCCTGACATGACAGCTACTGTAGTCAGTAGACGCCTATAAAGATTTTTTAAAAATATTTTATTTATTTATTTGAGAGGTAGAGTTACAGACAGTGAGAGGGAGAGTCAGAGAGAAAGGTCTTCCTTCTGTTGGTTCACTCCCCAATGGCCACAACAGTCAGAGCTGGGCCAATCCGAAGCCAGGAGCCAGGAGCTTCTTCTGGGTCTCCCACGTGGGTGCAGGGGTCCAAGGGCTTGGGCCATTTTCTACTGGTTTTCCAGGCCATAGCAGAGAGCTAGATTGGAAGTGGAATGGCTGGGACTAGAACCGGCGCCCATATGGGATACTGGTGCCACAGGCGGGGTATTAACCTACTACGCCATAGTGCCAGCCCCCTATAAAGATATTTGTAACTTAAATACCATGAGACGGAAGCCACTACAATGATGATAAGTTCTTGGTAATAAATAAAAGTACAATTTTCTCCTGCTTTATCCAGCGATTACCTTTCTAGACATTTAGTATATATTAAAATTATGTAGAAAGTCTTGGTGTTTTTATGTAGAATGGAATTAGGTCCTAGGTGTTGGTAATTATGGAGATGTTTTCAATCCACTTAAACTGTTCCCGTGTAAGTTTGAGAATAGAGACATTTTTTTCTTGTGCTGGAATTCCCTATGCTTTCCTGGCCTTTGCCATTAAATGTCAGTAACACTTCTTTTTTTTTTTTCCCCAAATAAACCTTTTATTTAATGAATACAAATTTCATAAGTACAGCTTTAAGAATATAGTTATTCTTCCCACCATACTTGCCCTCCCAACCCCTTCTTCCTCCCTTTCCCCTTCCCAGGCCCATTCTCCATTAAGATTCATTTTCTTTTTTTTTTTTTTGAAGGCAAGCTTTTTTTTTTTTTTCTTTGACAGGCAGAGTGGACAGTGAGAGAGACAGAGAGAAGAGTCTTCCTTTGCCATTGGTTCACCCTCCAATGGCCGCCGTGGCCGGCGCACCGCGCTGATCCGAAGCCAGGAGCCAGGTGCTTCTCCTGGTCTCCCATGCGGGTGCAGGGCCCAAGGACTTGGGCCATCCTCCACTGCCTTCCCGGGCCACAGCAGAGAGCTGGCCTAGAAGAGGGGCAACTGGGACAGGATCCAGTGCCCTGACCGGGACTAGAACCCAGTGTGCCAGCGCCGCTAGGCCAAGGATTAGCGTGTTGAGCCATGGCGCCGGCCAAGATTCATTTTCAATTAACTTTGTACACAGAAGACCAACTCTATACTAAGATTTCAACGATTTGTACATACATGCACACACAAACTGAGAACAACTTTTACAGTTAACTCTTAACAGAGGTCCTGCATGGGAAGTTAGTGCACAGTGACTCCTGTTGTTAATTAATTAATTAAATTTTTAAAAAGATTTATTTATTTATTTATTTGAAAGAGTTACACAGAGAGTTGAGAGGCAGAGAGAGAGAGGTGGGGGATCTTCCATCCGCTGGTTCACTCCCCAGATGGCCGCAACAGCCAGGGCTGCGCCAGTCCGGAGCCAGGAGCTTCTTCTAGGTCTCCCACGTGGGTACAGGGGCCCAAGTGTCTGGGCCATCTTCTGCTTTCCCAGGCCATAGCAGAGAGCTGGATTGGAAGTGGAGCAGCCGGGTCTCAAACCGGTGCCCGTATGGGATGCAGGCGCTTCTGGCCACTGTGTCTGCCGCTGCGACACAGTGCCAGCCCCTCTTGTTAATTTAGCAATTAACACTCTTATGTACGATGTCAGTGACCACCCAAGGCTCTTGACATAAGCTGCCAAGGCTATGGAAGCCTTTTTTTTTTTTTCTTTTCTTTTCTTTTTTTTTTAACAGGCAGAGTGGATAGTGAGAGAGAGAGAGAGAGAGAGAGGTCTTCCTTTTTGCCATTGGTTCACCCTCCAATGGCCACTGCGCATCGCGCTGATCCGAAGCCAGGAGCCAGGTGCTTCTCCTGGTCTCCCATGCGGGTGCAGGGCCCAAGGACTTGGGCCATCCTCCACTGCCTTCCCGGGCCATAGCAGAGAGCTGGCCTGGAAGAGGGGCAACTGGGATAGAATCTGGCGCCCCAACCGGGACTAGAACCCGGTGTGCCGGCGCCGCAAGGCGGAGGATTAGCCTGTTAAGCCACGGCGCCGGCCTATGGAAGCCTTTTGAATCTACACTCTGTCAGTATTTAGACAAGGCCATAAGCAAAGTGGAAGTTCTCTCCTCCCTTTAGAGAGAAGTACATCCTTTGATGGCCTGTTCTTTCCACTGGGATCTATCTCACAGAGACCTTTCATGTAGAACATTTGTCACAGTGTCTTGGCTTTTCATGCCTGAAATGCTCTCCTGAGTTTTTCAGCCAGACCAGGATACTTTAAGGGCTGATTCTGAGATCAGAGAGTAGTACTTTTTAATTGCTGTAACAATGAAAATGCTTCCATAGATGTCCAGATTGTCTAATAGTCAATTGTATTGTCTTCATTAAGAATGATTTTTTTTTTGACAGGCAGAATTAGAGAGAGACAGAGAGAAAGGTCTTCCTTCTGTTGGTTCACCCCCCAAATGGCTGCTACGGCCGGCACACTGTGCCGATCCGAAGCCAGGAGCCAGGCGCCTCTTCCCGGTCTCCCTTGCGGGTGCAGGGCCCAAGGACTTGGGCCACAGCAGAGAGCTAGACTGGAAGAGGAGCAACCGGGACAGAACCGGCGCTCCAACCAGGACCAGAACCTGGAGTGCCAACGCCTCAGGTGGAGGATTAGCCTAGTGAGCCGCGGCCCTGGCCATTAAGAAAGATTTTTAATTGTACAGGAAAATATTCTTCCATTTTATCATTCACTGTTTCACTCTTCCTTTTGTTTATTATTTACTACTTTAACACAATATTTTGCCCATCTTAAAATATTCACTCTTTGTGTTTTAGACTTTTACAAGTTTTCCATGACAAAGATTTCCTGAATTTGCTTGTCTTTTAGATAGTTCCTACCATGTGTCTTTATTTTAAAAATTATTTATTTTATAATAATTGGGAGATTGGGAGAGTGGGCAGAGAGCACCTATGCTTCTATCCCCTGATTCACTCCTCAAATACCTGCAGCAGCCAGGACTGGGTCGGGCTGAAGCCAGGAACTCAATCCAGTTCTCCGCGTGGGTGGCCGCAGTCTATTTACTGGAGCCATTACTGCTGCTTCCCAGGATCAGCGTTAGCAGGAAGGTGGATTTGGAAGCCAAAGCCTGGAACCAAAGTTCGGAACTGAACTCTGGTACTCTGATGTAAGCATCTTAACGGCTAGGCTAAATACCCTCTCCGTGATTGCTTTTTATTTTTTAAAGATGTATTTATTATCTGGCGCCGCGGCTCACTAGGCTAATCCTCTGCCTACGGTGCCGGCACTGGGTTCTAGTCCGGGTTGGGGCGCCGGATTCTGTCCCGGTGGCTCCTCTTCCAGGCCAGCTCTCTGCTGTGGCCCGGGAGTGCAGTGGAGGATGGCCCAGGTTCTTGGGCCCTGCACCCCATGGGAGACCAGGAGAAGCACCTGGCTCCTGGCTTTGGATCAGCGTGGTGCACCGGCCGCAGCAGTCATTGGGGGGTGAACCAACGGAAAAGGAAGACCTTTTTCTCTCTCTCACTGTCCACTCTGCCTGTCAAAAAAAAGATTTATTTATTTACTTGAAAGTCAGAGTTACGCAGAGAGAGGAGAGGCAGAGAGAGAGAGAGAGAGAGAGAGAGAGAGATCTTCCATCTGCTGGTTCACTCCCCAATTGGCCACAATGACTAGAGCTACGCCAATCTGAAGCCAGGAGCCAGGAGCTTCTTCTGGGTCTCACATGTGGGTGCAGGGGCCCAAGGACTTGGGCCATCTTCTACTGCTTTCCCAGCCTGTAGCAGATGCTGGATTGAAGGTGAAGCAGCCGGGACTTGAACCGGTGCCCATATAGGATGTCGGCACTGCAGGAGGTGGCTTTACCCGCTACACCACAAGCAGCTATTTCATTAATCATTTGTAGCTGAATTTGTTGGAAGAAATTTTGCTTCTTGTAATGGATCGTCTCCAGTTTAAATAGTAGTCTTACTTTCAGACAGACCAATTAAGTTGTTTGTTCCGTGATTTTGAATTTATAGTGTCGGCTACTAGGTCTTTTTTTTTTTTTTTTGTAAAGATTTATTTATTTATTTGAAAGACAGAGTTACAGAGAGGCAGAGGCAGAGAGAGAGAGACAGAGAGACAGAGATGTCTTCCATCCACTGGTTTACTCCCTAGATGACCGCAATGGCTGGAGCTGAACTGATTTGAAGCCAGGAGCCAGAAACTTCTTCCTGAAGCTGAAGCTCCCAGCTCGGAACTCAATCCAGGTCTCCCACATGGGTAGCAGGAACCCAATTACTTGAGCCATCCCTGCTGCCTCCCAGGAAAGGGCCTAAGAACCTGGGCCATCCTCTACTGCTTTCCCAAGCCATAGCAAGAGAGCTGGATCAGAAGTGGAGTAGCCAGGATTCGAACTAGAGCCCATATGGGATGCTGGTGGCATTACCCACCATGCCACCGTGTGGCCCCATACTGCTAGTTCTTAATTTCATGATATGGTTACTGCTGAGTGTTTCAAGGCATTAGACTAAGTTAAGAGAAGTTAGATTGAGGAATGGGAATTTTATACCTTACTCTTGTCAGTTTGGAAAAATTTACTGTTGTTTGGATTACTGATGTGTGAAAATTATAATGGCATATTTACTTTCTGTTTAATAACATATAAAAGGCAAATGCAGCAAATTAGCTGTCACTTATAGTCCTGATTTGCAAATTTTAGATTAAAAAGTGGTTGAATGTAATATTAATAAGCAGGAATCACAGAGTTGTTTAATTGCATGAATTTTTCAATCTTTACTAATCACTGAAATGATTGGGTTATTACTGTCTCCCAAGTGTAGGTCTGATTCAATGAGGGAACCTGTTTAGTACTAGACAAGCATCCTGTTTTGACATATAACCAGTATTAGAAGGACAGATTCACAGTTCCCAAGGTTTTTAATAAGGTTAGCAGTATATCAGATCTGTCTCAACCTGAAACACTAGTGCCATAAGTGCATTCCAGAAGTATGTCTCTTTCTGTTTCTGAGTTGATATGAGTCTGGATTTTTTTTTTGAGGACACCCACATACTCTGAATTTGTGAATTGTAGCCCTTTGAAGTTGTTTTGTGTTTGAGAACAGTATTAAAATAATGAGTACTTTTAGATCATACAGTAATAATACTAGTCCATTTGTCTCCATTCAATAGCTTTATTGGTTCCTTTTATATTCCAGGAGCTGTTCTAGGTATTTGGGCTATACTTAGAAAGAAGTAAAGGTATTCATAAAATGTTGAGGAAAATGAATATGGAATTAACATTTAAGTATTTTTCTCGTCCTTTTACTTTATTTCTGTTTAAGATTTATGTATTTGAAAGACATAGTGACATAGAGGTGGAGACAGTAAGGGAGACCTTTCATCCACTGGTTCACTCCCCAAATGCCTGCAACAGCCAGGGTTGTACTAGGCAAAAGCCAGGAACTAGGAACTCCATCTGGTTCTCCCATGTGGATGGCAAGAACCCAGGTTTTTGGACCATCATCTGCTGGCTGCCAGTCATATTGGTAAGAAGCTGGGCTGGGAAGTACAGAGTAGCCAGGACTTGAACCAGACACTCCAACGTGGGATGTCAATATCCCAGGCAGCAGGCTTAACCTACCTCTCTATAGTGCCCATACCTGTTTGTTTATTTCTGTGAGAGGGAGGGAGGGAGGTCTTCTATCTGCTCATTCACTCCCCACAAGGTTACAATGACCAGAGCTGAGCCAGGTCGAAGCCAGGAGCTTCTTCTGGGTCTCCCAGTTGGGTATAGGGGCCCAAGCACTTGGGGCATCTTCCACTGCTTTCCCAGGTGCATCAGCTGGATCAGAAGTGTAGTAGCCAGGACTCCAACCAACGCCCATATGGAATCCTGGCGTTGATGTTAGCAGCTTAAACTCATTTTTTTAAGACTTGGGAATTAAATAAATTTGGCCTGAGATAATTTTATTTTCAGAGCTTTTTAATAAATATCCCCTTTGTTTTGCTTTTTTTTTTTTTCTTTTTTCTTTTTGACAGGCAGAGTTAGAGAAACAGAGAGAAAGGTCTTCCTTCCGTTGGTTCACCTCCCAAATGGCCAATACAGCCGGCGCACTGTGCCGATCCGAAGCCAGGAGCCAGGTGCTTCCTCCTGGTTTCCCATGTGAGTGCAGGGCCCAAGCACTTGGGCCATCCTCCACTGCCTTCCCGGCCACATCAGAAAACTGGACTAGAAGAGGAGCAATCAGGACAGAATCCGGCGCCCGAACCAGGACTAGAACCCAGGGTGCTGGCACCACAGGGGAAGATTAGCCTAGTGAGCTGCGGCGCTGGCCAACTTTGAGGTTGCTTTTTTTTTTTTTTTAAAGATTTACTTATTTATTAGGCAGATGCAGAGAGAAAGAGATCTCCCATCCACTGGTTCACTCCCCAGATGGCTGCAATGGCTGGAGCTGGGTTGATTTGAATCCAGGAGCCAGGAGCTTCTTCCAGGACTCCCATGTGGGTGCAGGGACCCAAGTGCTTGGGCCATCTTCCACTGCTTTCTCATGCCATAACAGAGAGCTGGATCAGAAATGGAACAGCTGGGTCTTGAACCGGTGCCCGTATGAGATGCTGGCACTGCAGATGGCGGCTTTTCCCGCTACGCCACAGCACCGGTCCGATGTTCTTAACATCCTATTCAGTTAACTCATACAAATTTTGATTTACTTATTTTATATGAAAGGCAGAAAGACACAGAGACAGACAGAGATCTGCTATCTACTGGTTCACTCACCAAATGTCCACAATAGCCAGGGTTGGGCCAGGACAAAGCCAAGAGCCAAGTTCACAATCCAAGTCTCTCATATAGATGACAGGGACCCAAGTACTTAAGCTGTCACTTGTTGACTTCTAGAGCTGACGTCTGAGCCAAGCTGGGACTGGAAGCCAGACATTCTGATATGGCATACAGATTTCCAGCAGTGTTTTAACCGTGTGCCAAATACCTGCCCCAACTTAGGGTTGTCTTACTCTGTAATGATCGGTGGCTACTTTTAACAGCTGTTTATAAGTGATCTTTCCTGATTGAATGTCCCTGCTGTGAAGGGATTGGAATCGTACTTTGGAAGTTCTCTTATCTCCTTTGATGGCAAGTCAATACTAGAATTCCAAGGGTTATTTGTATCTGAACCTTTGGAGTAAATCAGAGGTTCTGGATTGCTCAAGGGCAGTAGAAAGGGGGACAGTACTAAATGTATTTATTGTAAAGATCTGTTCTTTAGTTCATGTAATTTAAATGTTTGTACTTTCTTCCTGTCTTTTTGGTTTTTTTTTTTTTTTTTAAATGAGGATGTCCCCATCTACTTTTTTTTTTTTTTTTTTTTTTTTTTGACAGGCAGAGTGGACAGTGAGAGAGAGAGAGACAGAGAGAAAGGTCTTCCTTTGCCGTTGGTTCACCCTCCAATGGCTGCCGCGGTAGCGCGCTGCGGCCGGCGCACCGCGCTGTTCCGATGGCAGGAGCCAGGTGCTTCTCCTGGTCTCCCATGGGGTGCAGGGCCCAAGCACTTGGGCCATCCTCCACTGCACTCCCTGGCCACAGCAGAGAGCTGGCCTGGAAGAGGGGCAACCGGGACAGGATCGGTGCCCCGACCGGGACTAGAACCTGGTGTGCTGGCACCGCAAGGCGGAGGATTAGCCTGTTGAGCCATGGCGCCGGCCTCTTTTTGGTTTTAAAATGATACTTTGAAAATGAAGTGGTGAGGGTGGGCATTGTGGTGCAATGGGTTAAGCCATTGGTCAGGATGCCTGCATTCCATATTGGAGTGCCTGGTTAGTGTCTGGGCTACTCAATGCTTCAGATTCACCTTCCTGCTAATATGCCTGGGAAGCAGTGGAAGTAGCTTGACTTCCTGCTTGGGAGACCTGGATGGAGTTCCTGTTTCCTGGCTTTCAGTCTGGTCCTGGCCTGGCTATTTTGGGCATTTGGATAATAAACCACTGGATGGAAAATCTGTCTCTTTCTGTCTCCTTCCCTATCACTCTACCTTTCAAATAGATAGATATTATTTCAAAAAAATTAAATGGTAGTGATTTTTAAAAAGACATTTTTACTTAGCAAATAAAAAAATTGGTGTAATCTTTGCATGTTCTCGATTTTTAAAATTTTAAAATTGAACTGTTTTGTGGAATCTGAAAGTCTGGAAACGCGTAGTTTAAATCAGTGTTTCTCAAACTGTATAGCAAGAGGGTTAATAGGAATTCAGAATCATGATAAAATATTGTGTTCTAAATAATTTTCCTGTCTCCATCCTTCCACTTCCCCATATATGATACAGAATAACATTAATGATTCTGGAAAATGTTTACTTGTTCCAGATTTTTTTCTTTTTTAACAGACCACAGATTAACATTTTAGGGAACATGTTTTGAGAAAGGTTACACATCCAAATTGCTCAGAGGAATTTAGTAGAACCTATAATTTACTTATTTATTTCTTTTTAGATTTTATTTATTTGAGAGGTAGAGTTACAGTCAGAGAGAGGGAGATAGAGAGAAAGATCTTCCATCTGCTGGTTCACTCCCCAAATGGCCACAGTGGCTAGAGCCTGAGCTGATCCAAAGCCAGGAGCTTCTTCTGGGTCTTTCATGCTGGTGCAGGGGCTCAGGCACTTGGGCCAACCTCTAAGGCTTTCCCAGGCCATTAGCAAAGATTTGGATCAAAGGTGGAGCAGCTGGTACTGCAGGTGGAGGCTTTAGTCTACTACGCCACAGCACTTGCTGGCCCCTAAAGCCTACATTTATTGAGAAGTTATTATGTTCCCAGTACTGTTTCATTCAGATAAAGTAATTTAGCCAATACCACACAGCTGGTTTGTTACTGTTTTAGTGTGGGTATGCGTATTTAAGGAGGAGGCTAGAGAGAGTCACATGTTCAGGAACAGGTCCTTTTAAAACTTTGCTGGAGGGCGGGCAGGGAAATAGGGGCAGCGAATCCCGTTAGGGTGGGGGTGGAGCTTGACATTGGTGGTTGGGCCATGTGGCCACCTGGCTTCCAGCAGTGGCGGCGGGGGCTAGAGCCTAGGATGGTGTCAGGGTGTAGATCACGCCATAGATAAAACTGCACCATTTTCTTAACAGGCTATTCCAAAGCATTGTTGAGTTCTTATTTTGAGGCAGATACCTAAGATTAGGATATTCAGAGAAGTTTGTTTTGTGTGCTTTTACTTCTGTAAGTACTGGAATATAGGTGATAGAAATGTGATTTTATAGAGCATATACTTTGTTGGTGATTTCAGTGACTTTTGATTCTAGGTTATTTTACTTTACAATGCTTGGAATGTGGGACAAATTCGTATTTGCTGAGTGAATGAATGTTGTCAGTTTGTGAAGGAAAATTCTATCAGCCTAACCTGAAAGTAGGAAGGTAAATTTTACTTCCAATCTATTATGATACACATCAGAGCTAAAGACATACTTTTTGGGTCGTTACCATTTTATATCTGTGTCAGTGGGTTCTTCTTCTTCTTTTTTTTTTTTTTTAAGATTTATTTATTTATTTATTTATTTGAGTTAGGTAGAGACAGAGAGGTCTTCCATCTATTGCTTCACCCTGCAGACAGCCACAACGGTCAGAGCTGAGCTGGTGCAAAGCCAGGAGCCAAGAGCTTCTTCTGTGTCTCCCACTGGGTGCAGGGGCCCAAGGACTTGGGTCATTCTCTGCTGCTTTCCCAGGCCATTAGCAGGGAGCTGGATCAGAGTTAGAGCAACCAGGACTTGAACAAGCACCCATATGGGATGCCAGCACTGCAGGTCAGGGTTTAAGCCGGGCCCCTCTTCTGATTTTTATTGCCTTTAGTGTGAACAAGCAAGCAAAAGCCGGCATAAGTAAATCTTTCCTGGCTATGTGTGTTCTTTGGGGTTTTGTCTTTCTCTGATAGTTGTTGGCTGGGTACCGGGCATTTGGCACAGTAATTAGGATGTTGCTTGTGATGGACAGCATCCTATATCAAGTGCCTTGGTTTGAATTGTGGACCCACTTCTGATTCCAGCTCCCTGCTAATGTGCACACTGGGAGGCAGCAGGTGATGACTCAAATGTCTGGATCCCTGCCACCCATGCAGGAAGCCCAGAGTGAGTTTCACATTCCTGACTTTGGCCTGGCCCAGCACTGGCTGTTGCAGGTATTTGGGGAGTGAACCAGCTCACTCACTCATGCTTGCTTTCTCTCTCTACCAAATAAAGTGAAAATAAATAAATAAAAAATTTTAATTCTTTTTTTTTAAAGATTTATTTATTTATTTGAAAGGCAGAGTTACAGAGAAGCAGAGGCAGAGGCAAAGAAAGAGAGAGAGAGAGAAAGAGAGGTAGGTTTTCCATCCGCTGGTTCACTCCCCAAATGGCCAGAGTTGGGTGGATCTGAAGCCAGGAGCCAGGAGCTTCTTCCATGTCTCCCACACAGGTGCAGGGGCACAAGGACTTGGGCCATCTTCTGCTGCTTTCCCAGGCTAGAGCAGAGAGTGGGATCAGAAGTGGAGCAGCCAGGACTCGAACCGGCGCCCATATGGGATGCTGGCACTGTAGGCGGCAGCTTTATCTGCTTCATCACAGCGCCGACCCCACAAATCTTAATTATTTCAGTTTGATTTTTACTTAGAAAATTTGACTTTCCCATCTGATCAAGCTTGTATTAAATAATGCTTTGCCCTATGACCTGATTTTCTGCCCCCATACACAATGAGTTAAAGAAGGTTGGTTGATTATACACTTTTTTTTTTTTTTTTTTGACAGGCAGAGTGGATAGTGAGGGAGAGAGAGAGAGAGAGAGAGAGAGAGAGAAAGGTCTTCCTTTTTGCCATTGGTTCACCCTCCAATGGCCGCTGCGGCCGGCGCATCTCGCTGAGCCGAAGCCAGGAGCCAGGTGCTTCTCCTGGTCTCCCATGCGGGTGCAGGACCCAAGCACTTGGGCCATCCTCCACTGCCTTCCCGGGCCACAGCAGAGAGCTGGCCTGGAAGAGGGGCAACCAGGATAGAATCCGGCGCCCCAACTGGGACTAGAACCCGGTGTGCCGGCGTCGCAAGGCGGAGGATTAGCCTGTTAAGCCACGGTGCCGGCTGATTATACACTCTTGTTTGGAGTCCCTGGGAATGTCAGTGTTCAGTCAGGGCTTGGAATGAAGAAACAAAATGATGAGGATTGTGAAGGTTACTATTTTAGAGGGTGAGATAAATCTAGACAGTTTTGTTGGCCTGAAACTGAATCAGCTCTGCAAACAGTATTTAATTTATATGTGTAGCTATCATTGTATGTAACACTAAAACTGTCCTAATGGTGTCTTTTTTTGGTAAATGGGTTTTCTTTCTGATTAGTAGTTTGGAGAAGAATTGCTTAAGGCTTCTTGAGCTCAGAGAACTAATTTCAAAATACTTAAACCACAGAGTTTTCCTTTTAGATGAGTGGTTGTGTGAATGAGACAGCTTCCTTGCTCTCCTGAGGGAGAGTTGGGGGAGACGAGTCAGTGAGAACAGCATTTGTTTCTAGAAACAGGTCTTCGGAGACCTCAAAGGTGGTGATGAAACAGGAACAGAACTCAGAAGTTCTGTTGTCTTTGTTTTGGGGTTCATTTGATGATTTTGAAAAGGGAGGAAGTGAGGCCAGCCTTGTGGCATAGTGGGTTAAGCCACTGCCCACAACACCAGCATCCCATATGGGTTCCGATTCAAATCCTGGCTGTTCCACTTCTAATTCAGCTCCCTGGGAAGATGGCCCAAGTGCTTGGGCCCCTGCACCCATGTGGGAGACCCAGAAGAATCTCCTGGCTTCATCCTGGCTCAGTCCTGGCCATTACAGCCATTTTGGGAGTGAACCAGTGGATGGAAGGTGTATATCTCTATCTTGCCTTCTCTTTCTGTAACACTGCCTGTCAAATAAATAAAATATTAAAAAAGAAAAAAGGAAGTATAAATCTGGTCAAGAAGGGATAATTGTAGGGATTATGGAAGCAAACTCTAGATGAAAGTAGAGTCTTTGATCTAGAGATCTGACATTGAATGAAAGTAAGGGTGTGGTCTGTGCTGATTAAGGAGCTCTGATGTCTCAAAACATTTTGTGTTCCCAGTCCTTCTAATTAGGACTTTCCGAACTGTTTCGCCAAGTGACACTCAAAGAGAATGTAAACAGGGGGATGTGACTAACTTAATAATGTGATCTTAGATTTCAGCTCTGTCAGGTTAGAAAGAAAATAAGCTTCTTTTGTTTTAGACAAACATTTAGAGTTGATAATGTAAAAAAACTGTGGATACAAGAAGTAAATAATCTTTTTATTACATTTTTTAAAAGATTTATTTGAAAGGCAGAGTTACAGAGGCAGAGAGAGAGAGAGAGAGATCTTCATCTGCTGGTTCACTCCCCAAATGGCCACAGTTGCTGGAGCTAGGCAGATCCAAAGCCAGGAGCTTCTTCCAGGTCTCCCATACAGGTGCGGGGGCCCAAGGACTTGGGCCATCTTCTACTACTTTCCCAGGCCATAGTAGTGAGCTGGATTGGGAGAGGAGCAGCTGGGACATGAACCAGTGCCCATATGGGATGCCAGCACCACAGATGGAAGTTTAGCCTACTATGCCACAGTGCCAGCCTTTTTTATTATATTTGATGGACTGAATAACTATTGTATACACATTGTATAAAATTTAAGAGTATACAATTTTCACATTATGGGGATATAGATAGGCCCTCATTTCTAGCTCATTTTCCTGTCAAGATGTCATATATTGTGATAATCAATCTCTTGAAATATAGGAGGCAAAAGAAAATAATGCATTAAAACCATCCTTTCCCTTGACTTCCTATGTTACGTTGCTTTGTGTCCTCTTGTGCCCTAATTTTAAGTGGGTAAGTATCAGGGTTAAGTTATGCTTGGGGAATTGTTCTTGATTCAGACTGTTAATGGTGGAAAAGATTTGTCCTTGTGGGTATGTATTTTTTGCCTATTTAAAAGGTAGAGAGACAGAGACAGATGGACAGAGATCTTCTATCCACAGGGTCATACTCTAAATGCCTGTAATAGCCAGTGCTAGGTGTGGCCAAAGCCAGGAGCCTAGAACTCAGGAGTCTCCTGCGTGGGTGTTAGGGACCCAGTACATGGACCGCCGCATGCTGCCTCCCAGGGTACACATAGCTGGAAGCTGGAATCAGAAGCAGAGCTGGGACTTGAACCGAGGCACTCTAGAGTGGGGTGCAGGTGTCCCAAGTGGTGTCTTAACTGCTATACCAGACACCTGCCCTGTGGGTGTTTTTAGATGAAACAAGCTTCTGAATGTTTAAATCACTTCCTTCAAATGTTACTATTACTGAGTATCTTTACTGGAGTTATTTATAATCAACTTTCAGACCCTGGTGGGAAAGCTTAGTTTGGTGAAACAATTGGGTTCCTATTTCCAGTGATTCTGAGTAAGTAGCTTAGGTTTGTTGTGTTTTTCTTTTCAGATGGGATGATAGAAATTACTTGCTGAACTTTTTTGGGGTAAGATTGTTGTGACCATATAGGCTATGTGCATTGGAAATACTTTAGAGAGGAGGTTGATTGTGGAGATTTGATGTACTAATGTGTAAGCAGAGGAGAGTTTTCCAATACTGCTGGATGTTTGTCCTTGATTTGCTCTCTACTTCTCTCATCCCCAACAGATATCCGTTAGGCTTAAAATTCAAAATCCTGTGTCCAAAATTTTAGGATGATACTAAGGCCAAGGTCTGGATGTGTGGAGGCAGAGGAAGATTTTGTTTTGTTCCTGTTTGATTACCTCTGGGGAAAAAATTAGAAAAAATTAAAATGCAAAGTTAGCAATTTTTATAACATTTGTCTATTAATTTGAAAGGCAGGGGGAGGTGAGGAGAGATTTCTTTTTCTTTTTTTTTTTTTTTTTGAAATGTATGGAATTTTATTGGAAAAGCGTATATCCCAGAATCAAAGACAGTGTGCTTAGACAATGTGCTACTTCTGTCCAAGTGCCTGAAATAAAGCATTAGTCCTCAACAGTCACTAAAACCACATCCCACTATACAGCTGTGCCTTTGAGTTATTACTCAGAGTGTGTCTTTACACCCTGGGCTTAAAAGACTCTTTTTTTTTTTTCTTAAGATTTTTATTTATTTGACAGGTAGAGTTACAGACAATGAGAGAGACAGAGAGAAAGGTCTTCCTTCCATTGGTTCACTCCCCAAATGCCTGCAACGGTTGTGGCTGGAGGCTGAAGCCAGGAGCCCGGAACCCAATCTGGGTCTTCCATGTGAGTGTCAGATACCCAAGTACTGCAGCCACCATCTGCTGCCTCCTGGGTGCACATTAGCAGGAAGCTGGAGTCAGTCGTGGACCTGGAATTGGACCCAGGCACCCTGATATGGGATGTGGGTGTCCTAGTGTCATCTTAACCATTCCAGAAATTAGACATGTTTAGAAATGATCCAAGAGATAAACATTCAAAAATCCAATATGATTGTGGGCTCAGTGTAGAAAATTGTGGTTATAACTAAGAAAACATAGTCAAGAAACTATATTTTATCAGGAGAAATAATGTGTCCAATTAGAAGGGAGTGTAGAAGTGTGGATCAGCAGTGAAAGCATGGAGAAGTGAGAGTCAGAGGCCAACATAAACTACTCTTCCTGGTTCTGCCACTTAGGGAGGAATTTGAGGTCCCTGATTTTGAGGTTCTGGTTTATGCTTATAGTGGCAATGGATAGATTAGGTTATCTTTACATAATGATATAAACTATGTATCCACTTATCCTCTTGCTCCTACTTATTAAGCAGATGGTTGTAATCTAGGATAATTGATAGTTGTATTTATTGTCTTCTATCTAATGCACCAGGTACTAGTTAGGTATTTTGTAAACATCCTAATCTTTATACCCACATAGCAGCAAATCAAGCATCTCCATTTTATGGATTGAAGGATAGGATCTCCCTAAGACCTGAGATTGGAATTTAGCTCTGATGCCAAAACTTTTTCCTCTATACCATGAGACATACTGTGCTGCATAATGGAAGGGCCATTTGATAACTTATTTTGTTGTAACCAAGTAAATTGGCAGTCTGGGTTTTAGGGTCTCCGGATGTGGTTTTGTATGAGTCTGTCTTCAAGAGGTGTTGAAGACATTTCTTGAGGATCTGCCACGTGATGTTTCTGAGCTTGTAAGGTTGAAGTTCAGACCCCAAATTATGTGTTTATCAGAGTAATGCTTCACTGTTAGGGAAGAGGGGAATGAACGTTAGTCTAAATGACTGCTGAATTGCTCAAGGCCTTGGCTGACCCTGCCTTAAACTTTTCTGTTCAGTCCTCAGCCTAGTACAGTTACTATTCCTTCCTTTCAAAGTAGAGTTATTTTCAATAAACATGGTTTAATGAAAAGAATATGGAGTTTTGAATTAAAAAAAAGACCAAGATTTAAAGTTCTTTTTACAAGTCACTCAAAATTTAATGGCTTAAAAATATATATATATATATATATCTCATGTTTCTGTGAATTGACAAAGCTCAACTGGTTGGTTCTCACCTTATGGTCTTTCACATGGCTGTAAGCAGTTAGTATCTGGAGATGGAGCCATCTGAATGCTGTATGAAGCTAGACCTCTAAAATTTTTTTTTTTTTTTGGGCCATTATTTTCTGATGTCTTAGTGCCCTTCAACTTATCATATATCTACTTAGGGTTCTAAGAATTAGGAAGCAGAAGCTGCCTAGCAGATAAGGGCTTAAACTGGAACAGGAGTCCAACTGTTAAAGGATTCCAGGGCCTCCCAGATTCCAAGGAGAAATAGACTCCAACTCTTAAAAGGGAGTCAGAAGACACATCACAGATGGACACATGGGAGGCCGGCACTGTGGTGTAGTTGGTAAAGCCTCTGCCTTGCGGCACCGGCATCCCATATGGAAACCAGCATGAGTCCTGGCTGTTCCACTTCTAGTCCAGCTCCTTGCTAATGCACCTGGGAAAGCAGTAGAAAATGGCCCAATGCTTGGGCCCTGTACCCATGTGGGAGGTCCGGAAGAAGCTTTTGGGTCCTGGCTTCTGGCTTTAAGTTAGCCTAGCTGCGGCTGTTGCAGCCATTAGGGAGTGAACTAGCAGATGGAAGACCTCTCTCTCTGACCCCGCCCTGTAACTCTGCCTTTCAGATAAATAAATGAATCTTTAAAACACACAAACACACATGTATAAACACAGAAGAAGAACACATGCTGGGTCTCCTAGAGTGATGAACATTTAAGAAGTGCAAGGTGGGAAGTAGGGTTGGGGCCACAGTGTGGCCTCTGCATTACAAAATAAAGCCCTGGATATCCTCATTTCTCATTGTGAAAACAAAACAAAACAAAACAAAACAAAAAACACATGGGTTGGAAGATTTCTTTGGAGCAAATCTTTGTAACATCATCTGCCACAGTTTATTTTCTTATAAAATAATAGTAACAATATTCACCTCACAGAGAGATGAGAGAATGCTACAGTATCTAGGACATCATAAGTGTTAAGTAAATATAGTAGCTTTCCCCATTAATGCTCTAACATGTTATTTCTAATATTCTACTTTTACCTTGAATGGTCACAGTTTAATGTACAGTTTGGTTAACAGTTTCTTGACCACCTCAATGTGTTTATCGGATTCTTGTAACTTAAAAACAGATAAAGTTTTTTGTTTTTTAAAGGTTTATTTATTTGAAAGTCAGAGTTATAGAGAAGGAGAGACAGAAGCAGGGAGCAAGAGAGTGAGATCTTCCATCCACTGCTACACTTCCTAGATGGTTGCATCGATCAAGGATAGGCCAGGCTGAAACCAGGAGCTTCATTTGGGTCTCCCAATTGGATGCAGGGGCCCAAGGACTTGAGCCATCTCTACTGCTTTTCCAGGCACATTAGCAGGGAGCTGGATTGAAAGTGGATCAGCTGTGATTGAATCAGTGCCCATATGGGATACTGCTGCTGCTACATGTCCACAGTGCCAGCCCCAAAACAGGCTTTATCATGGAAAATTTCAAGCAGCTAAAAGTAGAGAGAATACCACAATAACAGGTGAAGGACAAAAATTACATGATCATAGCGATTGATGCAGAAAAAAATGGACAAGGTGCAGCACCCTTTCATGATAAAAACACTCAACAAACCAGGAATAGAAGGATTTTACCTCAACATAATAAAGTCCATATATGAAAAACCCACAGTGCACATCATACGCAGTGGTGAAATAGTGAAAGCTTTTTCCTATAAGAACAGGTACAAGGCAAAGATGCCTATTCTCACCATTCAACATGGTATTGGAAGTCCTAGCCAGTACAGTTGGACATGAAGAAGAAACAAAAGGCATCCAAATTAGAAAGGAAGACATAAAACTATCTTTATTCTCAGATTCAAAGATTCCTCCAAATAACCCTGTTGAATAACTAATATTTGAATTTAGCAAATTTACAGGATGTAAAAATCATCACAAAAAATTGGTTGTTTCTACACACTAACTGAAAAATATGTGAAAGAAATTAAGAAAACATTTCCATTTACAATGGCATTCAAAAGAATGAAATACTTAAGAATAAACCTAACCAAGGAGGTGAAAAACTTGATGCTGAAAACTGTAAAACACTGCTGAAAGAAATTCAAGATGACACACATAAATGGAAAGATATCCTATTCATGGATTGGGAGATTTAATATTGGTAAGATATAAATACCACCCAGAGTGAAGGGACCTACAGATTCAGCGCAATCCCTATCAAAATCCCAACAGCAATTTTTTGCAGAAATAGAAAAAATCATCCTAAAATTCATATGGAATCTCAAGTGTCCCTGAATAGCTAGAATAATTTTGAAAAAGAACAACAAAGGTAAAGGACTCACATTTGATGATTTTAAAATATATTGCAAAGCTACAGAAATAAAACACTGTGGTCCTGGCCCACAGACAGCCAGAGAACAATGGAGTTGAACAGAGAACCAGAATAAACCCTCACATGTAGTCAGATGATCCTCAGCAAGGGTGCCAGGACCACTCATTGGGGCAAAGACAGTCTCTTCAACAGATGTGCTTGGGAAAACTGGCTCTCCACCTGCAAAGCAATGAAGTTAGAGCCTTATACCACACGCAGAATTTAATTCAAAAGGCTTAAAGACCTAAACAGAAGACCCAAAACTATAGAACTCCTAGAAGAAAACTTAGAGGAAAAGATTTTGAATTTGGCAATGATTTCTTGGCTACAACACTAAAAGCTCAGGCAGTGAAAGCAAAAATGGACAAATGGAGCTATATCAAGCTTAAAACTTTCTTTAAGATTTTATTTATTTATTTATTTATTTGAAAGAGTTACAGATGAAAAGGAGAGGCAGAGAGAGAGAGAGAGGTCTTCCATCTGCTAGTTCACTCCCTAATTGGCTGCAATGGCCGAAGCCACACTGATCTGGAGCCAGGAGCCAGGAGCTTCTTCTGGGTCTCCCACGTGGGTGCAGGGGCCCAAGGACTTGGGCCTTCTTCTACTGCTTTCCTAGGCCATAGCAGAGAGCTGGATTTGGAAGAGGAGTAGCTGGGACTTGAACTGGCACCCATGTGGAATGCTGGCTGGCACTGCAGGCGGCAGCTTTACCTACTACGCCACAGCGCAGGCCCCTTAAAAACTTTTGTACATTCAAGGATGCAACCAGCAGCATGAAAAAACAGCTTGTGATGGAATAGGAGAATATATTTGCAAATATTTGATAGGAGGTTAATATCCAGAGTATATGAAAAACTATAACTCAGCAACAAAAAAAATAAATAGTTGGATTAAAAATAGGCAAATAACTTGAAGACATGTTTTCCCAAAGATAATATACAGATGAACAACAACCATTTGGAAAGATGCTCAGCATCACCTATCATCAGAGAAATGAAAATCAAAACCACGATGAGATACCATCTTACACGCATTAGAATGGCTAGTAGAAAAAAACAACATAGGTCAGTAAAGATGTGGGGAAATTAAAACCCTTGTGCACTATTGATGGGAAGGTAAAATGGTGAACCATGCTGGAAAAAAGTATGGTGTTTCCAGAAACAATTAAAAATATATAAATTAAATATATATATAAAACAATTAGAAATACCTTGTGATCCAGAAATCCCACTTATGTATATATATATCCAAAAGAATGGAAAGCATGGTCCCAGGGATGTTCATACACCCATATTCAGAGTGGCAGTAGTCAAAGTAGGTAAGAGGTGGAAACAACCCAAATGTTCCTCAATGAATAAATAATTTTTTTTTAAAGAATTATTTTATTTACTTGAAAGAGTTACAGAGAGAGGTAGAGCCAGAGAGAGAAAGAGGTCTTCCATTCTGCTGGTTTCACTCCCCAAATGACAGCAATGGCCAGAGCTGAGCTGATCAGGAGCCAGGTGCTTCTTCCGGGTCTCCCACGCGGGTGCAGTGACCCAAGGACTTGGGCCATCTTCTACCGCTTTCCCAGGCCAGAGCAGAGAGCTGAATCAGAAGAAGAGCAGCCGAGATTCAAACTGGTGCCCATATGGGATGCTGGCACTACAGGTGGTGGCTTTAACCCGCTGCGCCGGCCCTGAATGAATAAATACATTTTAAAAATGTGATATATGCAGCAATACATAACTTAACAGTGGGGAATATACTGTGAGAAGCATATTGTTCGGTGATTCCATCTTTCTGTCACATCAGAGTGACACAGATAAACCAGCCACTAGGTGGTTAAGCCTCATGACTACTTACAGTGGAATATTATTCAGCCTTAAAAAGGTAGGAAATTAGGGGCCGGCGCTGTGGTCTAATGGGTAAAGCTGCCGCCTGCAGTGCTAGTATTCCGTATGGGCACTGGTTTGAGACCCGGCTCTCTGCTATGGCTTGGGAAAGCAGCAAAAGATGGACTAAGGACTTGGGCCCCTGCATCCACATGGGAGACCCAGAAGAAGCTCCTGGTTCCTGGCTTCAGATGGGCGCAGCTCCGGCCATTGTAGCCACTTGGAGAGTGAACCAGGGGATGGAAGACACACACATACACACATCCACACACCCACACACTCAGTAACTCTACTTTTCAAATAAATGTATCTTCAAAAATAAAAAAAAGGAAGGAAATTCAGTCACATGTTTTGATTTAAATGAACTTTGAGTACATTTTGCTAAGTGAGATAAACTTGTCACAAAAAGACAAATACTGCTGGTGCTGTGGCTTAACAGGCTAATGCTCCGCCTTGTGGCGCCAGCACACCAGGTTCTAGTCCCGGTTGGGGTGCCGGATTCTATCCTATTGCCCCTCTTCCAGGCCAGCTCTCTGCTATGGCCCGGGAAGGCAGTGGAGGATGGCCCAAGTGCTTGGGCCCTGCACCCGCATGGGAGTCCAGGAGAAGCACCTGGCTCCTGGCTTCGGATCAGCGAGATGCGCCGGCCGCAGCGGCCATTGGAGGGTGAACCAATGGCAAAAAGGAAGACCTTTCTCTCTGTCTCTCTCTCTCACTATCCACTCTGCCTGTCAAAAAAAAAAAAAAAAAAAAAAAAGACAAATACTGGCCAGCTCCGTGGCTCAACAGGCTAATCCTCCGCCTTGTGGTGCCGGCACACCAGGTTCTAGTCCCGGTCAGGGCACCGGATTCTGTCCCGGTTGCCCCTCTTCCAGGCCAGCTCTCTGCTGTGGCCTGGGAGTTCAGTGGAGAATGGCCCAAGTGCTTGGGCCCTGTACCCCATGGGAGACCAGGAGAAGCACCTGGCTCCCGGCTTCGGATCAGCGCGGTGCGCCGGCTGCAGCACGCCAGCCGCAGTGGCCATTGGAGGGTGAACCAACGGTAAAGGAAGACCTTTCTTTCTGTCTCTCTCTCTCTCTCACTGTCCACTCTGCCTGCCAAAAGAAAAAAAAGACAAATACTGCATAATTCCACTTATATGACGTGCCTAAAATTGTCACGTTCACAAAAACAAAGTAGAATAGTGGTTACCAGGAAGTGAGGGGGAGAAGCGGTTATTATTTAATGGCTATAGAGTTTCAGTCTTAGAAGATGAAAGATTTTGGAGATCAGTTTAACAACAATGTGAATATGTTCAGCACTCTTGAACTATATGCTTAGAAAGGAGAGAGAGTGACTGTTTGGCCTAACAATTAAGAATGCCTGCATCTCATCTCTGACATTTCTTTCTCTCTCTCTCTCTCTCTCTCTCTGCCTTTCAAATAAATAAATAAACCTTTAAAACATTTTTTTTATCCGAAATAGAGTTCCTGGGTTCAAGTCCTGGCTCTGCTTCCTCTTCTGGTTTCCTGCTGAGGGTGGACCCTGGGAGGCAGCAGTGATGGCTGTGTGAGAGACCTGGATAGAGTTCCTGGCTCTAAGCTGTGGTGCCCTGGCCATTGTGAGCATCTGGGGGACTGAACCATTGGATAGGAGCTTTGTCTCTCTGCCTTTCAAATAAGTAAAAAAAAAAAAAAAAAAAAAAAAAAAAAAATATATATATATATATATATATATATATATATATAACAGGCAGAGTTAGAAACAGAGAGAAAGGTCTCCTTCTGTTGGTTCACCCCCCTAAAAGGCTGCTATGGCCTGTGCGCTGTGCCAATCCGAAGCCAGGAGCCAGGTTTTTCCTCCTGGTCTCCCATGCAGGTGCAGAGCCCAAGCACTTGAGCAATCCTCCACTGCCTTCCTGGGCCACAGCAGTGAGCTGGACTGGAAGAGGAGCAACCAGGGCAGAACCGGCGCCCCAACTGGGACCAGAACCCCGGGGTGCTGGTGCCGCAGGCGGAGGATTAGCCAAGTGAGCCGTGGCGCCAGCCATAAGTAAAAATTTTAAAAATAAAGGGCCGATGCTATGGTGTAATGGGCTAGGCCATGACCTGCAGTGCCAGCATCCTACATGGGTGCTGGTGCAAGTCCCGGCTGCCCCGCTTCCAATCTAGCTCTCTGCTGGTGCACCTAGGAAAGCAGCAGAGGATGGCCCAAGTGCTTGTGCCCCTGCACCCACATGGGATACCCGGAGGAAGCTTCTGGTTTCTGGCTTCAGATTGGTTCAGCTCTGGCCATCACGGCCACTTGGGGAGTGAACCAGCGGATGGAAGACCTCTTTCTGCCACACTTTCTTTCTCTCTAACTCTGCCTTTCAAATAAATAAATCTTAGAAAATGGTTAAAATGGTACATTTATTTATTTTATTTGAAAGGCAGAGTGACAGGGAAATATGGAGAGAGAGAGCAAGGCAGAGGCAGAAACAGAGAGATCAAGATCTTCTATCTGCTGGTTTACTCCCCAAATGGCTACAATAGCCAGATGTAGGCCAGGCTGAAACCAGGAACCAAAAGCTCCATCTTGGTCTACTACGTTGGTGACAGGGCCACAAGTACTTGGACCATCTTCTGCTTTCTCAGGCACATTAGCAGGAAGCTGGCACTCCAGTATGGAATGCCAGTGTCACCAATGACATCTTAACCTGCTATGCCATAAGATGGGTCCCCTTTCTTCCCTCCCTCCCTCCTTCCCTTCATTTCTACCACAGAGAAATAGGTGTTGGGCCTAGTGGTTAAGATGTCTGTGTCACATATCATAGTGTTTGAATTTGTGTCCTGACTTTGACCTCTGATTCCAGCTTCCTGCTAGTGTGGACCCTGGGAAACAGTCGTGATTACTCAAGTGGTTGGGTTCCTTTCACCCATCTGGTACCCTTGAGTTGAGTTCCTGGTTCCTGGCTTCTGACAGGCTCAGTCTTGGCCTCTGTGGGAATTTGGAAATTGAACCAGCTAATGGGAGCATGCATATACTTTCCCTCTGTTCTCTCTGTCTCTCCATCTTGTTGTCTCTTAAATAAGAATAATATTAAACCTTTTTAAAGAGGTAGAGAATATAGTTTCACAACCCCACATAATGTACAGCTTCAGAACAACTATCAGCTCACTTTCAGTTATCTTGTAGCCAATCTTATTTCATCTCTCACATAAGATCATGTCTCCAGACTAGTTTGAATCAGTTGATATAATTTTTAAAAAAGATTTATTTATTTAAAAGACAAAGTTACAGAGAGAGAGATATCTTTCATCTACTGGTTCAACGTGGTTCAGCAGTCAGGGCTGGACCAGGCTGAAGCCAGGACCAGGAGCCTCTTCCAGGTCTCCCACAGGGGTGGCAGGGGCCCAAATACTTGGCCCATCTACTGCTGCTTTTCCCAGAATATTAGCAGCGAGCTGGATCAGAACTGGAGCAGCTGGGACATGCTGGTGTCCATATGGGATGCTGGCATCTCAGGCGGTGGCTTTACCTGCTATGCCACAATGCTGGCCCCAAAGAGCTTATAAATTCTAAAAAAATTCTGTGTATTTCCTGTAATGTTTGCAGGAGGGATAGACCACAGCTGTGGGATTTATTTGTTTTATAGTTACTTATTTATATCAAGAACAACAACATTCAGAATAGTTTTGTTTCTTTTATCTGTAAAGAAAATATAATAATTTAGAAATTTCTAAAATTTATTTATTTTATTTGAGAGGCAGGGGACACATACACAGAAACAGACCAAGTTCCCCTTCGTTGGTTCTCTTTCCAAATGCCTGCAATGACCAGGACTGGCCAGGGCAATGACCAGGACTGGGCCAGGACTCAGTTCAGGTCTTGCACGTGAGTGCCAGCGACCCAACTACTTGAGCCATGACCTGTTATTCCCATCTCCTGCATTGGCAGGAAGTTGGAAATGAGCAGGGCTGGAACTCGGATTGAGACTTTGTGGAATGGAATGTGGGCATCCCAACCAGTGTCTTTTTTTTTTTTTTTTTTAATGTGCTTGTCTCTCAAGGGAACATCACCAGTATTTGTGGGTGAAATTGTATGTTCTCTGGGATTTACTTTTTTTTTTTTTTAAATATCTTTTATTTATTTTAAAGAGTTGCAGAGAGGCAGAGAGAGAGGAGGCACCAGCGCTGTGGCGCAATGGGATAAAGCACTGGCCTCCAGCACCAGCATTCCAGCTAATGGCTGTAACTTTGACTTTCAGATAAATAAATAAATCTTTTTTTTTTTTTTTGACAGGCAGAGTGGATAGTGAGAGAGAGAGACAGAGAGAAAGGTCTTCTTTTTGCCGTTGGTTCACTCTCCAATGGCCGCCGCGGCCAGCGCGCCGTGCTGATCCAAAGGCAGGAGCCAGGTGCTTCTCCTGGTCTCCCATGGGGTGCAGGGCCCAAGCACTTGGGCCATCCTCCACTGCACTCCCTGGCCACAGTAGAGAGCTGGCCTGGAAGAGGGGCAACTGGGATAGAATCCGGCACCCCAACTGGGACTAGAACCCAGTGTGCCGGCGCCGCAAGGCGGAGGATTAGCCTGTTGAGCCACGGCGCCAGCCCAATAAATAAATCTTAAAAAAGAAAAGATAAAGTTATTTTGATGCAAAAAAGTTTTGACATCCATGCATGATTTATTTTTTTAAAAGATTTATTTATTTGAAAGTCAGTTACACAGAGAAAGGAGAGGCAGAGAGAGAGAGACAGAGAGAGAGAGGTCTTCCATCCGATGGTTCACTTCCCAATTGGCTGCAATGGCTGGAGCCAGGAGCTTCTTCTAGGTCTCCCACAGCAGAGAGCTGGATCAGAAATGGAATAGCTGGGTCTCAAACTGGTGCCCATATGGGATGCTGGCGCTTCAGGCCAGGGCGTTAACCCGTTGCGCCACGGAACCGGCCCCCATGAATAATTTTTTCAGGATATATATTTTCCATGACTTTTTTTGAAGGCTTATCTATATGCAAATATTCCCAAATCAAAAAACAAAAACACAACCCTAATCTGAAATACAACTGGCCCCAAGCATTTAAGATAAAGGATACTCAGCCTTTAATTGAAAGATTTTAAGCTGGAGAAATATGTGATGTGTTTTACGTTTTTAAAAAATACTGTTCTGACCTCAGTATGCAGGACAGACAGGAAATGACTAAAGGAGAAGCGGCCCCCGAATTAACAGGGAAGGTATTCAGTGCTCAGCAAGTACTGACTGGTTAAGGTGGTGGCAGCAGAGCCTGGACTTGATGGTGGGATGTGGAAGAAAGGGAGGTATCAGGAATGAATCCCAGGTTCCAGTAGGAGCAAACTGATGTGCCGTCTCCCAGTGGTGCATGTGTTTGTAAATGAAACAGGGCGAGGGAGGGGGAAGAGGAGGGAGCGCAAGCAGGTGTGGGTGCGCTCATGAGGGAAAATACTTATGATAAATGAATCTGGAATTCGGAAAAGTAGTCTGAGATGAAGCTGTACATTGGGAAGTTGTTGGCATATACAGGTACCATATTTAAAGCAATGGGAGGGGCTGGTGTTGTGGTACAGCAGGTTAAGCTACCATCTGCAACTTCGACATCCCACATGAGGTACATTTTCAAATCTTGGCTGCTTTACTTCCAATCCAGATGCTAATGTGCCTGGGAAGGTAGCAGAAGATGGCCCAAGGGAGAGCCCCTGTAGTTGTAGCCAGCTGGAGACTGAACCAGAGGATAGAAGATCTCTCACTCCCCTTCTGGTTCAGTGACTGCCTTTCAAATAAATAAATAAATCTTTGTTTGAAAGTCAGAGTTACACAGAGAGAGAGAGAGAGAGAGAGAGAGAGAGGTCTTACATTTGATGGTTCACTCCCCAATTGGCCGCAACGGCCGGAGCTCTGCCGATCCAAAGCCAGAAATCAGGAGCTTCTTCCCAGTCTCCCACGTGGGTGCAGGGGCCCAAGAACTTGAACCATCTTCCACTGCTTTCCCAGCCATAGCAGAGAGCTGGATCGAAAGAGGAGCAGCCAGATCTCGAACCAGCGCTCATATGGGATGCTGGTGCTTTAGGCCAGGGTGTTAACCCGCTGCGCCACAGTGCCGGCCCCAAATAAATCTTTAAAAATAAATAAATAAATAAATGGGGCTGGTGCTGTGGCACAGTAGGTTAATCCTCCGCCTGTGGCACTGGCATCCCATATGGGCACCTGTTCTAGTCATGGCTGCTCCACTTCCGATCCAGCTCTCTGCTATGGCCTGGGAAAGCAGTAGAAGATGGCTCAAATCCTTGGGCCCCTGTACCTGTGTGGGAGTCCCGGAAGAAGCACCTGGCTCCTAGCTTTGGATTGGTGCAGCTCCAGCCATTGCTGTCATTTGGGGAGTGAACCAATGGAGGAAGACCTTTCTCTCTGTCTCTCCCTCTCACTGTCTGTAACTCTGCCTCTCAAAATAAAATAAATAAAATCTTGAAAAAAAAAACATGGGCAAGATTTGGAAAACAAACAAGTGAAGCCTCTGTCAGCAGAATGAATGAATATGCTTTTAAAAAAATAAATAAATCAGTGGAAACAAGTAAGAGCTTTTTCATTAGATTTGATGAGCAAATTAGATGTAAAATTTAATCTAGTTAAAAAATAAATCTTCCTGGCCGGCGCCGTGGCTCAACAGGCTAATCCTCTGCCTTGCGGCGCTGGCACACCGGGTTCTAGTCCCGGTTGGGGCGCCGGATTCTATCCTGGTTGCCCCTCTTCCAGGCCAGCTCTCTGCTATGGCCCGGGAAGGCAGTGGAGGATGGCCCAGGCCCTTGGGCCCTGCTCTCGCATGGGAGAACAGGAGAAGCGCCTGGCTCCTGGCTTCGGATCAGCGAGATGCGCCGGCCGCAGCGGCCATTGGAGGGTGAACCAATGGCAAAAAGGAAGACCTTTCTCTCTGTCTCTCTCTCTCACTATCCACTCTGCCTGTCAAAAAATAAATAAATAAAAATAAAAATAAAGAAAAAATAAATCATCGTGAGTAAAAAAGAAATCTTTGATATTTTGTCTTTATTTTGTTTATTTATTTTTTTAAAAGATTTATTTATGGTTCCGGCACTGTGGCATAGCGGGTAAAACTGCCGCCTGCAGTGCTGGCATCCCATATGGTTGCAGGTTCGAGTCCTGGCTGCTTCACTTCCAATCCAGCTCTCTGCTATGGCCTAGGATAGCATTAGAGGATGGCCAAAGTCCTTGGGCCCCTGCACCCACGTGGGAGACTGGGAAGAAGCTCCTGGTTCCTGGCTTCGGATCAGTGCAGTTCTGGCCATTGCAGCCAATTGGGGAGTGAACTGGTGGATGGAAGACTTCTCTCTCTGCCTCTCCTTCTCTCTCCGTGTAACCCTGCCTTCCAAATGAATAAATAAATAAATCTTAAAAAAAGAGAGAGAGAGACTTTCCAAACACCGGTTCACTCCCCAGGTGGTCACAGTGGCCAGAGCTGGGCTGATCCGAAGCCAGGAGCCAGGAGCTTCTTCGGGTCTCCCGTGTGGGTGGCAGGGGCCCAAACACTTGGAACATCTTCTGGTGCTTTTCCCAGGGCATTAACAGGTAACTGGATTGGAAGTAGAGAAGCTGGATATGAATAGTCACCTATGGAATGCTGGCTTCACAGCTAGCTGCTTAACTCACTACACCAGAACTCCAGCCCTTGACCCTCCCTCTTCGATCTCTCAGTAGGAACCACTTAGGTAGCTATGAAACCATTCTGCAAACATTTATTTATTTATTTTTGACAGATAAAGTTAGTGAGAGAGAGAGAGAGAAAGGTCTTCCCTCCGTTGGTTCACCCCCCAAATGGCTGCTACAAGCTGATCTACGCCGATCCAAAGCCAGGAGCCAGGTGCCTCCTCTTGGTCTCCCATGCGGGTGCAAAAACCCAAACATTTGGGCCATCCTCCACTGCCTTCCCAGGCCACAGCAGAGAGCTGGATTGGAAGAGGAGCAGCCGGGACTAGAACCAGCACCCATATGGGATGCAGGCGCTGCAGGCGGAGGATTAACCTGCTGCGCCGTGGCACCGCCCCTCTGCAAACATCTTATGGAATTTTGTGTTTGCCACAGTGTAGTCATTTCAGAAAATTAGCTCTATGCTGTGTGTTATTGTGGAACTACTGATTTAGGTTTCTAATGAAAAATTTTATTTCTTTCTCCTTTCTTTTATAGGAATATATTTGTCCCAGATGTGAATCAGGCTTTATTGAAGAAGTGACAGATGATTCCAGGTATTGTACAAGCTCAGGAATAAATCAGGCATTCCGTTAATAAAATTATTGAATTGGTAGACATTTGTTTTATAACTTACACTGTGCTGAGAGGAAGGTGGGAGGGAGAGAGAGAAAGGAGGGGAGAGGCATGAGGGGAGGGCATGCATACACAAGAAGGGGCAGTAGAATGGGAGGGGAAGGGAAGGATAAGTGGGTCAGTTTGGAAAGTGATACAACAGTAGGGATGGAGAGGTCCACTGTTCCTGATTGTGTGTTGCATTCCTTGGGAACCCCTGTACCATATCAGAATGAAACTGGTAAATTTCATTTAGTTTGAGATTTGGGGTTCTCTTAGATTATTGGTTGGTTTTTTAGTGACTGCTGTGTTACCTGACAACTCCGAAGGTATATATTGCTATTAAATCTCTTTGTTGGGCTGGGAAGTGACTTCTGATCAACATGACTAGCAAGGTAAACAGGCTGCTCTAGCTAGGAAGCTGAGTTGTTACTCTACCTTTGTAAGTCTTGGGTCCTTTGTTCTTATTGCTGTCCAACTTATGCCATTTGCCACCATAAAATTAACTTTTGGGTTGGTAATGGTTTAAATTTGTTCTCTTTGGCCTTAGTAAAGGTATAAAACTGATAAAAGGGGAAATACTTTTAGAAAGTGACAATATTATGTATTCCTTATTGGTTATTATGAGTAAAGCTATGAAAATAAATGGTAGAATGGTATTGATATTGCTACTGGTCTTTTTGTTTTTGGTAGACATAATGGCATATTTGTGGTTTTTGGGGGGGCTGTCTGATTAAACACTGTTAGACAAAAGAATCTGTAACTGGAATGTCTTAATCTAGGAGTGATTCTGGGGATTTTAATGGCAATAGATAATTCCTTTACTGTTGCTGTTGGCAGAATCTAAAGTTGAAGGTCCTTTCCACAACCAGGGAAAACTACACGTTTTACAGTATGTACTATTAGTTTTACTCTGTTAATGATTGGTGATTATATGTGTAAATGAGCTGGAGCTTCTAGGGCAGTATGCGGCATGAGATCTAGTTGGGTCTAGACAGTTCAATGTTGATATAATAATTTTGGCTTTAAGTAATGCAGTACCAACACTAAACCTATAAGTGTAGCATGACGCAAAATTAGCAATTTTGTGTAAGTGGCTTGCTAACTTGGGATAGCTTTTTATTTGTGCTGTTATAATTGCACCAAATACTTATTTCAGGCATGTATGCTCTGCACGTGTTAAAGAGTGTATCAGTTGTAGAGGAGCAGTTTTTTTTTTTTTTATTTTTTAAGTTTTTAAATAGTAATTCTGGTTTCTTTAGGCGGATAACACTTTTATACAAAGTACAGTTGTAAATGAAGATAATGATTAATTGGAGGATGAATCTTTGTCCAGCAGGGAAAAATGAATTCTGTGGATTATTTTCTCACTTGAGCTACTCATTCTTTCATTTGTGCCTTTGTCTGCCACAGGTTGTCCTGTTATTGGTAATAATTACCAAAAAGCAAGGATTGTGTGTTTTGAAAGACATCATCAGTATTTTAAATGAGTGAATTTTTTTCCCTTAAAATCAGTGTTGTAGAGGCAGCATGCGATCCCCTTCTCTATAAACTTCTTAAGCATTTGTTGATTATTTAGCAATTAGAGTGAAAAGTAGTTGATGGTGAGCCCCATCTACTATTTTTTTTTTGACAGGCAGAGTGGATAGTGAGAGAGAGAGACAGAGAGAAAGGTCTTCCTTTTTGCCGTTGGTTCACCCTCCAATGGCCGCTGCGGCCGGCGCGTCACGCTGATCCGAAGCCAGGAGCCAGGCGCTTCTCCTGGTCTCCCATGCGGGTGCAGGGCCCAAGCACTTGGGCCATCCTCCACTGCCTTCCCAGGCCACAGCAGAGAGCTGGCCTGGAAGAGGGGCAACCAGGATAGAATCCGGCGCCCCAACCGGGACTAGAACCCGATGTGCCAGCGCCGCAAGGTGGAGGATTAGCCTGTTAAGCCATGGCGCCGGCCTCCCATCTACTATTAAACATACCTCTAGAGGGGTACCTTATAAGTTCTCTTAAGCTTTGTAACATTTCTCAGAACAATGTGGCTGTTTTTATTATCCCTTCTCTATGATAAGCTGTTAAAATATAGAGATCTTAAGGAAAGGAAATGCTGAGGGAGTTTGAGGGGTAGTAGAACATCAAACAATAGAGTTGATGATTTCAGTTAGCATAGCTGAATCCCTGAAACCAGGCAGTAAAGGAAGGTGGAAGAGGGGCCAGCGCTGTGGCTAACTAGGTTAGTCCTCCGCCTGCGGCGTTGGCATCCCATATGGACGCCGATTCTAGTCCTGGTTGCTCCTCTTCCAGTCCAGCTCTCTGCTGTGGTCTGGGAAGGCAGTGGAGGATGGCCCAAGTGCTTGGGCCCCTGGGAGACCAGGAAGAAGCTCCTGGCTCCTGGCTCCGGATCAATGCAGTTCTGTCTGTTGCGGCCATTTGGGGGGGGTGAACCAAGAGAAGGAAGACCTTTCTCTCTGTCTCTCTCTCTCACTGCCTGTAGTTCTTTCAAATTAAAAAAAAAAAAAAAAAAAAAAAAAAAGGTAGAAGAGCCCAGGAACTTTGTCTAGGCTTGAGCAGTGAGACAGATACACAGTCATTCAACTTTGGTGTTTATGGTTTACAGTACTCCAGTTGGTTATTTAGCATAAATGTACAGTTGCTTTGGGGCTTGCTGTACACCTGAAGTGATTTTTACAAAAGCATCTTCAACTTCTGAAACAAGTACAAGTATTAAATAGCTTCCAATTATAGAGAATAAGGCCTGAGGATGGTCACACAATGAATGGCATTAGCTTTGCGTTTTCCTGTTTGGTTTGACTAACCAGGGTGTGTTTTCCTCCAGGAGCTCAGCGCAGTGCTTGGATTTGGTTTCGTAATCCTTAAAAACAAAGTTGTGGACTTTTTATCACTGGATTGTGTTTGCATATATGTTGTATACTGATGTGTGTCTCTCTCAGTGCTGTCCAGCAGTTCTTGTGATTACTTCTGCCTCCTTTCCCCTGAAGCATTCCCCAGCTTCTTTTCATCTTTGCAAATTTCATGGGAACAGTGAAGTTTACATCTCCCCACTCTTCAATGCCTTTGGAATAGGTAGTTATTTTATCACTTGTATATGTGATATGGAGTTATCCGTACAGGACATGGTATTGCAGGGTTTTCAGAGGTGATGGTGTGCCGTGTATGTAACGAACACTCTTTTGTTCGAGTATGAGTATTTGAGATCTTTGCCCTTTAAATCTGTATTTATGAAAGAATGGAAAGGGGTTGACATGGGCGAGACAACCCGTAGGTATTTATAGTATAAAGTAGAATTTAGAATCAAAGTGAGAGTGCAGGGGGGTATGGTGGAGTCTCATTTGGTTGGTGAGATCAGAAAAGACTTAGTGGAGGAGGAGGGATTTGAGCCAGGCCTTGAAGTTTAGGTAGGATAAACTGTCAGAAGAACTACTTTTATAATGGGCTAAATGCAGAATACCATAGCCCTTACATTTGATTATTCCCCCAAAATCCTAACTATTATAGCCTCAAATGTTATATACATTTAGTGGTTGACTGTTTTTTTATGCGACATTATTTTGTTACCATAGCCTCTTTGAAGCTAGGTCAGATTTGAATTGTGTTGCTGGCAGTGGGTCCTCCTTCCTTAAATGTAGCTTTCATTTGATATAGCCTTCATTTACTTGAAAACTTCTTGACTTTGTGCTTTTGTTATGATTTTTTTTTTTTTTTTTTTGTAGATTGGTCCACTTTGCCAGTTCTTCATCATTTCCTTTGTAGGTGTTGTGTTGGAATGAGTTATTTTTCCTTATTGGGCTTTCTTATTCTGCCATTCTATATTTAGCTTCTGGGAGGGTAGCTTGTTCCTGGGAATAGAATCAGCACTCATTCCTTTTTCTCTTTAGTTTTTTAGGTGGTGGTGGCAGCCGGATAGACAATAGCACATCCACACATTTCGCAGAGGTGAGTTTTTCTTTGGCTGTAAGGGATTCTTTAGGAAATGTGTGAGCATTAAAATCATGGTAGCCATTCACTTCTCAGTGCAGCAAAACATTTAACTTTTAACTGAATGTGTAAGAAAATGTGGACCAGTAGCCCTTGGAAAGGCTTATATTTTCAGTCGCTGGGGCTTTGGTATGTTACTTTGGATAAACTCTTGATTAGAAGAAAGTAACAGCCTCTAGCTGCACTGTTTTAAAAGTTCCATATCTGTTTTCTACTTCTTTATTGTGTATATGGGGTGAGAATAAAAAGTTTGTGCTGTTTTTAAAGTAATAGTCCTCAGACTCTGCTTTAGTGGCTTGACAGGTGAGGAGCAGGCCAGGATGAGTGGTTCTCAAAGTCGTAATGAAGCACAACCTTGTACGGTGCTGGTTTCTAAAGTTTACCTCTGGGCAACACGGTAGTTTGGTATAGGTCAAGGATAAAGTATTTACTTGTCTTTCAGATCCCAAGACAAACCCATGTAATTAATTTCTACTTAGTTATGAAATGTGGCATCTGTATTTTTGGGAAAAATACAAATCTTGATTATGATTTAAATAGGTTATTACTGTTTACCCTTTAATATAATTTTGTATTAAATTCAGGATTTTTTTTTCCTCTGTTCATTGACCTAAAATCTCCTGTTTGATTATCTTATTTATTTTTTGACCATTTTAACTATTTTTAAGTGTGCCATTTGTGGCATTTATGCTGTTTGTATGGGAACCCAGACAGGGCAAACGGGTTCAGCCTACAGCAAATACTCACTTGCTTTTCTTTCTCTGTGCATACAACCTATTGCTATACAGCTTGCTCGATTCTAGAAAGCTGATGTTTGTTAAAAGAAAAAAAAAATAGTTAAGTCTCTTAATCAAAATTTCTTTGTGTTTCAGGATCACATTAGCTTTTTCCAGAGATAGCTAATGTGCCTGGGGAATTAGCAGAAATATTTTGCTGTTTCCAATTTTGTGTGTAAATTGAAACTGTGGTAGCAGTGTTTTGAACAATGGTGTTTAATAAGAAGTTCATAGATCTTTAAGTTTCTCTCCTTTAAAATTCTCTGAAAATTTTCTTAAGGTCTGTACTCCTTTAGATTTTGGTGTTGTTAGATTTATAGTCAAGGAATTTAATGAATACTTGGTTAATGGTTCTGGGTTTTTTAGGGGTGTTTGCTCTTATGGTCTGTGGCAGTTCCTAATATCTAGTATAAAGTTTTTTTTTGTTTTGTTTTTTTTGTTAACTCTGAACTGCCTAGTTAGATGGGTTCACTAAAATGTAATTCCAGACAGGTTATGTCTTGGAACTCCAATTTTTATTTTCTCATTTTTAAGATTTAATTATTTGAAAGTTCACTCCCTAAATGGTCTACAACAGCCAGATCTGGGCCAGGCTCAAGCCAGAAGTCGGGACCTCCATCCTAGATGGCAGGGGCCCAAGAACTTGAGTCACCATCTGCTGCCTTCCCAGGTGCATTACCAGGAAGCTAGATCAGAAGTGGAGTAGCTGGGATTCAAATCAGAATTCTGATGTGGGATTCTAGGCATTACATGCAACAGCTTAGCCAGCTGTGCCCCAGTGCTAGTCACTATTTTCTCATTTTGATGGATTGAAAACCACTATTTAAAATTCTGCTTGCCAGGCATGGAGGCCTTTATGATTTCAGTATTTTACTCCTTGTATGTGCTGTTCTTGATAGCACAGGTTGCCTCTTACTGGTTATGCATATACAGAAAAAAAATTTCATTTGATTTTCCTTAAGTGTTAGTTCTCGTTTAGGAAATGGAAAGTCAGTTTTATAGGTATGACTCACCAGGAGGAGATGCATTGAGTAAGAAGAAAAATAAATGCAGGCAGTCAGTTTCCTAACTTTAGTAATGCTAAATCTGACACTGATGGCATGAGCTGTCCTTCAGGTGTTAAAGAAATTTTGCTGATTCATAGCCTGTGACTTCATGTTCCTTGGGAGGGACAGGGTTTGCAGCAAGGATGTGACCATGCCCAATGTTCCCTCTTGGAACCTTGTTATCATACCTCATTCATATTTTATTTTTAAATGATATTTTACATTTCAAAATTAAAGATCATATTACAGAAATTGCCAGTGATTTAAAAAAATTAAGAAGTGTTATAAGAGTACTTCCAAAAGTTCACAGAGGGATGGCATTTGGCACAGTGATTAAAACACTGCTTAGGACCCCCACGTCCTACCCCGTTTCCAGTTCCACCTTCCTGCTAATGTGCACTCTTGGTGGGCAGCAGCTGATGACTCAAGTTCTTGAGCCCCAGTCCCAAAAGGGAGGCGCAGGTGGACTTCCTGGATCCTGGCTTTGGCCTGGCTCAACCCTAGCTATTGTGGGTGTTTGGGGAGTGAACCAGTAAATGGAAGATCTCTCTCTCGGTCTCTGTCTCTCTCTCTGTCTCTCTCTGTCTCTCTGTCTCTCTCTCTGTCTCTCTCTCTCTCTGCTTGCCTGTCTTTGTTTCTCTGCCTTTCAAATAAGTAAAAATAATTTTAAAAAATTTAAAGATCATAGAAAATGAAAATTGTAAAAAGCTATTGCATCAAAATAGACATCTTTTAATTCTATTTTAAACAAGCTTTTAGAAGGACTCTGGTTTATTCAGTATTCTCTACATAGCCGTATGTTAGAAGTTGGGTTAAGCAAATGTCACTGTTGCCTTGCCTGTGGTGAATTTATAATTTAGTTGGGGAGCAAGTGCAAGCACACATGAAAGAAGACAAGGAGGAGCGCGGAGAGTATCGTAAACTTACTGTGGGGCCTACGTAACAGGGGCTGTGGAAAGAAGAGAGCTCTTAGGGGTAAAGGAAGGAAGAGGTCATGTAACATAGTGAGTAAGAACACAGCCTCTAGAATCAGATTACCTGAGTTCAAATCCTGAGTCTGTCACTAAACTGGCTGTGTAACCTGAGAACTACTTAGAATCTCTCTGTGCATTTCTGTTTCCTTGTGTGTAAATTGGAGAAAATAATACCTCACAGGGATGAGTTAATATGCATTTGCTAGGTATGTAGACACCAACGTACCTGTCATATAGTGAGTGCTCAAAAATTTTTAGCCATTACTAAGATATCATAAAGAAGGCAAAAACTGCACTGGAGACTTGAAGAGGAGGTAGAATTTAGATAAGCAAAGATGTGGAAACTATCTCAAAATAGTATTCATAGCTAAGTGGTTTTATGCTCGTATCCCTGGAGAAAAAAAACCTTAGCAATAAAATTATATCAGGTGGGTGTTGTGCTTGTGATGCCTGTGTCCCATATTAGAATGCTAGTTTAGTCCTGGCTCCTCTACTTCTGATCTAGTTTCCTATGAAAACATTCTGGGAGGCAATGGGTGATGGCTCAAGTGCTTAGGCCTCTGCCACCCACATGGAAAACCTGGATAGAATTCTGGCTTCAGCCTGGCCCAGCCCTGGTTGTTGTGGGCATTCAGGGAGCGAGCCAGTGGATGGAAGAACTCTTCTGTGTGTGTATCTCTGTCTCTCTCTCTGTCATTCTGCCTGCCTGCCTGCCTTCCTTTCTTTCTGTCTCTGTCTCTCTCTCTGTCTCTCTCTTTTTTAAAGATTACATTTATTTATTTGAGAGAGAGAGAGTTACAGACAGCGAGAGGGAGAGACAGAGAAAAAGGTCTTCCACCTGCTGGTTCACTTCCCAGATGGCCCCGACAGCTGGAGCTGGGCTGATCCGAAACCAGGAGCCAGGAGCTTCTTCTGGGTCTCCCACATGTGTGTAGGGGTCCAAGCACTTGGGCCATCTACTGCTTTCCCAGGTCATAGCAGAGAGCTGAATCGGAAATGGAGCAGCCGGGACTCGAACTGGCAGCCATATGGGATGCTGGCACTGCAGGCACAGGCGTTACCCACTATGCCACAGCGCTGGGCCCTATCTCCTGCTTTTAAAGCTTTCATTGTGTGTGTTTTAAGGAATTTGTATCAATAGCTGAATTTTTAAAATATTGCAGGTGTTAGAAGAATCTTAGTCCAGGAGAATTTCTGACACAAAATCTGCAGTGTTTTTTTTTTTTTTTTTAATTGGGGATGGAGTGGGAGATAGAGTAAATGGAATGATTGATTTGTGTGTGTGTGTTAGGTGAAGGTGGAGTGGAGAGTTAGATTAGGTGGGATGGGGAGAAGACAGGGGAAAGGAAAGGTTGCCAGTTAAATAGGAGCAATGTTTGAGTAATGTTGAGGGTCAGGAAGGAGTGAATTTAAAAGTGTTGCTGGCAGTGTGTAAAGAGAGAGGATACTGCTATTTTGAGGTTCCTGATGATAACCTGGGGAAGTGAGCCCTTAGCTACCTGAGGGTTTCATAGCTTACTTGAAAGCTCCGACCATGACCTGGTGCCAGTGAGACATCTGATCTTAAGAGTCTCAGGTTACTCGAATGGATCACTTCAACACTAGAATGGCTGTGGTCAGATTAGCAGAAAACAAGATAGATGGCATTCTGGAAAAGAGAGCTCCCAGGTATGTGCAAGAGGATGGGGTGCTCTGAGCAGTCTAATTTGTGTTTATTTAAATAAAATTTGTTTCTGTTATATAAGAGAATAAAAAGATACTATAAATACCTTGAGTCTCACTATTCTAAAGCTCCCTTTCTCCATACATTTACTTTCAGGTTTTATCCTGAGGCATAGATATTGAAAGATATAACATTAAGAACATTTTTTAAAAATGAAAAATTTCCCATATTTTCATTACTTTCTTATACTTTATTTGTTTTTGACATAAAACTTCACATTTTTCATATGAATGTCTCATAACTGTTTTTAGTTGCAGTCATAGAGTGTACCATATTGCATTTCTACTTTTAAAATATATTTAGCATTATGTCATGAATTTTTTCTTGCCTCTGTCATAAGAATTGCATATTTATGACTTCATGTTCTTTTCTGTCCACACTACATTTATTAAGCTATCATTCTGTGTTGGAGATGTTTAGTTATATGTGATGGTTGGTCATTGATTCTGCCATTTCCCTCCACCTTGGATCTGGAACATATGGAGAAATAGAACAGAAACCAACAGATGGGAACAGACAATGTGGCTCAGCAGGGTCAGACTGCTGCCGATGATTAGGCATCCTGTAATGGGTGCTGGTGCCCACTTCCAGTCCAGCTCCCTCCAAATGTGCCTGGAAAATCAGTAGAGAATGGCTCAAGTGCTTGGGCCTCTGAGCCCATGTGGGAGACCTGAGTCGAGTTCTGGACTCCTGACTTCAGCCTGGCCCAACTCTGGCCACTGGGGCAATTTGTGGAGTGAACCAGCAAATGGAAGATCTCTGCATCTTTGTCCCTCTCTCCCTCTCTGTAACTCTGCCTTTCAAATTAAATAAATAAATCTTATAAAAGAAACCAGACAGATGGGAATAAAAATCTCATTTTTCTTCAGCTGAGTTGGCGAGCACAGTTGAACTGTGGTCTGATGGAGTCCCTCAGTTTATCCGGGATGGCCCACCTGAGAATTAGAGGGTGCAGGGCAGCTGAGAGTCACACTTCAGCACCTAAGCTCCGTCTGCTAGGGAAGTGTGAGTCCGTGGAGATTAGGCTCTTGCCACTTACCAATCAGATACGGCATTCCTCGGTGGGGATGAGGGATGAATGAAGAAAAAAGAGGTCTGATTCTTCGTTCTCCTCCTTACCGCTTAACCCTGAGGTGGTTGTGGGAGGAGATTCGTACTCTGGGGGGGCAGTTTTGTTTCTGCCTCAAGAAGACCCTTTCTAGTGTCCACTCTTGCTTTCCGTGTGTGCTCCTGGGACTGGGAGGAATGTCAGCTTTTCCCTGCTGAACACTGAAGTGATCGAGAACAATACGAAAATAAATTGTTGGCCTAAAAATTGATACTCTGTTTTCGATCCTTAAAAATGGCAATTTTAAATGATTCAACCTAATAAAAAGAAGTTAAAGTGTGTAGCCAGCTTTCCCCTCTCCTTTGCCTGTTGCCATTCTTCATAGTCCCTGCCCTTGAAGGTCAGGTAGAGGTAGATTAGGTTCTTTGAGCAGCTACACTCCGGGTTGGGTCTTTAAGGTTGAATTGATTTAACCAAATCTTTCATGTCTCACTTTTTTTTTTTTTTAAGATTTATTTTATTTATTTGAAAGACAGAGTTACAGAGAGAGGTAGAGCCAGAAACAGAGAGAGGTCTTCAGTGTGCTGGTTCACTCCCCAAATAATCACAATGGCCAGAGCTGAGCTGAGCTGAAGCCAGGATCCAGGAGCTTCTGGTTCTCCCACATAGGTACAGAAGCCCAAGGACTTGGGCCACCCTCTGTTGCTTTCCCAGGCTTGTTAGCAGGGAGCTGGATTGCAAGCAGAATAGCTGGGACTCTGATACATATATTTAAACTTATTTAGGAAAAGGTGCTTTTGAAAATTCTGCTTATGACACAGTGTGTACATTATAAGAGGGCAGAGATTATGGGTGTACATCACATGTTTTCCTTGTTAGTAGCATTTGAATACTTTGTATTCTTGCAAAATTTAGAAATGTCCCATGGTGTTAGTCATAGTTTTGAGATTAAAAAAAATTTTTTTTAAACTTGAGAGGTAGAGAGGAAGAAAGAGCCCTTTCCTCTTGGGTCACACTCCCTAAGTGCTCACAATGGCTGAGGCTGGGAGCCAGGAACTCCATCCATGTCTCCCACATGGTGGCAAGAACCCAGTTACACTTGAGCCACCACCACTGCCTCCCAGTGTCTGTCTTAGCAGGAGGCTGGAATCAGAGCCAGAGCCAGGCATTGAACCCAGTCGCCCTGATGTGGGGACCTGGGCCTCTCAATTGGTGTCCCAGCCAAATACCCACCCTTGAGATGTTTCTTGAGGGCCTGCTCTCCTAAATCCAGCCTATTATAAACCTCTTGATTTCTGTTTACCTTCTGAACCTATGTTCTAGGCACCCCAGAGCTGATTTGAGGGTGAGCTCTATTTTTATTTTTCTTTCAATATCTCACTGTTCCTATTCTACTGGTCATTCTAAAGCTGCTTGATTTAAAAAAAAAAAAAAAAAAAAAAACAACTGTAAATTTTTCCTCAATTTATTGAGCAAACTATTTTCTAGATAAAGACCTTTTAAATCGCAGATCTTTTAAATTATACTCTTTGTGTTCAGATTTGTAATACTTTGTTCAACCTTCCATTCAACTCCAAATAGAAGCATTATTTCTGTGGCATATTGGCTCCCCATGCTTCTTAACTTGTTTGTTAATATGCACTATGGCCTTTCTCCAGATGAAGGTACAGTCTTAGGTCCCAGTGTCTGAAATCTGGCTGCAGAGTAAGCCCCTACAGAAATTTCTCATGGGTCCACGTACAGTTCAAAATAAGATAAACAGGAGCTTGGAACAGCTAATCTAATGCCATTTGACTCATCTTCCAATGGCAGTTTAAAAGGTGTAATTCCTCAATAAGCATGTTAATTATGATATAATTATCTTCCAAACTGCAGTACTTTGAATGTGAAGATGCACTGAAAACAATAAAACTGATTTTTTAAAAATTTTTGACCAAAATATTTCTTTTATTATATTGGTGAACTTGTTAAATAATTCTGTTCAAATACTTCAAACATAAAATTCTGAAGAATTAAAAAAAAAAACTTAGATTCTCAAAATCTGACAAAGAGTCAGGCATTTAGCCTGGTAGTTAAGATGCTGATATCTCATATTGGAGTGCCTGGATTTAATTACCCCCTCTGGCTCCTGTTTCTAGTTCTCTACTAATGTGGACTCTGGGAGGCAGAAGTAATTGGGTTCTGTGGAAAACCTGGAATGAGTTCCCAGCTCCTGGCTTTGGTCCCCTTACCCAAAGCTGTTGTGGGCATCTGGGAAGTAAACCAATGGATGGAAGATTTCTCTGTTTTTTTCTCTCAAACAAATAAATAAAAATGAAAAAATAAGGCCGGCGCCGCGGCTCACTAGGCTAATCCTCCGCCTTGCGGCGCCAGCACACCGGGTTCTAGTCCCGGTCGGGGCGCCGGATTCTGTCCCGGTTGCCCCTCTTCCAGGCCAGCTCTCTGCTATGGCCCGGGAGTGCAGTGGAGGATGGCCCAAGTCCTTGGGCCCTGCACCCCATGGGAAACCAGGAGAAGCACCTGGCTCCTGGCTTCGGGCGGCCATTGGAGGGTGAACCAACGGCAAAAGGAAGACCTTTCTCTCTGTCTCTCTCTCTCTCACTGTCCACTCTGCCTGTCAAAAAAAAAAAAAAAAAAAGAAAAAGAAAAAAGACATTCTGGGATTCATAGTTAATCAAATATATGAAAAGAATTTTTTAAAGATTTATTTATTTGAAAGGCAGATTTAGAGAAGATAGGGAGAAACACAGAGAGAAAGAGATCTTCCATCCACTGGTTCACCAATCCCCCACAAATGGCTGTAATAGCTGGGGCTGGGCCAAGCCAGAGCCAGGAGCTTCATCTGGGTCTTCCACACAGGTTCAGGGGCCAAGGACTTGGACCATCTTCACTGCTTTCCCAGGTGCATTAGCAGGGAGCTGGATGGAAGTGGAGCAGCTGGGACTTGAATTTGTGCCTTTATGGGATGTTAGCATTGCAGGTGGCAGCTTAACCACAGTACAGGTCCCAGAAATGCAAATTATAAGAACCCTAAACCTGACAGAAATAAGAAAAAATTACTGATCAATATCCCCTCCTGAACATAAGATGTAAGGATTCTATACAAAATTTTATTATTTTATTTTAAAGATTGATTTATTTATTTGAAAGAGTTACACAGAGAGAGAAGAAGCAGAGAGAGGGAGGGAGACAGAGAGAGGTCTTCTATCCGCTGGTTCACTCCTCAATTGGCCACAATGGCTGGAGCTGTGCCAATCCAAAGCCAGGAGCCAGGAGCTTCTTCTAGGTCTCCCACATGGGTGCAGGGGCCCAAGGACTTGGGCCATTTTCTACTGCTTTCCCAGGCCATAGCACAGAGCTGGATTGGAAGTGGAACAGCTGCATCTGGAACTGGAGCCCATATGGGATGCCAGCACTTCAGGCCAGGGTGTTAACCCACTGCGCCACAGTGCCAGCCCCCTCTATACAAAATTTTAGCAAAATGAACCAAAGGTTCTATACAAAATTTTAGCAAAAAGAACCAAAGGCTCTATTATTTCCAAGGATAATAATAATAAATGGTTCAACATTTCAAAAATCAATGTAACTGATTTGAAATCAGTCAATGTAATTCACCATATTAACACATCAAAAAGTAAAAACTATATGATCATCTCTATCAGTACAAAAAGAAATTTGATGAAATCCAACATCTATTTTTTTTTTTTTTATTTGACAGATAGAGTTAGACAGTGAGAGAGACAGAGAGAAAGGTCTTCCTTCCATTAGTTCACCCTCCTAATGGCCACTATGGTAGGAGGTACGCTGATCCGAAGCCAGGAGACAGGTGCTTCCTCCTGGTCTCCCATGTGGGTGCAGAGGCCCAAGCACTCAGGCCATCCTCCACTGCCCTCCCAGGCCACAGCAGAGAGCTGGACTGGAAGAGGAGCAATCGGGACTAGAACCCGGCGCCCATATGGGATACCGGCTCCGCAGGTGGAGGATTAACCAAGTGAGCCACGGCACCGGCCCCCAACAACTATTTTTTTTAATTGAAGTTCTTTATTTTATGTACAAAAACGTAGCATGGCTTTTCATAGTGCTGATGTCTTGGAGAATCCATTCAGGGAAAATGACTTAGTCCAACTTAACAAAGCCGATATCCTTCGTGTACTGATAGAAACACTGGCAACACATGTAAAGCCCGTATTTCCAGATGAGACCATGCCGGTTTGAGCAGACGCGGCAAGAGCCTGAACCCTGGCTGAATTTTCACGGGTGGCTTCAGGAGAGCTGCCGGTGGCCCATCTTGCTTTCAGGAATGCAACAAGGCAAAAGGCCAACATCTATTCTTGATTTAAAAAAAAAAAAAAAAAAAAAAAAAAAAAAAAAAAACACCCACAAACTATGAATAGGTGGAAACTGTCTTAATTTGACAAAGAACAGGTAAACCCTGTGGCCAGTATCACAGCTAATGATGAAAGACCATGCTTTTCAGCTAGGATCAGGAACAAGACCAGCATGCTCACCCTCACTGCTTCTGTCCCACTTTGTACTGGACGGCTTTGTCAGTGCAATAAAGCTAGCTAGGCAGACAGACTGGAAAAGAAAAAGTGAAAATGGCCTTTTTACAGTTGACATATTCTTATATGTAGAAAAATCTGATAGGATCGATAAAAAAGCTGTCAGAACTATTGAGTTTAACAGGGTTTCAGGGTAAATATATAAATAAAAATCTGTTGTGTTCTATACACTAGCAATGAACTGTTGGAAATTGAAATTCCAAAAAATACCATTTATAACAACCAAAATTTCAGAAAAGATACACAAGACCTGAACATGAGAAACTATACAGTATTGCTTAAGGAAATTAAAAATCACCTAAATAAATGGAGAAATACAGCCTACTCATGGAACAGGTTATATTGTTACAATGTCATTTATATGTTTGCTATAATTCTATTCAAGATCTTAGCTAACTTTTTTGTAGAAATTTAGAAACAGGTTCTAAAATTCGTATAAAAACATAAGTATGTAGAACAGCTAAAACAATCTTGAAAAAGAAGTTGGAAGATTGTTAGCAATAGCTCTTCTCAGGACTTATTAAAAAGTTACAGTAATCAAGACTGTGGTACTACTATTAAGATACATAAATAAAATGAAAGGACAGAGTCCAGCGACAGACCTGCACACCCAGGACAACCAATTTTGACAAAAGTATAAAGTCATTCCAATGGAAAAAAAAGGATAATCTTTTATTTATTTATTTTTAAATGATTTATTTATTTGTGAGAAAGAGATATCTTCCATCTGTTGGTTTATTCTGCAAATGCCTACAACAACCAGGGCTGGACCAGGCCAAAAGCAGGAGCCAGAAACTCCAAGTCTCCCACTAGGGTGGCAGAAACCCAAGTACTTGGGTCATCATGCGCTGCCTCCCAGGCACATTAGCAGGAAGCTGGATCAGAAGCATAGAGCAGATGGAATTCAAATCAGCCACCCTGTTATGGGATGATGGCTTCCCAAGTGGCCGCTTAACCTACTGTGCCACAGTTCCTACCCTAGGCAAGTCTTTTTTAGTTTAGTTTTTTTTTTTTTTTAAGATCTATTTATTTATTTATTTATTTATTTATTTATTTATTTGAAAGACAGAGTTACAGAGAGGCAGAGAGAGAGAAAGAGAGAGAGAGAGAGAGAGAGAGAGAGAGAGAGAGAGAGAGAGAGAGAGAGAGAAAGATCTTCCCCAAATGGCCACCATGGCCTGAGCTGGGCTGATGTGAAGCCAGAAGCCAGGAGTTTCTTCTGGGTCTCCCATGTGGGTGCAGGGGCCCAGGGACTTGAGCCATCTTCTGTTTTTCCAGGCCATAGCAAAGAGCTGGATCAGAAGTGGAGCAGCTGGGATTTGAATCTACACCCATATGGGATGCTGACACTGCAGGTGGCTTTACCTACTACACCACAGTACCAGCTCTGGGAAAGACTTTTTAATAACTGATGCTGGAACAATTGGATATCTATGTACAAATATATGAATTTGAATACATGCTTTATTTTTTAAAAAAATATTTATTTAAAAGAGTCACAGAGAGAGGTAGAGACAGAGAGAGAAAGGTTTTCCATCCACTGGTTCACTCCCCAGATGGCCACAACGGCTGGAGCTGAGCCAATCCGAAGTCAGGAGCCAGGAGCTTCTTCTGGGTCTCCCATGTGGGCACAGGGGCCCAAGGGCTTGGGCCATCTTCTACTGCTTTCCCAGGCCATAGCAGAGAGCTGGATCGGAAGAGGAGCAGCCGGGACTAGAACCAGCGCCCATATGGGATGCTAGCACTTCACGCCAGGGCTTTAACCCACTGCTCCACAGTGCCAGCCCCTGAATACATACTTTAAACCACATACAGAAATTAATTCAAATGGATTGTGAACCTTAATGTAAAACCTAAAACTATAAAACTTGTAAAAAAAAAAAAAAACATAGAAAACCTGTTACCTTGAGTTATGTAAAGATGTCTTAGCTATCACTCCAGAAGCTTCCATAAAGTAAAAAAAAATTGATAAATTGAACTTTATGAAAAGCAAAAGCTTTCTGTTGTGCTTCATGGTAATAAAAGGTAAACTACAGGAGTGGGTGTTTGGCACCGTGGTTAAGACACCACTTGGAGCACATGTCCCACATTGGAGTGCTAGGTTTGACCTCTAGCCCCATTCCCAATTGCAGCTTCCTGCTAATGCACACCCTGGGAGGCAGCAAGTGATGGCTCATGTAGTTGGGTCTCTGCCACCCATGTGAGAAACCTAGACTGAGTTCCCAGATCCTGGCTTTGGCCTGGCCCAGGTCTGACTGTTTGAACTAGTGGATGGTCGATCTGTCTTTGTTTCTGTCTCTGCCTTCCAAAAGAATGAACTAAATAAATTAAAAGAAGATGAGTCGGGGCTGGTGCCATGGCGTAGTAGGTTAATCCTCCTCCTGTGGCACTTGCATCCTATATGGGTGCTGGTTCTAGTCCCAGCTGTTCCTCTTCCAGTCCAGCTCTCTGCTATGGCCTGGGAAAGCAGTAGAAGATGGCCCAAGTCCTTGGGCCCCTGCACCCATGGGAGACCTGGAAGAAGCTCCTGGCTCCTGGTTTTGATCAGCGCAGCTCTGGCCGTTGTGGCCAACTGGGGAGTGAACCAACGGAAGGAAGACCTTTCTCTCTGTTTCTTCCTCTTGCTGTCTTTAACTCTACTTCTCAAATAAATAAATAAAATCTTAAAAAAAAAAAAAAAGGTGAGTCATAGACTAGGAGAAATATTTGAAATTCATTTATCTAATAAATAACTCTTAAAATACAGTAATATGAAAACTACCCAATTCTTCTAGAATTTTTAAAATTTATTTGAGAGGCCAGCGCTGTGGCATAGTGGATAAAGCCACTGCCTGCAGTGCTGGCATTCCATTTTGGTGCTAGTTCAAGTCCCAGCTCCTCCACTTATGATCTAGCACTTTGCTATGGCCTGAGAAAACAGTAGAAGATAGCCCAAGTGCTTGGACCCCTGCACCTGTGGGGAAACCCAGAGGAAGCTCCTGGCTTCTGGCTTCAGATCAGCACAGCTCAGGCTGTTGCAGCCATCTGGAGGGTGAACCAGCAGATGGAAGAACTCTCTCTCTCTTTCTCTGTCTTTGCCTCTCTGTAACTCTGACTTTCAAATAAATATTTTTAAAAAATTATTTGAGAGGGGCTGGTGCTGTGGCATAGTGGGTAAAGCTGCAGCCTGAAGCCCCGACATCCCATATGGGTGTCAGTTCAAGACCTGGCTACTCCACTTCCTGTGCACTCGCTGCTAATGTGCCTGGGAAAGCAGCAGCAGATGACACAGTGCTTAGGACCCCTGCACCCACGTAGGAGACCTGGAAGAAGCTCCTGGCTCCAAATGGGCCCAGTTCTGGCCATTGTGGCCATTTGGAGAATGAGTCAATGAATGGAAGATTTCACCACTGTCTCTCTCTTTGTCTGTCTCTCTGAAACTCTGCCTTTTAAATAAATAAATCAATCTTATAAATAGTGGATATCTTAGTGTCTTAATTGCTAGGGTAAAGGCACATACCAGAAAATGACCCCGTTCTAAAAAATGTCAAAAGATTTGAACAGTCTGCTTCCCCGTAAGAATGGACAGATGACAAATAAATATATAAAGAGATGCTCAACATCATTAGTCATTAGAGAAAAGCAAATTAAAATCACAGTGAAATACCACTGCCTATCTGTTAGAATAGCTAAAATTTTTAAAAATGACTGTATTAAATATTGGTAATATTGTGGAGCAACTGAACCTGGAATGTAGAAGTGGTATAGCCACTTGGAAAAATAGATTAGTTGTTATTTAAAGGATAAAATTAGTTTATATTTGTATGATCCAGCCTTTCTCTTCCTAAGTATTTACACAAGAGAAAAAAAAAGCATACCTGCTTAAATATGTGTATACATATATGTATACACACACACAAATGTTCATAGCAACTTTATTTGTGATAACCAGAAACTAAAAACAACACAAATGCTCATCAGTAGGGGTAAACAGATTATATATCCATGATGTGGAATACTGCTTAGCAATAAAAGGACATAAACCCTTAAAACATATAGAAGTAATGTCAAAATAGCTAAGTTGAATAAAAGAAACCAGAAAAATAGATATTATTCCCTTTACATAAAATTCTAGAAAATACAGAATTTGAGAACATACAAACCACAGAGAGATCAGTGGTTATGTGGGGTGGGGAGGGGCATGATAGAAGGGTTATCAAGGGACACTAAGAGATTTGAGGATGATATGTTTGTTCTTTGTCCTGATTTAATCTTTTCATATTGTGAACTTTCAAATTGCATTTTGAAAGCCAATTTGACCTTAATAGACTCACCTTTGCAGACTACAGTGTTTTTAAATTAAGATAAAATTCACATACTGTTGTAATTTGCCATTTATAAAGTATACAATTCAGTAGATTTTGCATATTTACAAAGCTGTACAACCATTACTGCTAATTCTAGAGCCTTTTCATCTTCCCCAGATGAAACCCCATTCCCATTAGTAACCTCCACTTATTGCTTCACAATTTCCCCAGCCCTAGGCAACCATTAATCTGTTTTCTGTCTCTGTGGATTTGCCTGTGTAGGGCATTTGTTGTAAATGGCATCATACAGTATGTGACCTTTTGTGACTGACTCTTTTCCACTTAACAGTGTTCCAAGGTTCATCACTGTTGTCTCATGAATCAGTTCTTCATTCCCTTTTATGGCTGTATAATGTTACATTGAATGGGCATACCACATTTTGTTTATCCATTAGCTAGTGGACATTTGGGTTGATATACTTTTTTGCTGTTATGAATACTTTTATGTAATTTTTTTGTTCAGTCGTATGTTTTCAGTTCTGTTGACTATATAATTAGAAGTGAAATTGCTGAGTCATACGGTAACGTTAACTTTTTGAGGAACTGTATTTAAAAGAGGTGCTGATGCAATCATGTTTAGCTCAGAGCGATTTCTGCTAAATGGAAGACTTTGACCATCCTGGTTTTGAAATCAGAACTGTTGTCTTTTTGCTCTATTTAGAGAACTATTTTTGTTTTTATTTTCTTCTTTTTTTGAAGTAGGTAGATTTTTCAAAAATATTTTATTTATTTATTTGAGAGGTAGGGTTATAGTCAGAGGGAGAGACAAAGAGAGGAATAGACAGAGAGAAAGATTTTCCATCTGCAGATTCACTCCCCAAATGGCTGCAATGGCTGGAGCCAGGCCAATCCAAAGCCAGAAGCCAGGAGCTTCTTCCAGGTCTCTCATGTGGGAGCAGGGGCCCAAGCACCTGGGTATCTTCTACTGCTTTTCCAGATCATGGCAGAGAGTTTGATTGGAAGAGGGGCAGCCAGGACACGGACTGGAGCCCACATTGGGATGCCAGCATCACAGTACTGGCCTCATTTTGGTTTTCCAAGGCAAAACTTTTCGAATAAACTATCTCTGTGATTATTTTGGATATTTTACCAAAACTCTGTAATAGGGTTCCCTATTACTTTTTGCTAATGTAAATCATGTCCTGAATACCCAGTTTTGCTGTATGAGCTATTTCTCTTAGGCTTATCTAAGTCTACTGAGAAACAGATGACCTGAAGCTATTTTTATTCTTAGTGTTGATTTGATATAAACTTGTGAAGTGTGCTTTTTTATTCTGTGTTCTATGACCACGGTATTCTGTTATTTTGGGATAAAAATAGGCTACAAATATCCTGATTATTACTATTTGTTTGCATTAATTTGCACTGTCTGAACAAGTAGTAAGATGCTTCATGGTAAGTTTAAAGCTGTTTCTAAGCTTAAAACCTTCAAAATTTTTATGTACCATTAGGTTTGATGACATTTTAAAGTCATCTAAAGAATGTATATTATCCAAATAGATTATTATTTTTTTTAATTTATTTATTTGAAAGGCAGAGTTACACAGAGGCAGAGAGAGAGAGAGAAAGACAGAGAGAGGTCTTCCATCCACTAGTTCACTCCCCAAATGGGTGCAATGGCCCAGGGCTAGGCCAGGCTAAAGCCAGGAGCAAGGAGCTTCTTCCGGGTCTCCCACATAGGTGCAGGGGCCCAAGCACTTGGGCCATCTTCTGCTGTTTTCCTAGGTACATTAGCAGGGAGCTGGACTGGAAGAAGAGCATCTGAGACTTGAACTAGCACCCAAATGGAATGCTGGCACTGCAGATGGCAGCTTTACCTGCTATACCACAGCCCCGTCCCCCCTAAGTATATTATTGATATTAGAAATTTGGCACATAGCTTTTCTTTCTTTCCTTCTTTCTTTTTTAAGATTTACTTTATTGGGGCCAGCGCCGTGGCTCATTTGGTTAATCTTCCACCTACGGCGCCAGCATCCCATATGGGCACCAGGTTCTAGTCCTGGTTGCTCCTCTTCCAGTTCAGCTCTCTGATGTGGCCCAGGCGGGCAGTGGAGGATGGCCCAAGTGCTTGGGCCCCTGTAACCGCATGGGAGACCAGGCAGAAGCACCTGGCTCCTGGCTTCGCATTGGCACAGCTCCAGCTGTTGCAGTCATTTGGGGAGTGAACCAACGGAAGGAAGACCTTTCTCTCTGTCTCTCTCTCTCTCACTGTCTAACTCTGCCTGTCAAATTAAAAAAAAAAAAGATTTACTTTATTTATTTGAAAGGCAGTGTGACAGAAGGAAAGGAGAAATAGAGAGAAGTCTAATATCGCTGGTTCACTCTCCAAGTAGCTACAATGGCTAGGGCTGGGCCAGACTGAAGCCAGGAGCCAAGAGCTTCGTCAGGATCTCCCACATAGGTACGGGAGCCTAAGCACTTGGGTCATCCTCCACTGCTTTCCCAGGCCATTAGCACAGAGCTGAATCAGAAGTAGAGCACCTGGATTTGAACTGGTGTCCATATGGGATGCCAATCTTGCAGGTGGTGGCTTAACCTATTACATCACAACGTTGGTCTCCCCTACCCCAGCCCTGTGCAAAGCTTTTCTTTTAGTCACAATTTAAAAAAATTTTGGGGTCCAGTGTTGTAGTGCAGCAGGCTACCCTGCTGCCTGTGAAGCTGACATCCCATATGGGTACTGTCTCAAGTCCTGGCTGCTCCACTTCAGATCCAGTTCCCTGCTGATGCTGCCTGTGCAGCAGATGGTGGCCCAGGTGCTTGGGTCCCTGCCACCCATGTGGGACACCTGGATGGAGTTCCAGTCTCCTGGCTATGGCCTGATCCAGCCCAGCTGCTGTGACCTTTTGGGGAGTGAACCAGTCTATAGAAGATCTCTCTCTCCCTCTCTCTCTGTAACTCTGCCTTTCAAATCAGTCAATAAATCTTTTAAAATTAAGAATTTTTAGGCCGGCGCCGTGGCTTAACAGGCTAATCCTCCGCCTTGCGGTGCCGGCACACCAGGTTCTAGTCCCAGTTTGGGCGCCGGATTCTATCCCGGTTGCCCCTCTTCCAGGCCAGCTCTCTGCTATGGCCCGGGAAGGCAGTGGAGGATGGCCCAAGTCCTTGGGCCCTGCACCCGCATGGGAGGCCAGGAGAAGCACCTGGCTCCTGGCTTCGGATCAGCGAGATGCGCCGGCCACGGCGGCCATTGGAGGGTGAACCAACAGCAAAAAGGAAGGCCTTTCTCTCCGTCTCTCTCTCACTATCCACTCTGCCTGTCAAAAAAAAAAAAAAAATTTAAATTTCTACATTAATTGTGGTGAAAATAATGGATACTTTAAGAGTTTCCTTTTTTCCCCCCTGTGAGCAAACGTTGTAGAACTGTCTACAGTATAGGAAACATGGATTTCTTCCTGTGATTTGCATTTCTTCCTGTGATGTGGATGACTGGATCCATGAAGGATTTAGCTCATACTTTTTCACTTATTGAAGGCAGGTATAATTTTGTAGTTTCTTCTGTGACACTTACTCTGGAATTCTGAGTAAACAAAGGCCTTGTCTTGTAGACCACTTTTTAGACTCGAAGCCAGTGCTCTCTAGTAATGGGTGGAGACTACCACTAGAAAGCAAAGGGAGGAAAGTCTGATACATGAAGTGTGGATGCCAGTTCAAATGAAAAAGTGCTTCACCTCACTAGTGCTCAGAGAAATGTTATTGGTGCTTTTGCTGCTCATACTATTTTTTGATCTTTAGATTGGATATTAGAATTTTTAAAACTTTTCAGTGATGTTAGCCAAAATGTGGGAGAATGTAAGCTGTGGTACTCCAGTAGGACTGTCAATTGGTAGAGACTTTTGGAGAGTACGTTTGTACTATCTAACAAAATTTAAAATGCTTGTGCCCGCTAATTCTATTTATGTTGCTTAATATGCTCATATGAAAGAAAATATATACTTCCTAGCACATTTACCATGCAATAACCTGGTAAAAAAACTAGACAGTACACCAAAGGGAAGTCACAAACTCAATCACTCAGAAACCTAGGTACAAAAATTCACCCCAAACGGCAGATTTAGAATCTAGTAATGTGTCATAGCCAAATTGTGTTCATCTTGATAATTGTAGATTGAATTAATAGAAGATCTGGCAATGTAATTCTGTACATTAAAATGAAAAACTAGGGTGGTGTTTTATTTTAATTTTTTATTTAAAAGGCAGAGAGACAGAGATCTCCCATCCACTAGTTCACTCCCACAACAGTCCAGGTGGACCAGGCTGAAGTCAGGAGCCTGGAACTCAGTCTGGGACTCCCACCTGGGTGGCAGGGACCTAAGTGTTTGGGGTGATCACCTCGTGTCTTCCATGGTGTACATCGGAAGTAGCAAAGCTGGGACTGGCACTGGCACTCTGACAGGAGATACAGGTGTCCCATGTAATGTCTTTTTTTTTTTTTGACAGGTAGAGTTAGACAGTGAGAGAGAGACAGAGAGAAAGGTCTTCCTTCCGTTGGTTCACCCCCCAAATGGCTGCTACAGCCGTGCATTGTGCCGATCCAAAGCCAGGAGCCAGGTGCTTCCTCCTGGTCTCCCATGCGGGTGCAGGACCCAAGCACTTGGGCCATCCTCCACAGCTTTCCTGGGCCACAGCAGAGAGCTGGACTCGAACCTGGTACCCTTATGGGATACCAGCGCTGCAGGCGGTGGATTAACCAAGTGAGCCATCGCGCCGGCGCTTTTTAAGTAATATATTTTTTTTTTTTTGACAGGCAGAGTGGACAGTGAGAGACAGAGACAGAGAGAAAGGTCTTCCTTTTGCCGTTGGTTCACCCTCCAATGGCCGCCGCGGTAGCGCGCTGCTGCCGGCGCACCGCGCTGATCCGATGGCAGGAGCCAGGTGTTTATCCTGGTCTCCCATGGGGTGCAGGGCCCAAGGGCTTGGGCCATCCTCCACTGCACTCCCTGGCCACAGCAGAGAGCTGGCCTGGAAGAGGGGCAACCGGGACAGGATCGGTGCCCCGACCGGGACTAGAACCCGGTGTGCCGGCGCCGCTAGGCGGAGGATTAGCCTATTGAGCCGCGGCGCCGGCCTAAGTAATATTTTTTGACAATGTGAAAGCATGGTCATCTCAGTCGATGTAGGAAAAATATTTGATTCAATTTATTATTAATTCACAACAGATATTCTTAGTAAGCTAGGAACAGAAGGAAGCTGGTATCAAATGAAAAGTATTTATAAAAATCCTAGTGTAAAACATAATATTTAATGGTGAAATGCCAGTCATATTTCCTTTAAAATCAGGTGCAGAAGTGGAGTGCCTGCTGTCATTGATGCCTTGCAGTATTATATTGCAGATTCTGGCTAGTGCAGTTAGATAAGAAATGTAAATATAAGGACTGGGAAGGAAATAAAATGTTGGCTTTCTCAGATGATATGATTATATATGCTTTTGGATTTTCTGTGTAGACAAATGATTAGAATTACTAAGAGGTCAGAAAATTTTCTGTACCTTAAAGTCAATATATAAAAGATCAGTTCTGTTACTAGCAGTTAACTGTTAAAACAGAATTAATGGGGTGAGAGGGGCTGGCACCGTGCCGTAGCAGGTAAAAGCTTGCAGTGGGGCATCCCATATGGATGTGGATGCCAGTTCGAGTCCCAGCTGCTTCGCTCCTTTCCAGCTCTCTACTATGGCCTGGAAAAGCTGTAAAAGATGGGTCAAGTGCTTGGGCCCCTGCACCAGCATAGGAGGCCCGGAGGACGCTCTTGGCTTCAGATCAGCCTAGCTCTGGCTGTTGGTGGCCACTTGGGGAGTGAACCAGCAGATGGAAGACCTCTCTCTCTGTCTCTGCCTCTCTGTAACTCTGCCTTCCAAATAAATAAATAAATCTTGGAAACAATAAAAAAAATAAAAAATAAAAAAAAGAATTAATGGGGCCAGCAGTGTGGCATAGCAGATAAAGCTGTTGCCTGTGGCTTCAGCATACCATATGGAAGCTGCTTCAAATTCCAGCTGCTCCTCTTCCTATCCAGCTCTCTGCTAAGGCCTGAGAAAGCAGAGAAGATGGCCCAAGTCCTTGGTCCCCTGCACCTGCAGGGGAGACTCAGAAGAAGCTTCTGACTTCTGATCAGCTCAGCTCTAGCCATTGTGGCTGTTTGGGGAGTGAATCAGCAGATGGAACACCTTTCTTTCTGGCTCTACCTCTTTCTGTAACTCTACCTCTCAAATATATATATATAAGTACATCTTTTTTAAAAAGCAGAATTAAAAAACACCATTTACTATTTGTAACAAAAAGAGAACAACAACAAATAATCTAACAAAAGTTTAACCAAATAAAAGGTGCTGGGATTATTTTGGTTATCTGCATGGAGAACAAATTAAATTGAATTCCTGTATTAGGCCATACAAACAATTAGTTTTAGGTAGATTAAAGATGTATATGTATAAGACAAAACTTTAAAACTTATTTGTGGGGGTCAGCACTGTGGTATAGTGGGTAAGGCCACCGTCTCCAGTGCCGGCATCCATATGGGCACTGGTTTGAGTCCTGGCTGCTCCTCTTCCAATCCAGCTCTCTGCTACAGCCTGAGAAAGTAGTAGAAGATGGCCCAAGTCCTTGGGCCCCTGCACCTGTGTGGGAGACCCAGAAGTGGCTCCTGAATCCTGGCTTTGGATCAGCGCAGCTCTGGTCATTGCAACCAGTTGGGGAGTGAAGCAGCAGATGGAAGTCCTCTTTCTCCTTCTCTCTCTGTGTAATTCTGATTTTCAAATAAATAAATAAAAATTTTAGTGGCTTTGTGCTAGGAAGAGATTTCTTAAGACCCCAGAAAGCACAAATCAAGGGAAAAATGGATTTAACTACATTAAAATTAAAATTTGAGAGCCTATAGAAAATACATGAAGCACAATTAGAAGCTACACATAACACATGCAGCTGACAAAAAGTTAGTATCCAAAGTACATGGAGAACTGCCACAAATCAATCGTAAAGTCAGTTTCATAGGAAAAGACGTTTCTGAAAGGGAAGAAATGTGAATGGTAAATCTGTGAAAAGATGTTTAGCGTCGCTGGTAGAAGGGAGAGCTACTGAAACCACAGTAAAAGGGTGATGTCAGTTAAAATGGCCAAGTAGGGACCTCTGGGAGCTGTCCCTCTGAAGAAACACCAAAAATCTTGGCAAAAACTGTCAGTCAAGCTTATCAGAGCTCTGGAAGACAAAGATTTACAGCTACCAAGGAAGGAGCTGAAAGGGGTGAAGTAGGGGGAGTCTACCCAGAATTCTAAATCCAGTGAAACACACTTCAGGAGTGATGGAGAAATCAAGACAGACCTGGGTGAACACTAACCGATGGAGTCCATTACTGACAGACTTGTCCTGCAAGAAATACTAGAGGGAGACGTCCAGGCACACCACACACCTACATATACTTGCTGACATAGGGCCGAGAAATGCCCATTTTAAATAAAACCTCTGATTGGTTCTTACATACCAAAAATAAAAACTCCGCAATGCAATAACATTCTCTATCCACTAGATTATTAAAAACTGAAAAAGGAAGAAAAAAAAAAAAAAAAGAAGGCCCAGGATGTGGCACAGTAAATGGTACAGCTACCTTGGAAAATATTTTGACATTACCTAGTAAGTTCAAAAATATGAAGTAGCGGGGCCGTGCTGTGGCACGGCTGTTCCACTTCCGATCCAGCTCTTTGCTATGGCCTGGGAAAGCAGTAGAAGATGGCCGAAGTCCTTGGACCCCTGCACCTGCGTGGGAGACCTGGAAGAAGCTCCTGGCTCCTGGCTTCGGATCAGCACAACTCTGGCCATTGCTGCCATCTAGGAAGTGAATCAGCAGATGGAAGACTGACTTTTTCTTTCTCTCTCTCTCTCTCTCTCTCTCCCTCTCTCTCCCTCTCTCTCTCTCTCTGCCTCTCCTTCTCTCTCTGTGTAACTCTGACTTTCAGATAAATAAATAAATCTTTAAAAAAGAACATGAAGTAGCATGCAGTAGCTTTGCAGACCACTCAGAGAAACTCTGTGACAGAAGACACATAAATAGTGTTCACAGCAGCTGTTTTTAAAGACAGAAAACTGGAAATAATCCAAAGGTTTATTGATAGAAATAATAAACTTTTACATTTGACCTAAAAGCAAAAGCAAATTGATAATGACTGTTATTTAGTTGGTGGATAGAGTACTTGAATATTGTTCTGTAGATTTCTTGAGATATCTAGAATACAAATAAGTATAATTTATTTTAAATGCCATTCACTGCCCCACCACCACCACCATTTTTACTCTTTGCTTAGTGATTCTTCTGTCAAACCAATGCCACTTGCACTTTCCCTACCCTTCTGCCTATTTAGTGGTGAAAATATGTATAACAGAATGCTTTTATCAGTCACTCTCTCTCCCTTTTTTAAAGATTTATTTTATTTGAAAAGGAGAGTTATAGGGAGAGAGAAGGAGAGAGATCTTCCATCCACTAGTTCATTCCCCAAATGGTTTCAACGGCCAGAGTGGGCCAGTCTGAAGCCAGGAGCTTCATCTGGAGCTCCCGCATGGGAGCAGGAGCCCAAGCACTTGGGCCATTTTCCACTGCTTTCCCAGGCACATCAGCAGGGAGTCTGATTGAAGGTGGAGCGGCGGGGACTCGAGCTGATGCCCATATGAGATGCTGACATAGCTGCATCTCTAATATAGGTACAAAATCAAGAGGAATATTTTATAGATATCTATCTTCACTTTGAGGTAGGCAGTACTTTTTGAATAGTGTATAAATGTTTATTTAAATGCTAGGTTATTCTATAGTGGGAACATGGATGTCATTTGTGACAAAATACAAAGTTATAAGGTTTATCTGAAGGGCTGATTATGCTTAGGATAGAAGTCTGTGATCACCTTTTGCTCATGTTTGTATTCAGAAGAGGAAGCTGGTCAGAGACATGTGGCTATGAGCTAAGTGTTCAGGGACGATTCCAGCTATTGACTTGCTGTTTGTATAGGAAGAAAATTAAGTTTCTCAATTTTTTTTCCTTGTATATGTACTTCAGAGACATCTGTTTCCTTGAAATTGAGGAAACATACTTTATTATTTTGGAGTTGCAAAGTGTTCAAAGTTATTTCTCTCTCTCCTATCTCTTCCTCGTTTGTCCTAACATGTGATTTATTTCTGGTTTTACCAGCTCTGGGACCATTTGGATCACACGATGTTTTTCCAAGATTTTAGACCATTTCTAAGTAGCAATCCACTGGACCAAGATAATAGAGCCAATGAGAGGGGTCACCAAACCCACACTGACTTCTGGGGACCAAGCCGGCCTCCTCGGCTGCCGATGACGCGGAGATACAGATCTCGGGGAAGTACTCGCCCTGACAGATCACCAGCTATTGAAGGGTGAGTGGTTTTTAAGTTTCTTGTAAGAGTGCTTTCAGGGGCCGGTGTTGGGGTACAGCAGGTTAAGCTGCCTTCAGTGTCTGAGTGTTCACAGTGTCGGTGTCCTAGCTACTCTGCTTCTGATCCAGCTTCCTGCTGATGCACCTGGGAAGGCAGCAGAGGGTGGCCCAAGTGCTTCTGCCCCTGCACCCACCTGAGATATAGAATGGTACTCCTGATGCCTGGCTCAGCACTACCTGTTGTGAACCAGCAGATGGGTCATCTTTCAATCTCTCTTTCCCCGCCCCCAAATAAATCAATACTTTCTTTTAAAGAGAACTTTCAATGAAGGACATGTTGGTGTAATTGAATCCATACAAGATTCTCGTACTCCATCTATATTCCACCTTTGTGGAGCTAGATGGACAAGATGAAAATTCAGCTGAATTGAATGTCTAATATGAGCTAAGTGTTAAGAAACTGGTCCAGCTATTGGCTAGCTAGTTTCTATATAAAAAAATATACATTTCCTAATTTATAATTGTTTTCCTATGTGTATACTTCAAGCACCTCTCTTTTCTATGAAATTGTGGAAATGTATCTTATTATTTGGAACTGCCTACTACCAGTTAATGATGATAAACTAAAGGATTGTAACACTAATGTTACAGGTCTTTGATTAACATTTTTTTTTTAAGGATTTTATTTATTTATTTGAGAGGTTGAGTTATACACAGAGAAAGGGAGACAGAGAGAAAGGTCTTCCAGCTGCTGGTTCACTCCCCAAATGGCTGTAGCTGCCGGAGCTGCGCTGATCTGAAGCCAGCAGACAGGAGCTTCTTCCAGATCTCCCATGCTGGTGCAGGGATCCAAGCACTTGGGCCGTCTTCTACTGCTTTTCCATGCCATAGCTAAGAGCTGGGTCAGAAATGGAGCAGCCGGGACTTGAACCGGAGACCATAGGGGATGCCAGCACTGCAGGTGGCGGCTTTACCCACCACAGCGCCAGCCCCTCCTCACCTATTTCTTACAGGATTTTGTTTCATTCATTTTCTACTTTTGGCTCCCTTCCCCCCTTTATGCCACCTCAGCTACCTGTTTACCCTTTAGTTTTGTGGTTTTTAAACCTGGCTGAACATTAGCATCATCAAAAATTGTTTTTAAAAATACTGATATGTGGATCCTACCCCTAGGGATTATAATTTAGTCTGGTTTAAGGTCTAGAATTAGTAATGTTTTAAAGCTCCTAAAGTTATTCTTATTGTAGCTAGGGTTAAAAACCACTGCTCCAGTTATTACCAGCTCTCATTCCTTTTCGGTAAAAAAAAATTTTAGAAGATTTATTTATTTGAAAGGCAGAGTGACAGAGAGGAAGAGACAAGTTTATAGACAGTAAATCTGCTGGTTTACTGCTCACATGGCTTCAACAGCCGGGTCTGGGCCAGGCAGACCAGGAGCCAGGAATTCCATACTAGTCTCCCGCATGGCTGGCAGAGTTCTTAGTACTTTGGCCATATTCCACTGCCTTCTGGGGCATGTTAGCAGGAGGCTGGATTGGAAGCAGAATAGCCAGGACTCAACTAGCTCTTTGATATGGGATGCCCATGTCACAAAATACAACTGTGCTTGGTTTGTGTACTTTCTCATTTCTCCTATTCTTTTACCTACTCTAGTAAGTCCCTCCTTTGGTTAAAATTCCTGATGACTTCTTTTTTATTATTTTTTTTTAGATTTATTTTATTTATTTGAAAGGCAGTTACAGAGAGGAAGGGAAATACAGAAAGAGAGAAATCTTCCATCCACTAGTTTGCTCCCCAAATGGCTGCAGTGGCCAGGACGGGGCCAGACTGAAGTCAGGAGCCAAGAGCTTCTTCCTGGTTTCCAACATGGGTGGCAGACCATCCTCTGCTGTTTTTCTTAGGCCATTAGCAGAGAGCTGGATCGAAAGTGGAGCAGCCAGGATATGAACCAGTGCCCATGTGGGATGCCAGTGCCGCAGGCGGTGACTTTACCTGCTGTGCTACAATGCTGCCCCCACCTCTTCTTTTTTGATTAATGTATAATCTTTGAGAGTGAGGGAAGATCTGATTCTCTAATGGTTTTTCACCTGATGGTATTGCACTCACTGATGAATCTTACCTTAATTATTACTGTAATGACTGTAGGAAATTTTACATAGTTTCTATGATTCCTTCTACAGATATTAGGCATTCTTCTATTTAAAAATTTTTTTTCTCATCTCCCTGCCCTACTTTGTTTATTAACTTATTTATTTTTAGCATGAACTCCTGGATTTTGTTTTAATCAGTGTTCATTTTGTCCAAATTTGTCCAAAGTAATTAGAGCTAAATGTTTTAGACAGCAGCTCCTGTCCAGAGCCTTTAAATTAATGAGAGCTGGGGTGTCAGAGAAGGAGATCAGATGAGGTTGAGTGTCTCTGATTGTTAACTGATAATTTCTGGCCTATCAGACACATGTGTTTTCTGTTGGAGTTCCTTTAATGGAAATAAAATAGTTTCAAGTGAGGGCTGGTGTTATGGCATGGCGGGTTAGGCTGCAGCTTGCAATGCCGGCATCCCCTGTCAGAGTGCCAGCCCTGGCAACTTCTCTTCCATTCCAACTTTCTGCTAATGGGCCTGGAAAAACATAGACAATGGCCCAAGTATTTGGGCGTCTGCTACCTACGTGGGAGACCCAGTTAGAGTTCCTGACTTGTGGTCTTGACCTGATCTAGACCTGGCTGTTGTGGCCATTTGGGGAGGGAACCTGCAGATGGAAGATTGATCTCTCTCTTGTCACTCTGCCTTCCAACTAAATAAATATATCTGTAAAAAGAGATACTTTGGAAGTTTCTTGGTTGCCAAATAAGAATGTGGAGAATTAACCTAATTTGTCCTATGTGAATGCTTAAAAACACAGTATGAGTACCCTTGGGCAGTCATACATTCTGACTGCAATCTAAGAAAGAAGGAGAAGGTAACACACGTACCAGGTACATAGAATTTTCCAGATATTAGCCCTATACATTCTTTTTTTTTTTTTTGACAGGCAGAGTTGACAGTAAGAGAGAAAGACAGAGAGAAAGGTCTTCCTTTGCCGTTGGTTCACCCTCCAATGGCCGCCTTGCTGCGGCCGGCGCACCGTGCTGATCCGAAGCCAGCAGCCAGGTGCCTCTCCTGGGCTCCCATGGGGTGCAGGGCCCAAGCACTTGGGCCATCCTCCACTGCCTTCCCGGGCCATAGCAGAGAGCTGGCCTGGAAGAGGGGCAACCGGGATAGAATCCGGCGCCCCAACTGGGACTAGAACCCGGTGTGCCAGCGCAGCAGGCAGAGGATTAGCCTATTGAGCCGTGGCGCCGGCCGCCTATACATTCTTGTTACAGAGCCCTTGACCTGCATCAGGTAAAGCTAAAATAGAAAAGGGTTAAATTTTAAAATCATCTGTTAAAAAAAAAAATTCCTTGTCAGGCTGATAAAATATCAGTGTGAGTGCATTGGCTTAAATCAGTCTTCCTCAGCTGCTTTGCCTCTTCCGTAGGAAATCATAGTCTTCTGTACTCATTGCCTCTTTGACCAGTAGCAAAGAGTAGGAGAAAAACTCAAGCTTCCTTTCCTTACCAGTAATCATATTACCATCGTAATATGCAAGTTACATGTAGCCTGATTTAATGGAGGTTTACACAGGAGGTTTTTTCCCACAGAACAAAAGTCTGCAGGAAGGGAGCAGCATTTCAGTGTCTCAGTTCTGTCAGAGGTGCATCTCCATGACTCTCCTGGTCTTCCTCTCGTACTTACTGTCTTAGGGGCTCAGGTGGGGAGAAAGGGGAAAGACAGCCATAGTTTATTTATCCCATTTTTCTAAGGAAACCAAAACCTTTTCTACTGCCCCACTGCTATTCCATCCCCTGCCAGGGAAATTCCACTCACTGAGCTCTGTAGCACACACGTGCTCCTTGCTTGAGCTGTAAGGAAACTCAGAAAGCATGGGTTTGGTTTTATATCCTTTTTTTTTTTTTTTTTTAATTTTTTTATTTTTGACAGGCAGAGTGGTCAGTAGAGGGAGACAAAGAGAAAGGTCTTCCTTTTTGCCGTTGGTTCACCCTCCAATGGCCGCTGCGGTAGGCGCGCTGTGGCCGGCGCACTGCGCTGTTCCGATGGCAGGAGCCAGGTGCTTCTCCTGGTCTCCCATGGGGTGCAGGGCCCAAGCACTTGGGCCATCCTCCACTGCACTCCCTGGCCACAGCAGAGAGCTGGCCTGGAAGAGGGGCAACCGGGACAGAATCGGTGCCCCGACCGGGATTAGAACCCAGTGTGCCGGCGCCACAAGGCGGAGGATTAGCCTGTTGAGCCACGGCGCCAGCGAATATTCTTTGCCCAGCTTTCCTATTACAGAGTTTTAAAAATATTTAGGCGCTCTTATGTATATATAGTTTAGATGCTAATCTTCTATATATTGCAAACATAAATTTTATTCTGTTCTGTCCTTTTTCTTGTTCTTGATCACTGTATGAATGTTTTCATTTTAGGATATCAGATTTTTAATCTTATATTTCATACTATGCTTAAAAACATTTTAGTCCTTTATTTAAAAAAATTATTCCTCTATAATCTTTATTTTCTTTGCTTGGTCCTTTTGTGATTATATTAATCAGAATTGTTTTTGGTTACAAGTGGTGGAAATCTAATGTACTGTAACTTTTTAAAAATTAAAATGTATTGTTCACATAACTAAATGGGCTTTGATTTATCTTACACTTAACAGATGCCTTTTAAACTAAATATTTTGTAATGCCCTCTACTAGCTTGATTAGAAATTCATTGATTATAACATGCAATTTAAAAAATACATATGAGTATATATCCTATTACTCTCTAATATAAAGAAGAAATAAAAATAACTGTAAATATATTATGTTTTGATATTTATTTTCATAGCCTTGACTATTTTGGTAGACAAAATGAAAAATCAGATGCTTGCCTCTATGTGTGGAATCATTAAGAAATGATTTCTACAAAAGCCATGGGACAAGAGTATTATATTGACAGTTCATCTCCCATAGAAAACATTGGTATTATGATTTTACAGAATGGTGAAGGACTCTTGGGAAAGTTCTGGAGTTGAAAAAAGTATGAACTTCTCTTGATTTTTACTTTTTTTTGGTAAAGATTTATGTATTTGAAAGTCAGAGTTACACAGAGAGAAGGAGAGGTAGAGAGGGAGAGGTTTTCCATCTGCTGATTCATTCCCCAATTGGTTGCAACAGCTGGAGTTGGGCTGATCCGAAGCCAGGAGCTTCTTCCGTGTCTCCCATGTGGGTGCAGGGGCCCAAGGACTTGGGGCCATCTTCTACTGGTTTCCTAGGCCATAGCAGAGAGCTGGATTGGAAGTAGAGCATCCCACATGGGATGCTGGTGCTTCAGGCCAGGGCTTTAACCTGCTGTGCCACAGCGCCAACCCTGATTTTCACTTCTACTTGAGATATGTGGATGGATTTTTTTTTTTTCTTCTGTGAGTTGCTAAAATTAAAAATATATACCACATGGCTGGCGCCAGGGCTCAATAGGCTAATCCTCCGCCTGCAGCACCGGCACCGCGGGTTCTAGTCCTGGTCGGGGTGCCAGATTCTGTCCCAGTTGCTCCTCTTCCAGTCCAACTCTCTGCTGTGGCCCGGGAGTGCAGTGGAGGATGGCCCAAGTCCTTGGGCCTTGCACCTGCATGGGAGACCAGGAGAAGCACCTGGCTCCTGGCTTCAGATCAGCGCAGTGTGCTGGCCGCAGCGGCCGTTGAGGGGTGAACCAACGGCAAAGGAAGACCTTTCTCTCTGTCTCTCTCACTGTCCACTCTGCCTGTCAAAAAAATAAATAAATATAAATATAAATATATATATATATACACCACCTCCCTTTCCCACCACGCTCTACCCCCACATTTAACTTTAACACAATTTTATCTTTTTAACCAAAAAAAGCCCATATCAGTGTAAACACTGTATGTATCAACTGAAGATAATCTCATCTTATACTTAATATGATGGTGAGCATGTGACTTCCAAAGAGGAAGCCGCCAAGAAAGAGCAATTGTAATTGATCAGTTGCTGGTGAGGTGCTCCTCCAACTCCAAGCTTTTGTGTAGGGCCAACTTTAGAGCCTCGAGGAGATAGGATATTTCTCAAACTTGATTAGTACCATTTACTTATTGATCAGTTCAAGCACTTCTGATTTGTTCTTCTTGTCAATGGCAGGCAAGGAGAGTATATTAGTTAGCTATTGTGATATAGCAGATTACCCAGAATTTAGCAGCTTACATTCATTATCTCCTATTCCTCAGCATCAGAAACTGGGAGCCGCTGAACTGGATGGTTCAGGTGAGAGGCTCATGAGGTAATAGTAACGTGAGCTGTGGCGCAGTCATCTGAACACTTAGCTGGGCTTGGCCAAGCTGTTCCAGGACTGCTCCTTCACAAGGCTGTTGGCAGGGGGCATCCTTCCTTACCAAGTGGCTTTCTCCCTGGGGCTCCTTGAATGTCGCCAGGATTTGCCGCTGACTTGTCCCAGACTAAGTGATCTGAGAGAGAGGAAGGAAATAGACCACAGTAGTGCCTTTCTGTATCAAAATTTGGAAGCCACATGCTGTCACTTCTGCCATATAGAAGTATTATCTGCAAGAAGTCATTAAGTCCAGCCCATGATTGAAGGGCAGAGAATTAAGTCCTATCTCTTTTTTTTTCCTTAGAATTATTTATTTATCTGAAAGTCAGAGTTATAGAGAGACAAAGAGAGGAAGAAGTGATGGGCGCTAGTTCTAGTCCTGGCTGCTCCTCTTCCGATCCAGTTCTCTGCTGTGGCTGGGGAAAGCAGTGGAAGATGGCCCAAGTGCTTGGGCCTCTGCACTGGCTTGGGAGACCTGGAAGAAACTTCTGGCTCCTGACTTCAGATTGGCCCAGCCCCAGCTGTTGTGACCATTTTGGGTGTGAACTAGTGGATGGGGGATCTCTCTCTCTCTCTCTCTCTGTAACTCTGCCTTTCAAATAAATAAAATAAATCTTTACAAAAAATTGCTAAGAGTAGATTTTAAATGTACTCACAACAAATAAGTGTGAGGTAATGCATATGTTAATCAGCTTTATTTAGCCATTCCATACTTTTTACACATTTTTAAAACATTATGTTTATGCTGTAAATATGTAAATTTTGTTGTAAAAATAAAAATACAAAACAAAATAAGAAAGCACAGAGAAAATAGTGTAGTTAGCTATTGTTGAACTTCAGTAGTAGTAGGAAAAATATAATATTCATGGCTGCCATTGTATTTTGTTTTGTTTTGACAGGCAGAGTTAGAGAGAGAGAGACAAAAAGAAAGGTCTTCCTTTCCACTGGTTCACCTCCCCAAATGGCCACTACGGCTGACGTGCTGCGCCGATCCGAAGCCAGGAGCCAGGTGCTTCCTCCTGGTCTCCCATGCAGGTGCAGGGCCCAAGCACTTGGGCCATCCTCCACTGCCCTTCTGGGCCATAGCAGAGAGCTGGACTGGAAGAAGAGCAACTGGGACAGGATCTGACACCCCAACCAAGACTAGAACCCATGGTGCCGGCGCTGCAGGCAGAGGAGTAGCCTAGTGAGCCGCGGCGCTGGCCTGCCATTGTTATATTCATTGGCCTAACGATAGTGAGAGCCAAGGGAGTGAAAAGCGCGTATCATTCAAAGCACAGGTGCGCTACAAAACAGTTTTCTCCTTTTACTGAGACTTAACTTCAGTATCTCTTTGGGTAACAAAGACCAATTCATTAGGATAAAGCAAACATCTAAAAAAGGCCATCTTAAGGTTCAGAATGATAAATGCTAACCACATGTGTGTTTATAGTATAGTCATCTGAAATACCCTTAAAATAAAGTAATTCTCAAATTTAATAAAAAGATCCTTTAAATGATATCTTTTTAAAAGATTTATTTTCTTATGTATTATTTATTTGAAAAGCAGTGAGAGAGAAGAACAGAAACTGGTTCATTTACCGAATAGATACAACTGTCAGGTTTGGCCAGGCTAACGCCAGGAACCCCACTGTGGTCTCCCATCTGGGTGGCCGGGCCCAGATTCTTTATTCTCAGGTGCATTAGCAGGAAACTGGATCAGAAGCGGAATAGCCAGGACTCAAAACAGGATGCCAGCATCACAAATGGAGGCTTCATCCAGTGTGCCACAATATTGGCCCCAAAATGGTCTCTTTTAAAGTTTATTGGTTTTTTTTAAACTTGAAAGGCACAGGGGAGGTGGAAATATAGATATTTTCCACTGCTGGTTTATTACTCAAATGCCCACAAAAGCTGGGGCTGGGCCAGGCCACAGTCAGGGGTCAGGAACTCTGTGTGTCCTTTCTGGAAAGCAGGGTCCCAAATACTTGAACTGTTGTTTGCTGCCTCTAAGGAGGTGTGTTAGTAGGAAGCTGGATTGGCTCCACTGGGGATGTGGGGATGTGGGCATCTGAAGTGGTGGCTTAACCTGCTGCACCACAGTGCCTACCCCGTAAGTGATGTCTGATACAGAAACCTAACACGGGAAGACACACTGAAATGGAACAACCCTTGTTAAATGGAGATGTGCCAAGAATCTCAGTGGTTCAGCATCCCTCTCAGGCCTTTTTCATACTGGTGCCGGAGATTCCAGGAACGTAATCTGAAAACTCTACAATACCGTCAGATCTCGTTCTAGCTTTATTCACAAAAATCTAGTAATCCATAAAATAACAGAGCTCAGGAGGGTAGCCCTAACAGTAAGATAGCTTACCACCAGGTAGCAGACTGATTTCTAGTGATGCTTACGTAATAGTGCAAAGCCATTGAGTTTGGGAAGTGTTTGATTAGTCAGCCATGCTATCTGTAGTGTTTTCATTAGTTTGTTGTCTTATCCTTCTTTTTTTTTTCTCTCCCCTCTAACAGAATAATGCAACAGATCTTTGCAGGATTCTTTGCAAATTCTGCAATTCCTGGATCCCCACACCCTTTTTCCTGGTAAGTAACTAATTGTTTTCTATCTTGCTCTGATGGAGTAGCATCATTTTAGGTGCTGTGGTGTCTATGCAATAGAGAGCAAGAAAAAGAGCTGTGTAGGTGAGTATGTGGATGTGACTGGGAGACTGCTAGACTGCCAGTGTCGCTGAGCTCAAACGTGCTTCTTTATTGTTCAGGCTCAGGAGAGCTATCCAGGTCTCCCAGGATGTGTGGGTATCTGATTGCTTTATGTTCTTGGTCTGCGGACTGTGCTGAAGTGTAGAATAAAATGACCCCTGCCAAACTTGGTATCTTATTGGTGGGTTTCCCCTCTGTACTTTCTGCAGTTGAAATCATAACGGTTTTCCCCAAAAGTCAGAAGGTTTTTCACTAGAAACAAATGGCTATAACTCAGTACGAGAGTGACACTTACGTATGGCAGGGCTTAACGATGGGCTTTCTTCTTGTCTGCCACTCCTAACTCTGCCCCAGAAGACTTCTTGGCTCAGAGAGACCTCAGTGCTTCCACACAGTTACCCTATGTTCCAGCCCCCAGTTCCTTTAAACATGTCCCCATCAGAGAGCCTGGACCCCACCCAGGGTGCTGCAGCCACGCTCCAGCAGCTGCGGTGCCGTCGAGCCCCGTTTGTCATCGCTCTGAGTGGTCACGCAGGGGCTGCCATCGCTGCTTCCCTGCTAGAAAGCTCCTCAGTGTCCAGGGTCCCGGCAGCCTCTTGGAATGAGGGACGTCTGCTGTAGATTTTGGCCCATGTTGAAGGGAAAACTCTCCTTACAAAGCAGCTCCATTTGTGTTTTAAGAGAGTACAGAAAATGCAAGCTTTCCCGAACTAATAGGCAAAGAATCGCTCTTTTTGCTCTTGTTTGTCATATGGTACTTCAGGTAGCTTCACGTTTTATGTTCCAGTCAAATAAAATTCCTAGAGAATGAGAGGCTGTCTCTGGATGTTCTGACTTTGAAAATATTGAGAAATCCTTTGCCTCCTGATTCTAGAGGTCCGGTGACTTTCCGGCTTTGAGAGAGAGAACAGGAAACCTCTGCCAATTTTTTTCTGTGGTGTAAGGCGGAGCCTGGTCACTCCATCTAATGCTGTCTGTCTCATCTCATGTATAGGAGCGGGATGCTGCACTCCAACCCTGGGGACTATGCCTGGGGTCAGACAGGGCTTGATGCCATTGTAACCCAGGTGAGGAGCTGCCTTTTGAGGGTGTCTGTTCAGTGTGTCTCATGGTTCCACAGGCTTCCTGCTTTCCTTCTGCTACTTTCTGAAATGGCAGTCACTCTGCTTTCTCTAACATTTTAAGCTTTTGGGTTCTCATTTTACAAAGAGATAAATGGTTTACGGGCTTAGTTCAGCATCCATGTATCTCCTAGTCCAAGAGGATTTCTAGAAGGTTGTTTCACCTCCATAGGAAGAAAAGACTTTGCCTATAACAAACAATATATTGTATTTTTGGCCTCTTGTTTAGTCCTGTGAGGATCCTACTAACAAGTACTTCACAAAAAAGGAGGGTCGTCTCACATGTTGAAGCAGGGGTTTCTGCTAGGTGGAGCAAAGTAGGGGAAGGAAGCAGAGAAAAAGGTATTCCCATACCATGTATAATTTCTTCTCCTTGTTTTTGTTCATTTTAATTTGATTGGTTTTTCATTTCCCATGCGGATTGCAGAGAGTAGAAAGCATGTCGTTTATATCCAAGTCTTCTTGTAGGCAGTAGTAATTCACCTGTTTCTTGGCTTACTTCATGCTACTTTCTATGCTCTCACCCTTTTCTTGCTTCCGGCAGAATGAAGCTTTTGGACCAGTTAAGTATTACTTTTTTTGACTGGGTGCTCCAGTGGTGCAGGCGGTTAGCACGTGGTACTTACAAGTATTACTTTTTATTGAGCTGTAGTTTTATTTATACTATCACAACCCTTTTACTACCCGTAAAGTTGCTTTATGCCCTAAGTGAGCATGGCAGCCATGTCTATAGGCTTCTACTGATGTCACTCTGAACTTGTAAAGCGGTTGTCCGTGTTCTGACAGCAGGTAAGGGGAAACCCAAGTTCGCAGAGCCTCACGAAGTGAGAGTAACTAACACTTCTAATACCAGCACTGTTTGTTCCCAGCTGGCGCAGTTCCCTCTCCAGGGATATTGAGATGCCTTCCACTTCTTCTTCTTCTTCTCTTTCTTTTTCTTTTCTGTAGCTTTTAGGACAACTGGAAAACACAGGGCCTCCCCCAGCTGACAAGGAGAAGATTACATCTCTTCCAACAGTGTCAGTAACTCAGGAACAAGTTGGTAGGTTCATTTTCATATTTATTCTGTTCTGATTTCTATCAAAACCCCAGTGCCTTCTTGTTCTAAGGCTCTTTAGGTAAAGCTTTAGCTCCCTAAAATGCCTACATGGGCGCCAGGTATGGAAAGTGCCTACCCCTTCGTTTGGTTACTCAACAGACTTTTTTGAGCAATTACCGTGTCCCTTTTCTGGGTGTCATTAGGAGTAAAAAAGTACAAAGATAAATAAGATCTTGTTCTAATAAGTTGAAGCATTACTCACTCTAAATGATTTTTTAAAAAGTGCAATAGGGGCCAGTGCTGTAGCATAGCAGGTAAAGTCACCACCTGCGGTGCTGGCATCCCATATGGACACTGGTTCAAGTCCTGGCTGCTCCACTTCCAATCCGGCTCTCTGCTCTAGCCTGGGAAAGCAGTGGAAGATGGCCCAAGTGCTTGGGCCCCTTGTACCCACTTGGGAGACGCAGAAGAAGCACCTGGCTCCTGGCTTCAAATTGGCCCAGATTCGGCTGTTGCAGCCATTTGGGGAGTGAACCAGCAGACAGAAGACCCCTCTCTCTCTCTACCTCCCCCCTCCCTCCCTCTGTGTAGCTCTGCTTTTCAAATAAATCTTTTTTTTTTTTTTAAGTGCTATAAATAGTGTTGGACAGATGATACTGACTTTGAGGAAAGATAAAGAGAATTTGTTTCACAAGTACTTTGTATCAGATACAATTGGGAATGTTAGCCATAGATAATGTTTTACTTAAAAAGACTGAAGGAGTTTAGTAGTGAGGGGCATTATTTTGGACTAGGAGTTTCTTTCCTCAAATTCAAGTTTAGTGTTTGAGATTTAAAGACAAGATGGGCCATCTTAGGTCGCTTTGTGTATTGAAAAGTACGAATCAGTATAATATCAGTGTGGACATGGTATTTGAGTTATGGTATGATGAGAGTGACCTTGTTAGACCTGAAAATTGAGTCCCATTTAGAGAGTAGGAGAATAGTTCTTGTTATAGAGGACCTTGACACTGCAAGAGACATTAGGACTGGACGTTTTTATGTAGTGGGTAAGTTTTGTAGGTCTGCAAATGTAGGAGTATGGGAACTGAAATAGTCTAGAGGGAATATTAGTCCAGCAGTAGTATGTAAAATGGATTGGAAAGAGGAGGGAGCAGAAACAAGGATTTGGGCTGGCGCCATGGCTCAATAGGCTAATCCTCCGCCTTGCGGTGCCGGCACACCAGGTTCTAGTCCCGGTCGGGGCGCCAGATTCTGTCCCGGTTGCCCCTCTTCCAGGCCAGCTCTCTGCTGTGGCCCGGGAGTGCAGTGGAGGATGGCCCAAGTGCTTGGGCCCTGCACCCGCATGGGAGACCAGGAGAAGCACCTGGCTCCTGGCGTCAGATCAGCGTGGTGCGCCGGCCGCAGCGTGCCAGCTGCGGCAGCCATTGGAGGGTGAACCAATGGCGAAAGAAAGACCTTTCTCTCTGTCTCTCTCTCTCTCTCACTGTCCACTCTGCCTGTCAAAAAAAAAAAAAAAAGAAAAGAAAAAAAGAAAAGAAAAGAAACAAGGATTTAAGTCTGTTACAATGGTCTAGGGTTCAGGTGTTGGTGTGCAGTCTGACAGAAAGGAAAGGGAAGATTCAGACAGATTTTTAAAGACTTGCATCACTGATTGCCTAATGGGATGCAGGAGGGGAGGGAGTCAAAGATTTTTCTAAGATTTTGTAACTTTGTAACTATGATGGTGGTGCTGCCATCCTCGGGGAAAGGAATCGTGAATGGGCCCTGGTTTGGGTGAGGAGATGATATGATGTTTTTAATTTTTAATTTGTTGATTTTAAGGTGCCAGCTGACAATCCAAGTGAACATGAGCTAGGGGTTGCTATGAAGCTGGCTTTAAAGGAAATTAGTGGGTAGCAAAGTATAGCATCTATGTAGAGAGCTGCAGGTCTAGAACTCAGGACACTGGGAGCGTTGCAGTGGACTAGGAATGAGAAGTAAAAGAGTTAGGTTGGAGATGCTGGGAATGGGAGGACGGAGTGTCCTGTTCTGAATGCCTTGATCACTGTTCAGGCCTGGAGCATATCCCAGCGCTAAGGACATAGACTAGCTGGTATAACTTATTAGCCAAGCTTGAGAAACTTAGGTTTTGCTACCTAGAACTCAACTGTAGTTTGTGACCATTTCATCTCAGAAAAGGGGGCTTCCTGTCTCTGGACTTGGAGGCCTAAGCTACAACTGTACATTGAAAAGTGGACCTTTATAGTTTTTTCTAGGCCTTATTGGAATAAGCTCCATTCAGCATTCCCCCTTTTCAAAATGACACTGTCCCCCCAGTTTTGAACTACGATTCACTCTTCTTACGTGCCTCCTACTTGGATGGCCCCTTTTCTTTTCTCTCTTGTGTCTTATTTGTATGCATTCCTCGGGTTGTTAGATACCTTAGGTTAGTTTTTCCGTCCTTCTTTCGCCTTATTTACTTTAAAAGGCGTTCTTCCTCCCACAGATATGGGTTTAGAGTGTCCAGTGTGCAAAGAAGATTACACAGTTAAAGAGGAAGTCCGGCAGTTGCCCTGCAATCACTTCTTTCACAGCAGTTGTATTGTGCCATGGTTAGAACTGGTGAGTACGCTCGGCTGTCATCTCTGATGACAGCCTGGCAAGTCACATCTTCTCAGGGTTGTTCAGAGGAAAGGTGTAGTTCATGGAGAACCCAGTGGATCAGATTGTAGGCCCATAAATCCCTGAGTGACTCCTGGTGCCACCATTACTGTCTTTGTGAGATGGCTATCTGTTTGGGACTTTTCTGATCAGGAGTTGGCAATCTCTAGTGTATGGGCTACTATAACCTGCAGTCTGTTTTTACAAATAAAGTTTTATTGAAACATAGCTATGCTTATTTGTTTACAAATTACCTATAGCTATTTTTGTGCTACATTGGCAGAGATGAATAGTTACCGTGGAGGTGGTGTGGCCTGCAAAGTCTAATGTGTTTACTCTCTGTCCCTTGAAAGAAAAAGGTTGTTGTCACCTGCTCTAGACCATATCAAAAGTCCTGGGCAGTTGCCCTCCTGTCATAGTTCAGGTCACTGTTTCCTAGTTAGTTCTGTTTGATGGTATGTGTTAGCTATTGTTCAATTGCAGGACTAGAGAATTCTTGCAGTTCTACTTAAAGTTGTGTCTGAGAGCTGTTCTGGCGTCCTACCGTGGGACCCCATGTGTGCTGAGTGGGGGCATATGCTCTTTGCCTTTCTGGCTTCCAGGTTACAGTTTTTCATGTGTTAACTCTTGTAGTTTCCTATGTGTTCAGTGCCCCCTCGCTTCTCCGGCCAGATGTTCACATGGACTGCTATCTTTCTTTTTCAGCATGACACGTGTCCTGTATGTAGGAAGAGCCTAAATGGTGAGGACTCTACCCGGCAATCCCAGAGCTCGGAGGCTTCTGCAAGCAACAGATTTAGCAGTGACAGCCAACTACATGACCGATGGACTTTCTGAAACTAAAGAGCACACCTGCACCAGGGCTGTGGTGGTCTTCGGAACCATAGCTGCAAATTGTATCAAAACAAAAGAGAATAGATGGATTTAGGAGTCACATAAGAAACCCAACCCGTAACATTAATGCAATGAGTGTTTTTCTTCTCTAAATTTAAAGTTAGTATCTACAGATGAAATTGTGTCTACAACCAAATGCCTCTTATTCCTGAATTCAGAGTGATACTTTTATAAGTGTGAAACTTAATTATGTGGGTTTCCCTTGCCTGAATAGAATCAATTCCTTAAAGTCTAGCTAGGGCCCTGCTACCTGTCATGTCGCCTTGTAATGGATGTTCCTCCTCCTTCCCAACCTCTGCCCCTCCTTTAGCGTATTTTACAGTAAACACAGTGGAATCAGAGCCCTAAAGTCTCACCGATAGAAAGTCCTTTTGTCTTAATTGTACATAGCACCTGTTCTTGACCACATGAGTTGCAAGGTGAGGTCAGACTAATTCAGGAATCTGAGACTGATTCTTTTGTCTTGATCCTCAGCAAGTCAAAGAAATTACAGTGAGAAGGAAAAAAGTGGCTTATTGTCATATACATGTGTTTCTCATATTTTTAAAGTCTGCTTTAGGACATACAGTTTCCCCAGGAACTGATATGATTTCTCCTAGGAGTCTTATGTTGGTAGGAATCTGATTCTGATTCCTTTTTGGGATTGAGTTGGGTAACATAGAGGCACAGAAAGATAAGTGTTTGAAATCTGCGGTTCTGATTTTTAATGATTCCCAATCATTGTTTACTATCTTTTGCTCCAGGGACCTTAAAATAATTTCATTTATAGAAATTGAGTTTTGTCATTACTGCTTCTACAGCCAATTCACTATTTTTGGTAACTCGGTGGTCTTGAGAAATGGAGATTTTCATTGCCTTATTTTAATATTTTAAGCCCATTTTACATTTCTGAAACTTTGCAGTTCTGCTTGGTTCCAGCTATACTTGGAGTCAAAGTGACTAATGTGATCGTGCCCCAAACAGTGTAACCTGGGAGAGGTAGGCCTTAGTTTATTCAGTCCAACAGCGTCCCAGGTGCATGCTTTTTGAAGCATTTGAGTGTTTAAAGTTGAATAGGTGAAGAAGATCAAGAATACCGTTGGAACTTCAGAATCTCAAAAGAAAATAATGGCAACATGTAGCAGCTGTTGATGTACCAAAAAGGCTGATAGTGGTGTGCAGAGGGGCATCGTTTGCATGGTCACATCAGCCTTACATAGTTTGGAATGATCGCAATAAGAACGCCACTCTTTGTTGAGTCTCTTTCTTGGCTAGGAAACTCTCCCTCGTTTTTGTCTTTTGTTGACTACCATGCACTGGGTTGGTGGTAGGAGGGGGGCTTAGAGGTATCTTTGTGTTTTGACAGAGAATGAAGGAGTCGGGGAGGGAAGGATGGTTTAGGTTGGGCCCAGAGAGAATAAAAGATGTTTTCTTGTGCACCTCTCATACCATACCTCTGTGGCAATTGCTTTTTGGGGAATGGGATCTGTTTTACTATGTCTAGCCCATGAAATGTGGCCTGAGAGTACACCCTGGTTTCAGAGGAGGATGGGGAGAGGAGAGACGTATACTGCAAATATTTGGCCACTGTTTAGGTAGAAGAAGGCTGTTTTAAACTTGGAGCACATTACAGTTTTCAAGTAGAATAAAATCAGCTGCCTTAGAAAAATTATGACAGTCTGGAAACTTTTGTCTGCCTGTTAGTATCAGGAGATGCCAGAACAGGTGGTTGTATTTTTTGCTTCAAACTCAAGAACTAGCAAAGCAGTGCACAGAGAAGCAGAAAGGATCTGAGCAGCTTCACAGAGGATGGACACAGTGCTAGTTAGAGATCTGCCTTGGGAACGCTCTCTGTGGCAGACAGCAGCAGACTGAGTTACCTGGGGCTTCCTCCACTGTTTTTGCTCTGATGGAAGATAGAGGATATAGGTGCGTAGGTTTCCCAGACTAGTCCCACTTAATGAATCTGTAGTGTTTCTTCCCCCAGGGAGCGGCATCTCCGATTTCCAGATTAATTTGTGTTAAGGAGTTAGAGTTCTTCAAAGAAGCAGAACCGATATGGAGGGTATATATGTCCCTATAGAAAGAAACTTATTATAAGGCATTAGCGCACACAGTTAAGAAGGCTGACAGTCCAAGGTCTACAGTGGGCCAGCTAGAGACCCAGGAGAGCTGCTGGTGTAGCTCCGGGGCGCACATGAAGGCCTGAGCCGAGCGTGAGATGAAGGCCAGTAGTGTACGTTCCAGACTGAAAGCCAGCAGGCTGGAAAGCCAAAGCAGAGCTGATGTTTCTGTTCCAGTCAGGTAGGAGTTTCCTCTTACTCCCAAGGGAGGGTCAGCCTCTGTGTTCTGATCAGGCCTTCAGCTGAGTGAATGAAGGCCGCCCTTGTCAGGGAAGATAGCCTGCTTTATTCAAGTCCACAGCTTCATCCTGGCTGGCACACCCAGAATAATGTGTGACCAAATACAGGACATCCCATGACTCAGTCTGACACAGTTAATCATCCCAAGGAGGAGAAACAGGAATGATGCCCGCAGAGTGACCCTCATCCCGCTTAGGTTTTGCTAAGTTAGCAGTGTGTCTCTGAGAAATGGCTGCCTTGGCTCAGAGATAGTGCTGTGAGTAAACAGTGGGAGGAATGTCTGTGGGTTGTGGATCGGTTTGCTGGGTGTATAATTTGTTCTTCCTCCTTTCTTAAAATATTTTATTTGAAAGATAAGAGTGATAAGGAGAGAGAAAGAGATCTTTTATCCAGTGGTTCACTTCTGAAATGGCCACAATGGCCAGGGCTGGGCCAGGCCAAAGCCAGGAGCCTGGAACTCCATCTGGGTCTGCCACATGGGTGGCAGGGGCCCAAGTACTTGGGCCATCTTCTGCTGTCTTCCCATGCTTGTTAGCAGGTAGCTGGATCAGAAGTGGAGCAGCCAGGACTTGAACTGGTGCTTCAGTATAGGATTCCGGCTTAACCTACTACACCTTAATTTACACTCACCCCCACCCCCACCCCCCCACCCTCATTTTTTTTCCTTAGCCAAAATTAGTCTTGAATCTGAAGTGCCTCCCATTCTAGGAAGAAACATTTTAGATTCATTGGTCTAACACAAGAACATAGCTAGGGTTAAGAGTTTATTTGTGGGATCCTTTGCCCTTAAATGTTTCGAACACAGTGTAGACAACAGTACTAGACAGGGGCTAGATAACCTGGGCTTCTCTCAGCATTCATTCGTTTCCAGCTGGAAGGCTTGCCTACAGGTCTCGAGCCTTTGCAGTAGCCAAGGGAGAGAGAATTTAGCTTTCCCTGATGGTCAGAAGAGAAAACTGGTGATTCCCGATCTTGAGCCCTTAGTGTGAACTTCAGGCCTGTACATTCCTATTAAATGTCCTTCCCTTTGAATTGCATGATTCTGAATGTCTTGTCTTCTTAGCTTCTTGCCTTACACACACACACACACACACACGACGCACACTCGCCGTTAGCAATTTGAAACAAAGGAAAACAATTACTTGGTTAGTGTGTGATTAGAAGGGTCTCCTAAGACATGGGTAGACTTGGAAATTTAGAAGCTTCCTGTGCCAGAGCCTTTCTGTCCTACCAACAGTTAGCGTTTCTCAGGTGCCTCACAGATAGGTGCTCCTAACCCATCTTTCCAGGAGTTCAGCGGGACAGGGCTGCAGCGCTGGGTGGAAAGGACGGAGAGGGGGAGGGGGAGCTGGTACCTACAATGTCTTTAAAGTTTTAGAGCTCATGACTTGGAAGCACAGAAAGGAATAATCCTGTAATTAAAAATTAGTTTTTTTCCTTAAAGTTCCCATGGCCAGTTCTCTGAATAGAGAAACCTGGGGAATTTATTTTTTTTAATTTTTTTTTTTTATTTTTTGACAGGCAGAGTGGACAGTGAGAGAGAGAGACAGAGAGAAAGGTCTTCCTTTTTGCCGTTGGTTCACCCTCCAATGGCCGCTGCAGTAGGTGCGCTGCTGCCGGCGCACCGCGCTGATCTGAAGCCAGGAGCCAGGTGCTTCTCCTGGTCTCCCATGGGGTGCAGGGCCCAAGCACTTGGGCCATCCTCCACTGCACTCCCGGGCCACAGCAGAGAGCTGGCCTGGAAGAGGGGCAACCGGGACAAGATCAGTGCCCCGACCGGGACTAGAACCTGGTGTGCCGGCGCCGCAAGGCGGAGGATTAGCCTATTGAGCCGCGGCGCCGGCCGGGAATTTATTTATTTTTTAAGATTTATTTAAATTTTTTTTATTTGAAAGTCAAAGTTACACAGAGAGAAGAGAGGCAGAGAGAGGTCTTCCATCCACTGGTTCACTCCCCAATTAACTGCAATGGCTGGAGCTGTGCCGATCTGAAGCCAGGAGCTTCTTCTGGGTCTCCCGCGTGCTTGCAGGGGCCCAAGCTTCTAGGCCATTTTGTACTGCTTTCTCAGACCAAAGCAGAGAGCTGGATCAGAAGAGGAGCAGCCGGGACTAGAACCAGTGCCCATATGGGATGCCGGCGCTTCAGGCCAAGGCATTAACCCACTGAGCCACAGCGCCAGCCCTGGGAATTTTTTTTTTTTTGACAGAGTTAGAGAGAGAGAGAAAGGTCTTCCTTCCGTTGGTTCACCCCCCAAATGGCTGCCACAGCTGGCGCGCTGTGCGGATCCGAAGCCAGGAGCCAGGTGCCTCCTCCTGGTCTCCCACTGCCTTCCCAGCCACAGCAGAGAGCTGGACCAGAAGAGGAGCAACCGGGACAGAATCCGGTGCCCCAACCGGGACTAGAACCTGGGGGTGCCGGCGCCACAGGCGGAGGATTAGCCTAGTGAGCCACGGCGCCGGCCTGTTTGTTTTTTGAGGTAGTGTTACAGACAGAGGTAGAGATAGAAAGGTTTTCCATCCACTGATTCACTTCCAAAGTAGTTGCGACAGCCAGAGCTGAGCCGATCCAAAGCCAGGAACCAGGAGTTTCTGGGTCTTCCATGTGAATGCAGGGGCCCAAGCACTTGAACCATTTTTTGCTTTCTCAGGCCATAGCAGAGAGCTGCATTGGAAGAGGAGTAGCTGGAACTTGATCCTGCACCCATATGGGATTTCAGCGCCATAGGCAGAAGCTTAGTTCACTATGCCACAGCGCTTGCCCCGAAACCTGGGGAATCTAAAATGATATTTTGTCTCTCTTGCTGTGTTCCTTGATTCCTTCCTTACAATACTGTTTTATAAGAAATAATTAGGGACGGGCACTGTGGTATAATAGGTTAACCCTCTGTCTGCAGTGCTAGCATCTCCTATGGCACTGGTTTTGAGTCCTGGCTGCTCCACTTCCAATCCAGCTCCCTGCTAATGCACCTGGGAAAGCAGCAGAGGATGTCCCAAGTGCTTAGGTCCCTGCAGTCATGTGGGAGACTTGGAAGACGCTCCTAGATCCTGGATTTGGCCTGGGTCAGGCCATTGCGGCCATCTGGGGATTGAACCAGCAGATGGAAGATCCTCTCTTCTGTGTATCAAATTTTTTTTAAAGATTTATTTATTTATTTGAAAGAGTTACACAGAGAGAGGAAAGAGAGAGGTCTTCCATTCGCTGGTTCACTCCCCAGTTGGCTGCAATGGCTGGAGTTGTGCCAATCCGAAGCCAGGAGCTTTTTCTGGGTCTCCCATGTGGGTGCAGGGGCCCAAGGACTTGGGCCATCTTCTACTGCTTTCCCAGGCCATAGCAGAGAGCTGGATTGGAAGTGGAGCAGCCAGGTCTCGAACTGGCGCCCATATGGGATGCCGGCACTGCAGCAGTGGCTTTACCTGCTACGCCGCAGCGCCGACCCCAAATAAATCTTAAGAAAAAAAAAAAGTAATTAGAGGGTGGCGAAATACTTGTTATTTATTTGTTTGTTTTTTGACAGGCAGAGTTAGAGAGATAGAGAAAGGTCTTCCTTTTTCCATTGGTTCACCCCCCAAAGTGGCCGCTATGGCTGGCTGGCGCGTTGCGGCCAGCATGCTGCACCGAGCTGATCCAAAGCCAGGAGCCAGGTGCTTCCTCCTGGTCTCCCATGCAGGTGCAGGGCCCAAGGACCTGGGCCATCCTCCACTGTACTCCCCGGGCCACAGCAGAGAGCTGGACTGGAAGAGGAGCAACCGGGACAGAATCCGATGCCCCGACTGGGACTAGAACCCAGTGTGCCAGCGCCACAGGCGGAGGATTAGCCTAGTGAGCCACGGCACCGGCCTATTTATTTTTTAAGATTTATCTTAGATCTTCCATCCACTGGTTCACTCCTCAGATGCCCACGATGGAGCCAAGGACCTAAAAACTTCATTCAGATCTCCTGCATGGGTGCAGGGGCCCAAGTGCTTGGGCCATCTTCCTCTGCTTTCTCAGACATGTTAGCAGGGAGCCATATGGAAATTGGAGCAGCCGGGACTCAGTAAACCAGTCCTCTTTGGGGTGCAGGCATCACAGGTAGCAGCCTATCCTGCTGTATCACAATGCCAACCCCAGTGGCTGTTAATTAAGAACTTTTTTTTTTTTTTTTTTTTTTTGACAGTGGATAGAGAGAGAGAGAGAAAGGTCTTCCTTTTTGCCATTGGTTCACCCTCCAATGGCCGCCGCGGCCAGTGGATCTCGCTGATCCGAAGCCAGGAGCCAGGTACTTCTCCTGGTCTCCCATGCAGGTGCAGGGCCCAAGCACCTGGGCCATCCTCCACTGCACTCCCGGGCCATAGCAGAGAGCTGGCCTGGAAGAGAGGCAACCAGGATAGAATGCGGCGCCCCAACCGGGACTAGAACCCGGTGTGCCGGTGCCGCAAGGCGGATGATTAGCCTGTTAAGCCATGGCGCCGGCGTAAGAACTTCTTAGTTCATCAAAGTTTGTCAAAATTTGCCAAATAACAGTTGAGGGAGTACTTCTTAGATGTGTTCTTTGAGGAGTGCTCTGTTCCAGTAATTGGTTCTCAAGCTAGAAGAAACCTTTGAGGGAAGAACTTTTTTCCCCAGGACGTCTCACTTTAAATTAACTAGTTATTAGGAAAAATATTCCTTGCTTATGTCTTATATTGCACACATGTGTGTGTGTGTGTATGCTGTATTTGTATGTTACAGGCAGTACACATGCACATCTCACACTGGAGGAAGAAGGGGTATTGGTGGACACCAAGATTAAGTGAGCAGGGGCCCAGAGGAGGGCTGGAGCCTCCCAGTCAGATTCTCCTGTATGTGGCTTCAGGACCTGTGTTTCTCGGAGTTCCCCGTGCTGGGGCCTGTTGGCTCGGGCAGGTGCCCTGTTCTGTTGTCCATGGTGAAGAGATCCTCATGGGAGGTAGAAATCTAGACATTTTGGAGGATTAAGAATAAATGAGTTGGGGCCAGCACCCTAGCCTGAAGTGCTGGCATCCCATATGGGTGCCGGTTCTAGTCCCAGCTGCTCCACTTCCGATCCAGCTCTCTGCTATGGCCTGGGAAAGCAGTAGAGGATGGCCCAAGTCCTTGGGCCCCTGCACCCAAGTGGGAGACCTGGAAGAGGCTCCTGGCTTCAGATCAGCTTGGCTCCAGCCGTTGCAGCCAACTGGGGAGTGAACCAGAGGATGGAAGACCTCTTTCTCTGTCTCTACCTCTCTCTGTAACGCTTTCAAATAAATAAATCTAAAATAAATAAATAAATGAGTTTAAGGAAAGGTTGTATTTGCCTTGCTTCTAAATTATAGCAATTGAACTCAAATACAGTTAGCTATTGTGGGTTTTTTTTTTATTTCTTTTTAAAAACTTTATTTATTTATTTGAAATGCATAGCAATGGAGGGATAGAGATCTTCCATCCTTTGGTTCACTTCCCAAATGGCTGCAACAGCCAGATCTGATCCAGGCCAAAGCCAGGAGCCAGAGACTGGGCCACAGTGCCTGTCCCCTTTTTAAATTGGTTGATACAAAATTGAATCCTTGTGACCTGCATGCTTCAGCTTCTTCCTGATTTCCAGGTGCCAGCCATTTTGTTCTCTCAAGTACACAAAGTAAATATACTAGTCTTAGCAAAGTGACTCAGCAGAGAGGCGTGGTCTGTGTCTCCTCTAAATGACAGCTGAGGCCGGCGCCGTGGCTTAACAGGCTAATCCTCCGCCTTGTGGTGCTGGCACACCGGGTTCTAGTCCCGGTCGGGGCACCGGATTCTATCCCGGTTGCCCCTCTTCCAGGCCAGCTCTCTGCTGTGGCCCGGGAGTGCAGTGGAGGATGGCCCAAGTGCTTGGGCCCTGCACCCGCATGGGAGACCAGGAGAAGCACCTGGCTCCTGGATTCGGATCAGCACGATGCGCCGGCCGCAGTGGCCATTGGAGGGTGAACCAACGGCAAAAAGGAAGACCTTTCTCTCTGTCTCTCTCTCCCACTATCCACTCTGCCTATCAAAAAAACCCCACAAATGACAGCTGAGCAGCCTTGGGGGCGTTAGAGGGTGGGGTTACCTCACCTTGGTTCTGAGGCAGCTTGGTCAGGGCAGGCTGCTGATGCCTGAGGAGGGGAGAATTTAGGAAGGGAAGGAGCGGACTGGTGTTCAAACAGATACTTTGTTAGGGAAGAACCTCTGCACTAGAGATGTGGGGCACTAAGAGTGCTGTGTACAAGAATATCCCTTGGGAATTTGGGAGACCAGCAGCAGAGTTCTTTCTTTTTAGATGTATTTATTTGGAAGGCAGAGTTAGAGAAGAAAAGATGTCTTCCATTCACTGGTTCACTGCCCCAGATGGCTGCAACAGCTAGGGCTGGGCCAGGAACTTCATCCGGGTCCCCCGTGTGGGTGCAGGGGCCCAGGTGCTTGGTCCATCTTCCACTGCTTTCCCAGGCACATTAGCAGGGAGCTGGATTGGAAGTGGAGCAGCTAGGACTCGAGCTGGTGCCCATATGCTGGCTTTACCCGCTGTGCCACAGCACCAGCCCTACAGAGTTATTGAGAGCGTCCAAAGTGAATCTAGTGTGTTCTGATGCAGGGAGCTGGGGAAAGGTGATGTAAGCATCACCTGTGGGGTGAATCCTAGCTTGTCGGAACGTCAGTGTTTTAGCCCTCCAGCTGGGAGCCACAGGATTGCTCCCCAGTGTTTGAAATAGCATGCTTGTCTGATACAGATGATGTTCTGAAGTTTTGGTCTTTCATACCTGCCACAGACAAGTGGAATTACAGGCATTAAACTTTTTTTTAAAAAATTTTTAAAGATGTATTTATTTATTTGAAAGAGTTACAGAGAGAAGGGTGGGGGTTGGGGGTGGAGATGAATTATTCTTCAGTCTGCTGATTCAGTCCCCAAATGGCCACAATGGCAGGGGCTGGGCCAGGCCCAAGCCAGGAGCCAGAAACTCCATCCAGGTCCAACTTCGGTGGCAGACACCCATACTCGAGCCATTTCCCACTGCTTTACCAGGCACACTACAGGGAGCTGGGACTTGCAGGGGAAGCTTAACCCACTGCACCACAACACTGGCCCCTGTTCAATTCTATTTTCTTTTTAATTTATTTATTTGAAAGGCAAAGTTACAGAAAGATCTGGGGCTGGGGCTGGCAGAAGCCAGGAGCCCAGAAGTACGTCTGGGTTGCCCAGGTGGGTGACAGGGGCCCAAGCACTTGGGCTGTCCTCTGCTTCCTTCCCAAGTGCATGAGCAGGGAGCTGGATCAGCCCTATGGGATGCCAGCCTCACCGATGGCAGCTTAACCTCCACACCACATTTCCAGCCCTCTTTAAAAAAAAAAAAAAAAGATTTATGCCTGTCTAATAATACTTTATACCAACTTTATTTTTGCCGCTAAATGACATTTAGATGTATCCTAGCTCATGTCCTTTGTGCAGGTTTTTCTCTGTGGACTGTGATTACTATGTCCAATGGGTGAAACCTCTCATGTGGTTGGATCTGTCTTCTTTGGCAGACTTCCGATGATTGTGTAATGTTCAGTAGTTTCAGAAGATTGGAAAGTAAAATGCAAAAGACACCTCTACCCACGTGAGTGTAAGATTTAGTTAGAAACAGTCTAACGTACATACCAGGCAGAGAAAGGCTAAAGGGAATGTGAAACAGCAGAGACAGCTTTGGAGACCCAGAGGTCCCAATTCACGTGGCCCTGGGTCCTAGACCCAGAAGCTCATTTGACCCTCAGAGCCGTCCCGTGGAGACAGAAAACAGGAGGTGACAGCCTCTCTGACTGATAGATAAGCAGAAGTGGCGTCTGAAAACTTCACTTTCCCAAGGACATAGAACTGGCACGTTGTAAGCCAAACTGAATCCCGGCTGTTCCAGCCTTCTCTCTGCTGGTTCCCACAGCCCCAGCTCCCCCACTGAATCCTGGCCAAGCAGCACTGGGAAGAGGTCTGTTGATGGCTTGCCACTTAACTGCGCCTAAATCGCCCTCTTTTATTAATGCCTTGGTCTCCAGTGTGAATCTGGCCCCTCCTCTATTTCACTATCACAGGAGGTCATCTATCCAAAGACAGGAGGGTTTGTGAGTTCAGGAGTGAAGATAAAAGGCTACAGATACTGCTGTGGGCATTTATGTAAACAGAAAGACAAATGACCAGAGGAAGTTGGCGCGTCCTCAGTTGAAGCAGTTAAAAGCTGGGGCCACCTGTTCCGCGCGGATCTTCCTCCCTCCATCGGTGCTGTGTGGGTGCTGTGTGGGTACTGCTGAACCCCGAGGTCTCACGCCAAGTCGGTCGCCGGCTCCGGCTCTCTTCCACTACTCTCCTCCCTGGCTTTGCTTGTTTCCTCTCTCTTTCCTATACAGGGTTAAATAAACATGTCTTCCAAAAACTAAAATACACAAATCGGTGTTCTCGTTTTGTTTGACTTGGCTTTGTTGGCGAGCGGCTGGGGAGGAGGCAAAGTGGCACAGTACAGAAAACATTCGGGATTTGTTGAGAAGCGCGCGCGCTCTGTGCTGGTGCTGGGGTGTGGACGGCGGGGTGCGCCTGCGCGGTCGTGGAGGCCGGGGGGTTACCCCACTTGGTGTGCCCACGTCTCTTCCTTCTCTGGGTGTGTTGCCGTAGAGGAGTCTCCAAGTTAAACAGAGGCATATTTATCTTGGCTCTAGCTTGTTTTAAAGTTTCTTTTTGACTCAAGGCTTACAAAACTGCGGAAAGAAAAGGAAAAGCTTGGGTTACGGCTTCACAACTTGGAAAGCAATAAAATCCCTGATGTGGTATGGAGCTGCCCTGTCCGGGGCTGGTGTGTGAGAGGCTCGCGTGAGTAAAGGAGACATGGGAGAGGAAGGTAGGAGCAGGTGATGTGTGTTGGCTCCGATGGCCCAAGCCTGGGCTGTAGTCTTGGGTGACTCTAATCCTGAAGGGAGTGGGGCAGGAGCCAACCTCGGACACCTCCTTGCTGTAGGTGGGACAACTTAAAAATACGTGCCACTCAAAAACTGGAAGGTAGGTTTTCCACCTGTGGCCCTGTGTGGCTGGCACAGCAGCAGGGCAAGGCTGGCTGATGAACTCAGCTCTCATGAGCCGGGGGCAGCACGGAGATCCAGGGGACGCCTTCGATTTTCTCACGTGAAACCATGATAACCTGACTCGTGTGATCTCTCTGGGCCTGAGAAAACGTGGACTTTTTCTCCTCAACACTGCCTCTTGCATAGTTTGACTAAAAGCCTCGAGGAGGAAGATAGAAAGGAGGCTCCTGAGAGCTGTGTAATCAGATAGGTAGCTCGGGTTCTTCTTACTCTGCTTGAATAGCGGGGAAAACAAATAGGTGGAGTCAGAACTCCATTCTTTTCACCTGCCTGAAAACGAGAAAAGAGCTCAGATGTATGTATGTGGCCTTAGGATTGCTTGGGAGTCAGACACGGTGCCAGGTAGCAGGTTGTATGGCCGGACAGCCTCCTCCCCTCTGTTGCAGTTCTCGTTATATGTGGACAAGTAAGATGTACTGGAAACAGAACAGCCTAACCATCCAAGGGAGTGTAGATTCAACAGAAGAGAATCAAGCCTAAAGGGTCAGACTCTTGACATTCGCGTTTCCCACTGAAAGGTGGAACCCTTTTACCTTTGACAGGTCCAGACAAGGGCTCTGCTTTGTTCTGAGGATTGCAGTGAAGGGGCCAGCACAGGGGTCATTTTGCTGTTCTGTTTCTGGAAATGGGAGGGGGTGAAGGAGGAGGGAGAGGGGCTGTGCGTACAGAGTCACGGGGAGCTAAGCTGTCCGAATGGGGAGGACCTGTATTCCAGCGAAGGGCAGCATTTCCGCTGCTGCGTGCCCGTTTCGTGGTGAGTAATGGGGTACTTGCTTAGAAGGGTTGTCTGAGGTTAGAATTGCCTGTGCAAAGCATCCAACTCACAAGTTCTTTAATGAGAGCCTACTGTACAGCTGGTCCTGTCTTTACTGGGTCAAACAAGATGAAAGGCCCTGCGTTTCGAGCTTGTCTTCTGGTGGCACTCACGTAGAGGCAGTTGAGGAAAGCCGAAGTCACGTGGAATTAGAATGCCAAGGGCAGGCAAAAGCCGGCATCAGGTTCTCGTTACATGCAAGAGCATAATGGCAAATGATTGGCAGCTCCGATTTTCTGGCTTTGTAACGGGAAGACTGATCAATGGGGCTCGGGGGCCTGAGCTACAAGTGTTTGATGTCCTCATCGGCCTTTGTTGGGGAGCTGCATTGTCCAGAACCCACCTGCAGACCAAGAATGTCTATGGCCTTTTTCGTCTTGGCCACAGACCTGTTGCCTCGGTTGGCAGCCCTCAGTTCCCCCATGAGTAGAGGCCGCCGTACTCACTTGCCTCTCCCGCAGGGCTGGCCTCCCACCCAGTGGAAGGTCTGATTGATCTGCTTTCCTCTAGATGCCCTATAGGAAGTGTTTGGACTCGCCCTCACTTGGTTCGGTGTTCCTGTGGCCACCCAGGGTTTGATGGGCACTTGCCTCTCCCCCTGGGTCCCTTGTCCAGTCTTCCCTCCAGGAGAAGAGCCAAGGTGGCAGAGGTGTGGCACTGGCATCGCTTGGGGCTGATGGCTCCTCCGGACCTACCTTGAGGGACCACCAGGCTGGTGAGCAGCAACATGCAGATCTGTGCTGGCAGGAAACCTGTCCTGGGAACACCCGCATTGTGGCCAAACGCAGGGTGTTGAATGGTCTTCGGGCCTGTCACTGTGAAGTTTCCTGTCTCTGGATCAGAGAGAAGCGTGGGTCAGGGGAGGGTGTCAGAAATCATCAGTACCTTCTCTCCCATCATCTCAGAGCCTCGCTTTATGACCTCCCAGGGTATCTCCCAGCATAATTCATTGCCCAAGTATTTTAACCTTTGTGGGTGATGAGAGTGATGGACTTGTTGGGTGTCAGACACTGGGGCTGGCTGCACATAGACTTCAAGGAATTGGAGTTTTGCCAGAGAGACAACTGAAGTAGCCTCATCATTTATACTCAAGATCCAGTTACAAGCTATTTACTGGAGAGAGGCAAGCAACTTTTAGCGTAAGGTGAAATCTTGGACTTTGGAGTGGAGCTGGATTTTTATCCATCATTTGCTTAGACAAATTATCCTTGAGCCTGAGTTGTCACAGGACAGTAATAGTACCTACTTAAGAAGGCCATAGACATGAAATGAAATAATAGCACTTACTGCTCGGCACACTGGAAACAGTCAGTGCCAGACACTGCTTCTTAATATTACCCATCACCTGTCTGCTATGACTAGTTTCACCTGACAAAAAAGAACCTTATAACCACATTTGGGGATCATCTAAATGTGCTGACTCTGATGCTTAAATATGCTTAAAAAGGCTGTCTTAGGGAGAACCATCACAAGTAGAAACCTCCAAGGGGCTGGCACTGTGCCAGAGTAGGCTAAGCTTCTGCCTATGGCATCAGCATCCCATATGGATGCAGGTGCTAGTCCTGGCTACTCCTCTTCAATCCAGCTCTCTGCTGTGGCCTGGGGAAGCAGTAGAAGATGGCCGAAGCCCTTGGGCCCCTGCGCCCACGTGGGAGACCCAGAAGCTCCCGACTTTAGTCTGGCTCAGCTCTGGCCATTGTGGCCATCTGAGGAGTGAGTCAGCAGATGGAAGATCTCTCTCTCTATATATATATATTTTTAAAGATTTATTTACTTGAAAGTCAGATTTACACATAGAGAAAGAGAGGCAGAGAGAAAGAAAGAGGTCTTCCATCGGCTGGTTCACTCCCTAGTTGGCCATAATGGCCGGAGCTGTGCCGATCCAGAGCCAGGCGCTTCTTCCAGGTCTCCCATGCTGATGCAGGGGCCCAAGGATTTGGGCCATCTTCTACTGCTTCCCCAGGCCATAGCAGAGAGCTGGATTGGAAGTGGAGCAGCTAGGACTTAAACCAGCACCCATATAGGATGCCGACACTGCAGGCAGCAGCTTTACCTGCTATGCCACAGTGCCAGCCCCAATCTATTTTTTTTTAAAGAAACATTCAGGTCATGTCAGTGTGAATCCCAGATTGTAAGGGCTATGTTGTACCTACCTCAAGGCTTAGCATTGTGCCCAGGATGCACACTAAGTATTTTGTGGGTGAATGAAAAAGGAAGTTCCTCTGGGGCCAGGGGAGTCACATAAATAGAACAAAATTTCACAGAGTCCCCAGTGCCAGGCTACGGTAACACGGACTTGATCCTAAAGACAGAGGACAGGGCCACGTAAGCCCAGTGAGTGGCGGTGTGGCTTGTGTAGGCTAGCATTTAGAAAGGTCAATCTAGAGGCAAGGAAAGAAGAGATTGGAGGCAGAAAGAGTATTTGAAGTCACGGACAGTTTATTCTATGCAGTGCGAGACCCTGTGGAAGGTGAAGGAGACAGATTGGATGAGACTCGGTCGGAGATCTCAAGGGACTCAGGAGACCACTGGGAAGAAGACCTGGCCGACACCTTTGAAAGAGGAGGAAGTGTGGGAAAGAACTAAGAGCGCTTAGTGAACCAACCGCGTGATGGCTAAGAGACAGCAACCAAGGTTCTAACTGAAACAGGGGCAGACATAAGGTCTTGGGAGGACAGGTTTGACTGAGTTTGTGGAGGATGGAAGAGCGGCTAGGAGCTGGGAGTGCAGTTGTCAGTGGAAATGTGTAAACTGAGGAAAGAGGTTAGGCTAGAGCTAGGTTAAGATGCTGGAGCAATTGGAAGGAGGTGCAGCTTTAAGTCACAGGGGTGGCTGAGAACTTGGGAGAGAGGGTAGAAGAGGTTGACGGGATGAGGGGTGAGTCGGGGACACTTGTATTGGGAATAGGAAGCAGAAGGAAATAGAAACAAATAGAGAAAGGGGAGCCAAGGAGAACCGGGGGAGTACAGAGTCACAGAAGCCAAAAGAGACAAGAGTTTGACCACAGAGTGGCCAGAAATGCTGAGTGCTGTAGGTAGGTAGGATAGGAAAACCCCAGGAAGCAAGCATGGAAAGAAGTAAAACGTCAGGATTAACTGTTTCCACAGGAGATGTCCAAAACACATCTTTTTTTTTTTTGACAGGCAGAGTGGAAAGTGAGAGAGACAGAGAGAAAGGTCTTCCTTTTGCCGTTGGTTCACCCTCCAGTGGCCACTGCGGCCAGCACATCATGCAAATCTGAAGCCAAGAGCCAGATGCTTCTCCTGGTCTGCCATGCAGGTACAGGGCCCAAGCACTTGGGCCATCCTCCACTGCCTTCCCGGGCCACAGCAGAGAGCTGGACAGGAAGAGGAGTGACCAGGACAGAATCTGCGCCCCGACCAGGACTAGACCCCGGTGTGCCGGGACCGCAAGGCAGAGGATTAGCCTATTGAGCCGTGGCACCGGCTCCAAATCATGTCTTAAAAGGCTCTGGGCTAGGTTTTTATTGGGGGAGATAATTTATATATTTATTTTGCTTAAAGATAGTAGCTGGGGCAGGCACTTTGGCATAGCAGGTAAAGCTGCCACCTGCAGTGCCGGCATCCCATATGGGTGCCAGTTCGAGTCCCAGCTGCTCCACTTCCGATCCAGCTCCCTGCTATGGCCTGGGAAAGCAGTAGAAGATGGCCCAAATCCTTGGGCCCCTGGCTCCTGGCTTTGGATTGGTGCAGCTCTAGCCGTTGTGGCTATCTGGAGAGTGAACCAGTGGATGGAGGACCTCTCTCTCCCTCTCTGCCTCTACCTCTCTGTAACTCTGCATTTCAAGTAAATAAATAAATCTTTTTTAGTTTATTTTAAAAAATAAAGATAGTAGCTGATAGTTCATGAAGAATAGTAGCTGTGTCCTTTTATTCTCCTGGGTTTATTTTCCAGTCAGTCCCTGCCAACTCTTTGAGATGTTTTATTCCTAAAAAAATTTCCTTAAATTGCCACTTTCTAATAAGAGTTTAGACATTATCTATTGACTTTCTGTTATAGTAGATGAAGATGTGGTTCTACACTTCCACTCACTTTCCTTTTCTGCATCCTTCCAAAATAATATCATGATTTTTTTTTAGATTTTATTTATTTAAAAGATTTACAGCAAAAAAGAGATTGATCTTCCATCCACTGATTCACTCCCCAAGTGACTGCAACCACCTGGGCTTGCCCAAGCCGAAGCCAGGAGCTTCATCTGGGTTTCCTACATGGGTACAGGACCCCAAGCACTCGGGCCATCCTCTCCTGCTTTCCCAGGCACATTAGTAGGGAGCCGGATTAAAAGTGGATCAGCCAGGACTTGAACTGGCACCCATATGGGATGCTGGTATTGCAGGTGGCAGCTTTACCTGCTGTACCACAACACCAGCCCCAGATCATGAATTTCAGTTAAATTAATGTTTCCATAATTCAAATTCTGTAAATGTTATTTTTTGCATAGTCAAGTTATGTTCTGTGTTGCTTTGGTAAAATTTAGTGTTTTACAAAACATAATGATCACATGATTTGGTTCTTTTCACCTTTTCACTGGGTTGGTTTTCTATATCATGTTTTTCATTCTTTAATCAGATTGGGCAAGGACCTTCAGAACAATGATCCCTCAATGACATTTTTAGCCCCTATACATCTGCTTTCCAAAGCCTTCTTTCTCTTGCTCTCTTCTAGACTAATTGCCTTTGGGGCTTTTTTTCATTCTAGAATTTTCTTACCCCTACACCCCATTACAGTCCTTTTTCCTAGATTTCATTTTAACCAATTTACTGATTTGCTTTCTCATTTTGCTGGTAGCTTTTAGAAGATCATATGGAAGGAAACTTTTCTTTTTTGAGTTCATGTGTTCTTTCCTTGCATTTGATTGGTAGTTTGGCTGGGTATAGAATTCTAAGTAGAAGATAATTTTTTTCCCCATAGAATTTTCAAAGCTTGCTCTGTTGTGAAGATAGAAACACACGGAGTCACTCTCCTTCAGGGACTTCCCATGACTTGAGGGAGTCCTAGAAGGCTGAGCAGGAGTAGTGAGTTTTAGGCTGAGCGGGGAGAGCATGTGTAACATCCAGGAGCTAGGCAGAGGTGAAAGGCTGCCTTGCCTCTGAGACACAGACAGGAACCGTCTGGGGGCTTGTCGGCTTTCTGGTTTCTGGTTCCAGGAGCTGGAGCCTATGAGGACCTGCTGCAGGTTGTGCTTTATTCCCCCACCCTCCCTCCTTTAACCTGTGCTAGCTTGAGTAGCTTCCTGTTTCTTGCAACAAAATGTTCCTCAAGAGAAACACTCGTTTTCTCTAAACCAACTCCCTGTCTTCCAGGGTTTGGAAATCCAGCCAGATCTCTGGGAGGGCTCTGAATTAAAAATGAGGAAGCCTCAATTCCAGACCTTTATCTGGTCTTCTGGCACTGGTCAGTGAGTGACATTTGACAAAGCTCTTTACCTCTTTGTGCCTCCGTCTCCTTGTCAATAAAAATGGGGCGACTCCTCCAGTGAGACTGTTTATGCTAAAATGAGATTACCTTGGCACATGTGCTTTGAGGAAAGGCAGGGGTAATGGAAAAGAGCTGAGTAATAGGAAGCACTTCCTCCAGGAAGGAGATTGTCCCAAGGACCTGAAGCACCTGCTTATGTCTCCAGATGGCAACCCTGCTCAGTGGGCCATGGGATGGCATTAGGGATAGAAGGGACTCACCTGTCACCTGAACAGACAAAGAATGGCCCTGCAGTGTCATTTCTGGCTTCTGGCATCTGGCACAGCACTGGTAGGTCCCATTGTCCGACGGCACGACTTGGTTTTTGGTGAACACTAGCTGAGATGATATTTTACTACCGTCATCCTTCCCGGGATGGCGCTTAAGTCGCAGCTGTTGCAGGCTGGTCTCAGGGGAACAGTCCAAAGACCTGTCTTTGCACAAAAACACTATACAGCCCTCAGCCTCTTCCTTCGTATGCCACAGAGTACAGGTTAAGTTCAGTTGAGTTCCTTCCTGGGAAGCTGAGCTGGTGATATGTATGCATCCTGGAAAGGGAAGGGAAGAATTACCCATGGGAGGTCAGCTAGAGCCCCCTGATTCCCACCGCGCTGCTCCTTATCCCTAGACGCCTGCAGTACAGCTTGGCAGTGACCTTGGTCTGCAGAAAGTACACGTTCTGGCTGTCTCTGAGTGACTTAGGCAACTTAATTCCTTTGGGAGTAATTTACTCATTTGGAAAACGAGAACTAAGGGACTATAAAAATGGGCTTAAACCTTCCATTCATCCATTGATTTCTTTGTTCCTTCATTTAACAAATACATCCAGTCAGCCACTCTGTCAAGCATGTTGCCCGGATGAATAAGACATGAGCCCTGGTCTCAAAGAGCCTGATGTAAAGACAGATTAGCACGGAGTTGCAATCCAATTCAGTTGCTCTAGCTGAGGAATCTTGGAGATGGCTGGGTGCGTCAGGAAGAATCAGGAACACTTGAGAGAGAAGACAGTGGTTGAGACTTGAAGGATGAGTAAAATTTTTCTGTCAAATAAGAGGATGAGATAGAGGTTTTGGGGACAGCAGAGAAGATTAAAAATGCTGGTGTGTGGAATTAGAGTGAGAAACAAACGATAGAGGGACGGCTTATATCCCAAGCCCAGGACACCTGGGCGGTGCCGGTCAGCAGGCTCCAAAAGCAACCTACAGCCTGGATACAGGAGCGGTGGGGCAATGAGAAAGCTGGGTTAATGCAGGATACTTCTGTGGCCTCCTGGGTGTCCTTGGCCTTCTGATATTCCAACCCATTGGTTGCACCACCTTTTACTGTGGCTGTCTTCACAGCCTCTCGTGATGGCATAGGTTCTAGTTTGCTGTCCATTGCAATCCCTCTCCCCTCTCCGCCCTTGGCTCCCTTAGCTCCGCTCCCTCTGTTACAATTCTTGCCAAAGCCAGCCTCCGTTAAGTCAGCGGTCTGCTAATCAGTACTGAGACAGATGCTGAGGCTGCCACTCCCCTGGGAGGCGGAACACCTCTGGCTTGTTTTCCCTTGTTCAGACTTCCCTTGCCACACACAGTGAACTCAAGTCGCTTGTAAGGAAACGTTTGAGGCAGGGACAGAGGCTGCTCCCAGAGATGTTAAATGACATCTCCTAGGAGAGCAGCCTGTGGGCTACACCCTGTGTGAGGGAGGCCCGGCCATTCATGAATTCAGAAACGGCTTATGTTTTATTTCTGCTCTCCCAAAAGGAGCTTCGAAAGGGTCTTTAACCACTAGAGTGTACATTAAATGCGTGGCATAGCAATAGAGACAGGCATTACTGTTTGTGTTTTATAAAAAAGCAAGCCGAGACACAGATTGGTTAGTTAAATGGGTTGCTAAAGTTGACGAAGGCTGTAGTATCTGGATCTTGAACCTGAATTTCACAAACTAACTGTGCGTAAAGTCCTCAAGGAATCTTGGGTGATGGCCTGGGTTACTAGGGTCCTTGCAGCACAGAGCAGAGGTGGAATGTCTGGGTGACAGTGGTTGTTTTAACAAAAAAGATGAATGGTAGCTTTTACCCTTTTTCATTCATGTTAAGAAGAGCGGGTCCTTTTCTTCTCTAATGGGACAAAACCATGGGGCCCCTGCCCACCCCCAGAGCCCAGGATCTCCCCGGTGACACTCTCCACTGGACACTGTTCTCACCACCAGACCGTGTGTCCAGCACTGCCAGCAGGATGGCCAGGGCATAGCAGGCTCTGCCAGGTGCCATCAGCCGCCCCCGGGGACTTGAAGCTCCGCTGAGGTCCTTGACTTCACGCTCCTGACAGCACAGAGGGAGCCACTCGACAAAGCCTTCCAGGGCTCCTACACCACCAGCCTGTTCCAGGCAGCAGATCAGTTGGCCGGGGTCTGACAGAGGTGGAGGAGGGCTTGGGTGTGAGAGTCCAGCTGGCTTGGAAGGAGACAGTAACTCAAGGGAGGGGTCCTGGAGAGAGAAGAGGGGAAGGAGACAGAAGACGTGAAAGGCTCTACTTGTGCTTTGTTTGTTTCTCAATCAGATTGCTGGATCATGCTCACAGGACATGAACGTTAGAATCTTTTTGTACTGTTAGCAGATTCCTCTCCAAAAAGGATTTGTTGACATTCAGATGTTTACTAAGAATGCTTGATAAGTAAACCTTTGCTCATGCTCCTGCAGGGCTGGGTCCGATCTGTATTTTATGTTTTTGCCAGGCCAATAGATGAAAACTTAGATCCCACTTGTTTAATTTTGCATTTCCTCAACTAGCGAGGTTGAGGATCTTTTCACATGTTTATTGCCAATTTGTATTTCCTCTTCTGTAAATCGTGTGTTCGTATTCTTTGCATTTTTAAAATGGAGAGAGAGAGAGTGTGTGTGTGTGTGTGTGAGTGTGAGCGAATGAATCTGCTGGTTCACTCTTCAAATGCCTTCAGCAGCCAGGGCTGAGACAGGGAGCCAAGGGCACACTCCAGGTCTCCCTCGTGGACAGCAGGAGCCCAATCACCTGAGCCCCCAGAGTGTGCATCAGCAGGAAGCTGGAATCAGCGTGGAGGTGGGATTTGAACCCAGGCAGTGGGCATACCAACAGCATCATAGTCACTAGGCCAAGCACCTGCCCCTGGATTTTTAAAACACTGCAACTTTTAGGAGATTTCTCTATACTGGAAATAGTAATTTAGCTGTCATTTTTAAACAAATATTTTTTCCAATTTGTTGCTTATTTCTTGAATTTGCTTGTGATTCTTTTTACATAGGGAACATTTTTGTTTGTATGTGGTTAAACACAACATATCTCCTATCTTTTCTTTCACATCTTCTAGGTTTCTGGTATTGTTCAAGAAAATTTCCCTCTACTGTGAGTATAATTTTCTTCTTCTTTTTTTTTGACAGGCAGAGTGGACAGTGAGAGAGAGAGACAGAGAGAAAGGTCTTCCTTTGCCGTTGGTTCACCCTCCAATGGCGGCCGCGGCCAGCGCGCTGCGGCCGGCGCACCGCGCTGATCCGAAGCCAGGAGCCAGGTGCTTCTCCTGGTCTCCCATACGGCTGCAGGGCCCAAGGACTTGGGCCATCCTCCACTGCCTTCCTGGGCCACAGCAGAGAGCTGGCCTGGAAGAGGGGCAACCGGGACAGGATCAGTGCCCCAACTGGAACTAGAACCCCGTGTGCCGGCGCCGCAAGGCAGAGGATTAGCCTGTTAAACCATGGCGCCGGCCATAATTTTCTTCTTATTTTTGTTTTACTTTTTGTACTTATATGTACTTCTTCTTCTTCTTCTTCTTCTTCTTCTTCTTTTTTTTTTTTTTTTTTGCCCGGCAGAGTTAGACAGTGAGAGAGAGAGAGACAAAGAGAGAGTTATAGATAGTGAGAGAGAGAAGCAGAGAGAAAGGTCTTCCTTCCGTTGATTTACTCCCCTAATGGCCACTATGGCCGGCGCTGCACTGATCCGAAGCCAGGAGCCAGGTGCTTCCTCCTGGCCTCCCATGAGGGTGCAGGGACCCAAGCACTTGGGCCATCTTCCGCTGCCCTCCCAGGCCACAGCAGAGAGCTGGACTGAAAGAGGAGCAACCAGGACTAGTACCCGGCACCCCAACCAGCACTAGAACCCAGGGTGCTGGCGCTACAGATGGAGGATTAGCCAAGTGAGCCACGGCGCCGGCCTGTATTTATATGTTCTAACACCAACTAAGGAAAATTATCCCCATATTAAGAAGCCCAAACTGAGGTGGGTGTTTGGCTCAGAGGTTAAGACGCCGCTTGGGACGCCCACGTTCTGTATCAGGATTCCTGGTTTGAGTGCTGCTCTTTTTAGTCAGCTCCCTGCTAACGTGCATCCTGGGAGGCGGCTGATGATGGCTCAGTGCGTGGGTCTCTGCGCCCATGCAGGAGGTCTGCGCTGGATTCCCGGCACCTGGCTTTAGTCTGGCCCAACCCTGGCTGTTGCCTTTGAAGGGTGAACCAGTGAACGGAAGATCTCTCTTTCTCTCCTGCCTTTTCTCTCTCACTCTTTCTTTTTTTGTCTCACTGCCTTTCAATAAAGTGAAAATAAAACTAATAAAGCAAAACCCAAATTGTACAACTCCAAAAATAAACAACCAGCTCAATTTCATCAATAGGAAAATGTCAATAAATTGTGATTCATCTTTACAATAGAATATTATGTCATTTTAATTTTTTTTAACTTTTTTTTTTTTTTTTGACAGGCAGAGTGGACAGTGAGAGAGAGACAGAGAGAAAGGTCTTCCTTTTGCCGTTGGTTCACCCTCCAGTGGCCGCCGCGGCCAGTGTGCTGCGGCCGGCGCACCGCGCTGATCCGAAGCCAGGAGCCAGGTGCTTCTCCTGGTCTCCCATGGGGTGCAGGGCCCAAGCACTTGGGCCATCCTCCACTGCACTCCCGCGCCACAGCAGAGAGCTGGCCTGGAAGAGGGGCAACCGGGACAGGATTGGTGCCCCAACAGGGACTAGAACCCGGTGTGCCGGCGCTGCAGGCGGAGGATTAGCCTAGTGAGCCGCAGCGCCGGCCTAGAATATTATGTCATTTTAAAAATGAATTCTATAAATATGGGCATAGAGGATGCCATAATATATCATCGTTACATGAAAAATGTTTTAAAATATATTTAAACACTTTGTAGTTTATAACTTTTTTGGGTGGGTAATTACATTCACAAATTTCAGCATTCAGAAGGGAAAAATAAGATTTTTTCTATAAATTTATATTTCTATCTGATTTTTATAAGTAGTTTGTCTAGTCTCTACCTTCCCACTGCCTATCACCAAGAATAAGTCCTATTGGTATTTTAAAATTGAGATGTTTCAATTCATATGTTAACTTAGGGAGAATTCAAATTTGGGGGATACTGATTCTTTTGATCTAAGAACATGATATTCCTTTCCATTTTTAAAGTCTTGGTGTGCATGTGTCTCTCAGTCATATTTAGACGTTTTCTTCATAAAGGTCTTATCTATTTCTCGCTATTTCTGAGTAATTTATATTCTTGTTCACTATTGAAAATGTCAGGGCTGGGGCTGGCACTGTGGCTCACTTGGTTAATCCTCCGCCTGCAGCACTGGCATCCCATATGGGCACTGGGTTCTAGTCTCGGCTGCCCCTCTTCTGGTCCAGCTCTCTGCTGTGGCCCAGGAAGGTAGTGGAGGATGGCCCAAGTGCTTGGGTCCCTGCACCCGCATGGGAGGCCAGGAGGAAGCACCTGGCTCCTGGCTTCAGATCAGCGCAACGCCAGCCATAGCAGCCATTTGGAGAATGAACCAACCAAAGGAAGACCTTTCTCTCTGTCTCTCTCTCACTGTCTATAACTCTACCTGTCAAATAAAAGAAAGAAAGAAAGAAAGAAAGAAAGAAAGAAAGAAAGAAAGAAAGAAAGAAAGAAAGAAAGAAAATGTCAGGGCTGGCATTGTGGAATAGCAGGTTAGCAGCCACCTGTGATGCTGGCATCCCGCACTGGGTGCTGATTCAATTCCCGGCTGCTCCAGTTCTGACCCAGCTCCCTGCTAATGGCTTGGGAGAAGATGGCCCAAGTGCTTGGGCCCCTGCTATCCATGTGGGAAACCCAGATGAAGGTTGTGGCTCCTGGCTTCAGCCTGGCCCTGCCCTGGCCATTGCAGCCCTCTGGGAATAAACCAATGAATGGGCGATCTCTGTCTTTCCCTCCCTCTGTAACTCTGACTTTCAAATTAATAAATGAATCTTTCTTAAAAAAAAAAAAAAAAAAGGTGGAGGGGAGCTGGCATTGTGGCGTAGTGGGTTAGGCCTCTGCCTGCCACAGTGGCATCCCAGTTGAAGACGGCCTAAATGCTTGGTCCCTGCCACCCACTGTGTGAGACCTGGATGAAGCTCCTGGATCCCAGCTGCTCCGCTTCTGATCCAGCATGTGCCTGGGGAAAGCAGCAGAAGATGGCTCACGTGGCTGGGCCTCTGCCACATGTTGTGCGAGATCTGGATGAAGCTCTTGGCTTCTAGCTTTGGTTTGGTCCAGGCCTGGCCGTTCCAGCCATTTGGGGACTGAACCAGTTGGAAGGCTTTCTCTCTCTTTCCTTCCTCTCTCCACTCCCCCCCCCCCCCCACCAACTAACATTCTCTCTCTGTAACTCTTTCAAATAAATACAATAAATCTTTCTAATAAAAGAGAAGGAAGGGAAAGAAAGGAAAATGTCATATTTCCCCCATTTTATTTTTAAACTATTTTTGTTTACATCTTTGTTATTCATTATGTATTTTAATTCTTCATTGTTGTTTATGTATTAATCTCATACCCAGCTACCTTTCCTTACACAACTCTTTTTTTTTTTTAAGATTTAATTATTTATTTGAAAGTCAGAGTTACACAGAGAGAAGAAAAGGCAGAGAGAGAGGTCTTCCATCGGCCAGAGCTGTGCCAATCCAGGAGCTTTTTCTGGGTCTCCCACACAGGTGCAGGGGCCCAAGGACTTGGGCCATCTTCTACTGCTTTCCCAGGCCATAGCAGAGAGCTGGATCGGGAGTGGAGCAGCTGGGACTTGAACTGGCGCCCATATGGCATGCTTGCACTACAGGCAGCAGCGTTACCTGCTACACCACAATGCTGGCCCCCAAACTCTCTTTTTTTATAATAATCTCTCATTTGACTCTTGGATTTTTCAGTTATACAATCATATTATCCATAAATAATGGTAAGTACTTCCTTTTTATGTCTCATTTCTTTCCTTCTATCTAATTGCATTGGTTAATATCTCAAAAAAATACTAAATGATAATAGTGATTATCTGCCATTTTTCTAAATTTAATGAGAGTTGTTTCAATTGCTTCCTTATTAAGCATTATGCTAGCTTTCAGAGGACATTTATTTTATTTTATTTTTGGAAATATATTTTATTATCTTAAGGAGGAATATAGTTTTCTATGAATAGTTTTAAAAATATCCAGAGTGGATATTGAATGTTAATTGTTTTTAATCAACTAAAATGATCATATGATTTTCTTTATAGATGTATTAGTATGGTAATAAATGTTGCTAGATTTCCTAAAATTGGTACATCCTTACAATCCAAAACAAACAAGCAAAAAGCCCATAACCATTTGGTCATAGTTTATTAGTCTTTTAGTGTGCTGCTAGATTCTGCTCCATAGTATTTTACTTAAACTTTTGCTTCAATATTCTCAATCAAGATTGACTTCTTTTCTACTCTTGGTGGGCTTTGGAAAGAATTTTATGAAAATAATTTGGAAGTGGCTTCTTTTTTAAGCTCAGGAACAATTTCAATAGCATCAGAATAATCTGTTCTTTCCAGGTTTAGTAGAATGCTCCGGTGATACTATCCAGGCCTAAGCTTTTGTGGGAAGTTAAGCTTTGATAATTTTTCTCTATTTACTAAGCTTTTTTTTTTTTTTTTTTTTTTTTTTTTACTGGAACCGGTTTTAGCTCATTGTAGTTTTGAAAAGAAAACCATCTATTTTATCCAAATTTCTATTCATAGAATTGAGAAATCTCTGTAGGCTCCGTAACTTTCCTCTGCATCTGTAGCTGTTTCTCTCTTCATTTCTTGTGTATTTGTTTTTTCTTTCCCTTTTTTCCTCCATCACACTAGTTAATTATCTATTTTTTTGCTTGCTTTTCCTGAATAAACAGTTCTTGGTTCTCTCACTAAAGGTTCCACCATTTTCTGTTTTCTTACTTGCTGATTTCCAAATGTTATTTTACTAATTTCTTCCTGTTACTTTCTTAGTTTTTCATTTTCTAACTTCCTGAGTGAGATACTTTCGTTTTTTTATTAGTTAATATAAAAAGCACTGAATTTTCATCTTTGCATTGCTGTAACTGATTCCCATAGTTTATGACAAATAGGGCTTTTCATTTAGCATTATTTCCTATACATCTACAATTTATCTTTTATTTCCTCCTTCAACCAAGACAGTGTTTTGCAGCTTTTGGGTGGTAGAGTCTCTTCTCTGGTTTCATTGCATTGCAGTTAAAGAATTCTACTGTATCTATCTATAGATCGGGGGAAAGGAGCAGAATCAGAGCAAATTGCTTATAGTAGCCTCCCTCCCACTCAGTTTACATTCCACTTTCTCAGCCATGGACCAGAAATACTAAAGGAAGAATTCCAGAAATAAACAATTCCAGAGTCTTACATTGCACACCGTTCTGACGAGTGTGATAAACCTTTGTGACTTCCTGCTCTGTCCCCGGCCACGTCATGAATCACCCCTTTGTCCAGGGCAGATACACAGTACGGGTTACCTGCCCGTTAGTCACTTAGTAGTCTTGTTGGTTATCAGAGTGACTTTTGCAGTATGCTTTATGCTCAGGGAACCTTATCTTACAGACAGTGGCCCAAAAGTACAACAGTAGATACTGGTATTCAGATACACCACAGAGAAGCCATGAAGTGCTCCCTCTAAGGGAAAAGGTGAAAGTTCTTGATGTGAGAAAGGAAGAAAATATATGCTCAGGTTGCTTAGATTTCCAGTAAGTTTTGTTGTTAATCTCTGTGTTTAATTCGTAAATTAAACTTGACCGTAGTTGTGTTTGTATAGGAAACAACAGACTCAATAGAGTATCCATTACAGGCACCCGCTGGGAGTTCGGGAATATACAAGGGACAGGGGGTCTGCTCGATGCTGTTCACCCCAGAGGGGTGTACTGTGATGGGAGTAGGTTTATTTATTAAATTTTTTTTGCCATTTTAAATTGTTTGATTTGCAACAATGAAGCTGTAATACTTTTTTTTTTTTTTTTGACAGGCAAAGTGGACAGTGAGAGAGAGAGAGAGAGAGGAAGGTCTTCCTTTGCCATTGGTTCACCCTCCAATGGCCGCTGCAGCCGGCGCATCTCGCTGATCTGAAGCCAGGAGCCAGGTGCTTCTCCTGGTCTCCCATGCGGGTGCAGGGCCCAAGCACTTGGGCCATCCTCCACTGCACTCCCTGGCCACAGCAGAGAGCTGGCCTGGAAGAGGGGTAACCGGGACAGAATCCGGCACCCCGACCGGGACTAGAACCTGGTGTGCCGGCGCCGCAAGGTGGAGGATTAGCCTATTGAGCCGCGGCTCCAGCCAGCTGTAATACTTTTACAATTTAAAAAATTGAGCACAGAGTATATTGTGTGTGTATGTGTGTGCCTGTGTATGCATTGACGTCTGTGTGCACATCTGCATGCGCCCACAGCACATCTGGGGAAATAACACAAACTGCAGTGTTTACCTGGGGAATGGGAAAGGGAATTCCATCACGTGTTTTATATACTATATTTATACATGTGTGTTTTTATAATAGCAACTTTAAGAAAACACCTGGTCAAACTCTAATGTGGGGCTGGCATTGTGGCATAAGCTGCTGCCTACAATGCCAGCATCCCATATGGCCACCAGTTCGAGTCCCTGCTGCTCCACTTCTGATCCAGAACCCTGGTAATGTGCCTGGGAAAACAGCAGAGGATGGCCCAAGTGCTTGGGCCCCTTGCACGCATGTGCGAGACCAGGATGAGGCTCCTGGCTCCTGGCTTTGGCTTTGGCTTGGTCCAGCCTTGGCTGTTGCAGCCAATTTGGAGAGTGAACCAATGGATGGAAGATCTCTCTCTCTCCCTGTAACTCTGCTTTTCAAATAAATAAAATAAATATTAAAAGGAAAAACAAATTATAATGTGAGGCCAAAATAAAAAAATGTATCTGTGAGATTAATAAAAAGAGCAGAACAAAAACGCAGGACAATTAGCGTAGGAGGAGAAATGAGAAGGCAATCAGAATTAAAGCATTCTTTTTTTTTAAATATTTTATTTATTTGAAAAGCAGAGTTACAGAGAGGCAGAGGCAGAAAGAGAGAGGTCTTCCATCTGCTGGTTCCCTCCCCAAATGACCACAACAGCTGGAGCTGGGCCGATTTGAAGCTAGGAGCTAGGAGCTTCTTCCAGGTCTCACACGCGGGTGCAGGGGCTCAGGTACTTGGACCATCTTCTACTGCTTTCCCAGGCCATAGCAGAGAGCTGGATTGGAAGTGGAACAGCAGGGACTGGAAGTGGTGTCCACATGGCACCATGCTGGCACTGCAGGTGGGGGCTTGTACCCACTATGCCCGAGTGTCCGCCCCAGAATGAAAACATTCTAATATAGTTGCCTTAAAACTGAGGAGACAAGCCGGCGCCGCGGCTCACTAGGCTAATCCTCCGCCTTGCGGCGCTGGCACACCAGGTTCTAGTCCCGGTCGGGGCACCGATCCTGTCCCGGTTGCCCCTCTTCCAGGCCAGCTCTCTGCTGTGGCCAGGGAGTGCAGTGAAGGATGGCCCAAGTGCTTGGGCCCTGCACCCCATGGGAGACCAGGATAAGCACCTGGCTCCTGCCATCGGAACAGCGCGGTGCGCTGGCCACAGCGCGCCTACCACGGCGGCCATTGGAGGGTGAACCAACGGCAAAAGGAAGACCTTTCTCTCTGTCTCTCTCTCACTGTCCACTCTGCCTGTCAAAAAAAAAAAAAAAAAAAAAAAAAAAAAAAAACTGAGGAGACATTAAAAAGTTCCTAAGAGGTCTATGTGGGCATAATTAAATGAATTAATTTCTAGATCTGTAACTTCAATTTGGATCACTTCCTGAACGTGATTTGCATGAGATGGAGCTTGTGCCGGAGCCCCTGGCTAAGTCTGCTCCCCACCTCCCCCAGCCGACCTGTCCTGCGTGTAACAGAGAGGAGGGAACCTCTCCCTCATCCTGACTCACCGTGGAGCTTATCTTAAGGTGTAAAACCTGCAGGGAACCAGCGGAACAATTTGAAATATGAGGCTTACTTGAGGGGGGAAAAATCCTTTCGTAAACCAAGTGACTTCTTATTTGCATCTAACAGATGGAAGAAACCGCGAATGGAACCGTTAGTTACCAGATCCACCGCTGTATCCCTCAGCGTCCACTTGTCCTGTGTTGCCCCTTGTGCTACGCCCTCCTGCCCCGCTGTACAGTTTCAGCAGACAACAGGTCTGCCTAACCTCTGATGGCGGGTGGGGTGTACCTGTATGGCTAAGCTTTTCTCCATGCCAGTAAAGGAAAGTGATATGTCCCTGTCATCCATCATGTTGGTTATAGATTGCAAAACAAAAAACAACCCCAGGTCCCCCAGAACAACAAAAGTCTGCCATGAATTCCTTCTCTCTCTGAATACATGCCCCTTTGCAATGAGGCTTTGCCACTCAGCTCAGTCTATTGAGTCTGGGCTTAGCTACATAACTTGGTTTAGCTCATGGGATGTTAGCTATCGTGGTGCTGCTTTGGGAACTTCGGGCTGGCGTGCTGGATCCCGTGACACAGCTTCCCCTACCGTTCAATCAAGCACCAGACATTGAGAGAGGCCATCTGCAACCAATCGGGCACCCAGCCCACCTGCAACTGACTACAGGTAAATGATCGAGGCCAGGGCAGGTGGGTGGAAGGACCCGTTGACCCCGCCCAGATTGCCAGACACAGAATTCTGAACTAGCACATGATTTATTTAAAACAACAAGGTCTGGGTGGGATGTCGTGCAGGAAAATGCTTGGGTACTCGTCCCTTTTCTCCTTTCCATTTCCCACAGTCTGGAGTTTAGTTAAGGTGCTAGGAAACTGGCTTCAGCCATTTGGCTGAGGGAGATATTGTAAGAAATGGGAAGGCAACACCATTAGGAGGAACCTCACTCCTGGGAAACCTCATGCAGCAAAATATCCTAGACAGCCCAGGGCTATTCCCTGAGAGAGAAACAAAGTTCTGTCTCCCCTCGCGTCTTTGTTATGGGAGCTTTGCCTGTACCTAACAAATAGGTCAGCTAAAAATAACCAAACTGATCATTAAATATATTTTTATGATAGGTCAGCATGTGATTTCTGCTGTGTGACACAGTTTGAAGAATGATAGTGCTATTGAAAATGTTCAGTTTTCTCTCATTCTCATCTACTTGACCATTTTCAACACAAACATGTAAATTTACATGTAAATATAATGGATGCTGAAACCTTTTTCAGCAAAAGTAATATTCATCCACATATAGAACTAAATTTTTAAAAAGCCAGTCTATCACCTTACGAGTGCATCCCAGGTTGAAATATTATGCTCAATAATTGTTTACCAAAATAGACTGTGGACAACCATACATTAAAAAGAGGACTTTTTAAAAATATTTATAACCTTGTACTTTGTGGTTCTAGGAAGTTTAAAAATCTCTAATTTCAGTTTACTGTTTTTATTGAACAAATGTATGTTGGGATATTTTAGAAATACTCCATATCATAATATACCTATTTGTATGAGCGGTAAAATTCAAAAAGATAAGAAAAAAGAATTCCAATTCAAATATATTCACCAAATATATAAATCTAAACAGGCTAAACTTGCCAATGGAAAGACAGACTGCAGAGTGGGCATGTGGTGCTGAGGTTGAATCTCTGCTTGGGATGCCTGCAGCTCGCAGTAGAGTGCTTGGTTCAAGTCCTGGCTCCTCCACTTCCAGCCCAGCTTCCTGCTGGGGGCTGGCAGGTGATGGCTCCAGTACTTGGAAGAGACCAGGAATGAGTTCCAGGCTCTTGGCTTTGGCTTAAAGCAGCCTCAGCCGTGCCAGCCATCTGGGGAGTGAGCCAGTGGATGGAAGAGCTCTCTCCATCTTTCTCTCTGTCTTGGACTCTCTGCCTTTCAAATAAAAAGGAAAATAAATAAAAGACAATTGTAAGAACAAATTTAATGAAATCTATATATATATATATATATACACACACACATACAGACACATATATATTTGAGATACTTAAAAGAGTACGGACATGGAAAGGTTAAAAAATAGAGGAATGGGAAAAGATGAGTTAAATATTAAACAAAAAGAAAAATGGCATGCTTGTATTAATATCAGACAAAAAATAAAAATCTTTTTAGAGGGGCCGGTGCCGTGGCTCACTTGGTTAATCCTCCACCTATGGCACCAGCATCCCATATAAGTGCCAGGTTCTTGTCCTGGTTGCTCCTCTTCCAGTCCAGCTCTCTGCTGTGGCCCGGGAGTGCAGTGGAGGATGGCCCAAGTGCTTGGGCCCTGCACCCGCATGGGAGGCCAGGAGGAAGCACCTGGCTCCTGGTTTCAGATCGGTGCAATGCGCCAGCTATAACGGCCATTTGGGGAGTGAACCAATGGAAGGAAGACCTTTCTTTTCTCTCTGTCTCTCTCTCTCACTGTCTAACTCTACCTGTCAAATTAAAAAAAAAAATCTTTTTAGAACTAGAAAGGATCACTAAGAAGTAATAAAAGATTCAATTAACCAAGAAAATATAATACTCATAATCTTGTATATGTTATGTAAAGTAACCTCAAACTACGTAAAGCAAAATTTGAAAAAACTATGGTAAGGAATGGAAACCTCAGGAAAGTCCACAATAATAACGTCTTTCTCAATTACTGACAAATCAAGTAGACACACACAAAAGGGAGAGGGCTTAAGTAACAATAAACAAGTTCATCTAACAAATATATGGAAGTCTCTCCACCTAACCCTCCAAGAATACACATTCTTGAGGCCAGTGCTGTGGTGCGGTGGGTTAAAGCCCTGGCCTGAAGCGCCAGCATCCCATGTGGGCACTGGTTCTAGTCCCAGCTGCTCTTCTTCCAGTCCAGCTCTCCGGTATGGCCTGGGAAAGCAGTGGAAGATGGCCCAAGTTCTTGGGCCCCTGCACCCATTTGAAAGACCTGGAAGAAGCTCCTGGCTCCTGGCGTTGGGTCGGCCCAGCTCCAGCTGTTGTGGCCATCTGGGGAGTGAACCAGCAGATGGAAGGCCTCTCTGTCTCTAGCTCTCTCTGTAACTCTTTCAATAAATAAAATATAGGCCGGCGCCGTGGCTTAACAGGCTAATCCTCCGCCTTGCGGCGCCGGCACGCCGGGTTCTAGTCCCGGTTGGGGCGCCGGATTCTATCCCGGTTGCCCCTCTTCCAGGCTAGCTCTCTGCTATGGCCTGGGAAGGCAGTGGAGGATGGCCCAAGTCCTTGGGCCCTGCACCCGCATGGGAGACCAGGAGAAGCACCTGGCTCCTGGCTTCAGATCAGCGAGATGCGCCGGCCGCAGTGGCCATTGGAGGGTGAACCAACGGCAAAAAGGAAGACCCTTCTCTCTGTCTCTCTCTCTCACTATCCACTCTGCCTGTCCAAAAAAAAAAAAAAATAAATAAAATAAATCTTATATATATATATATATATACATTCTTTTCAAATAAATGTGGAAACATTATGAAATAGATCAGTACTAGCCAATAAAGCAAGTCTCAAAGAATCAGTATAATAAATACCATGTTCCCTGTCATAATGCAACTAACTTAGATGTCAAAAACAGAAAGGGCACATTTTTGAAAATCCTGGTTTCCGTAAGCTCATCTTCTCTGCCTGTCACGCTTTGTCAGTAGGCTGGTGCGGGAGAGGAGTACATGGGTGGAGGATGCTCTGGGTTATGTTCCACTTCTTTGGTGCCCATATGTGCACTACAACACCATAGAAAACGAGAGCACATCATAAAAAAAAAAAATCATGATAATTATTTTTGGAAGGATGCGGAGAAGGGAAGTGAGTGGAAGTGTGGAACCACCCCTTCATCTACTGTAACAGAAAGTCAATAGGTAATGTCCAAACTCTGTTATTAGGAAGCAGAAATTTGAGCATATTTTTTAGGAATAAAACATCTCAAAGAGTTGGCAGTGGCTGTCTGGAAAATAAACCCAGGAGAATAAAAGGACACAGCTACTATTCTTCATGAACTGTCAGCTAATATATTTTTTAAATAAACTTTTTTAAAAAAATTATTAATTGATTTGAAAGGCGAAGTTACAGAGAGGCAGAAGCACATTAAAAAGAAAGTGGACCATCCAGGACTTGAACTGGCACTCATTATAGAAATCTTTAGGGGCCGGCACTGTGGCGTAGCAGGTAAAGCCACTGCCTGCAATGCCGGCATCCCATATGGGCACCAGTTCAAGTCCCAGATGCTCCACTTCTGATTCTGCTCTCTGCTATGGCCTTTTTTTTTTCCAAGCCAAACTGTATCCAGATTTATTAAAGATTCTTTTCATAAACAATCATGGTATTTCAGGCAGGACATGGGCAGACAATCGTGAACAGTATACAACAACTTTCAACTCCCTTCTTCAATGGACGACCAAAATCAGAAAGTCACTATAAAACCCAATGAAGTCTCCATGACGCTCTGGAAAGGGGAAGTTTAGAGTGAGGGCTGACATTTCACATTTAGCATGTTGTTTAACAACTTTTCACAAGCCGACCCTGACTTTCAGGAAATGAAATGAAATGGCAGAATGGTCAATCTGAAGATCCACAAGCTAGAAAAGGAACCGCTGCTCTTTTCAGGGCCCCATCTCAGGGGTCACTGTGAAGTCCAGATTGCCCGTCATGCTGGTACCAAATTGTCTGGGGTCAGGTCCCAACAGGTCTCTGGGTTTGAGGGAGTTAAGTCTATGCTGAAGGCAGACGGGGGGAGGAAGAGGGCATAAAATCAAATTTAGTTTTTCCACACTGCAGGGTGTGTGCCCTGGTGGCTGTGTCAAAGGCAGGGAAGCCCTCCGGGGAGCCGAGAGCAAGTCTCTCAGAGCTACAGGGGACAGTGTCCCCCGTCTGTCCAGCTCCGGAGACCTTCTGCTAGTGACCTCTGCCCTTCCCCCAAAACAACAATGAAGTGTTTGTCAGGGAGTGTTCCCTATCCAATCAATCTTGCATGTAACGCAAGTTCCAGTTGGAGCTCTAGCCTGACATAAGAAAAGGCAGTTACCATTAAACCATCTCCCTGGTGCTCATGCTCTAATGGCCACCTCTAACAGCACCAAATTAAATCTCTCCACTTTCAGCTGTCTTTTGGAGGACGTACGTACGTAATAAGGTTTTTATTTAGTACACCAATCCTATGCATGGTTTCAGCACTAGCCAAACCTCACCAACTCCTAGCTCTAGCAGACAGGCACTTGGCACCCTTGTGATGTCATACAGAGAAGTCACAGGGCAGTACCCGAGGGTCTGTAGGTTGCACACTTTGGTACCAGATAACTTTTTTTTTCTTTATAAGAAAGACCGAGTACTCCACACTGCACAATAACTCCTCCCAGGGTTTTAACTTTGTTTTATTTTCAAAACCAGGTCCAATGAGCTTTCTGAACAGCTGGTGTGGCTACAGAGAAACCAGCTTCCTTCAGAGAGCAGTGCTTTTGGCGGGGAGGAGGCAATCCCTTCATACTTGAACATTTTCTAATTGCTTATTTATTGTATTCTGGGGGATGGCGTAAGTACAGAGAAGCCATCTCCTCAGATGGCAGCTTTTAAAAGATTTTTCTTTCTCTCTCAACACCATGATTCCTTTAACAACATGTTTCCAGCATTCCCAGGTAGGCCAAGGTGTCCTACAGAAAAACCTTGGGTTAGACCTACAGGGGGTCTGGCTGGTGTTAGCGGAAGGGAGGGCAGAGCTGGTGCGGCTGGCCATGGAGAAAGCGGACTTGGCTGGTGTGGTACAGAGAAGCCAGCTTGTTTACATGCTTCATCCATGACTGCTTGCCCTAAGCAGAAAGTGCCTTTCAGGATCTATTTTGGAGGTTTATTACGTATGTCTGGTTCTCAATTCCACCAGTTTAATGAAGATCTAAATAAAATGCTAGGTTCTACCTTAAAAAAAAATATATATATATATATATATATATATATATATCCTTAATCAGTAGAGGGATTACATGGAAAGCATTAAAAGTGCTGAGCTGTAGGACGGTCACTTTAGGGAAGGACAGGAGTGGGAGCATACAATGTCTACTTCTGTGTATTATATGCTTACTGTGTACTGTGCTGCAGTGTGTAGCCTTCCGGGCTACCCGGTATCACATCTCAGTGGAAGCAGTCCTACCTCTCTCCTTATGTGTTAAGAGAAGGCAGAGCCCTGATTTTTTGTGTGGGAACCCGAAGGGCCATCTTCTTCCTACTCCCTGGAAGTTGGGCTTGGGCTAGTTAGATGTTCCCCGGGGTGCTTTTGTCCTGAGGGTATACTGAAACATGGGGTGACAGGGACAATCCCACTGTGGGATTCCTTCATACTCCAGTGTCTGCTCACTGCCCTGCCTCTTCACTATGCTGTGGCCAAACCAAGGTACTGTTCACCCCAGACCACAGCTGTTTCATGGCTGCAGGTTGCCGCCCGCATCACTGACTCGGGGATGCCTTTGTTCTTTTTGCCCAGATAAACTCTGTCATCCCTTAAATTTCAGGTGTTTGTCCTATTAGGGGGCAAAACCACAATGAAATCAAATAACTAGTTGAATCCAGGGATGAAGGAAGAAAATGAAAATTCAGAATAGAAAGGAAACATAATCATAGATATAAGTGGAACCAAAAATTATGAGACGTTTTTGAATTAGTCTGTGCCAAAAACTTAGAAAAGCTAGTTGAAATAAGTAGTTTTCTATGGGAATACCAGTGAACAAAATTGACTCAAAGAAAGAGAATGAGACAGACAGACACTAGTGTGTAGTAGGCTGAGCTTCCACTTGCAGTGCCAGTATCCCATATGGGCACTGGTTCTAGTCCCAGCTGCTCTTCTTCCCTTCCAGCTCTCTGCTATGGCCTGGGAAAGCAGTGGAAGATGGTCCAAGTCCTAGGGCCCCCGTGCACACATGGGAGACCCAGAAGAAGCTCCTGGCTGTAGCCATTGCAGTCATTTGGGGTGTGAACCAGTGGATGAAAGACCTCTTTCTCTGTCCCTCTCTGTCTGTAACTCTACCTCTCAAATAAATAAATCTTAAAAAAAGAGAGAGGGAGAGAAAAAAAAAAAAACAAGAAACCTAAAAGATGCAATAACCAGAGTAAATAGAGAACATTGGTTGGAAGTATCTTTCCAGAAAGCACTACTTTGGATAGTTTGTAAGTAAATTATTCAAGATAATTCTGAAGATAATCAAATTGTTTGACAGCATTAAAAAAGAAGAAAGTCTTTCCATTTCTTTTTTTTTTTTTTGACAGGCAGAGTGGATAGTGAGAGAGAGAGACAGAGAGAAGGTCTTCCTTTTTGCCGTTGGTTCACCCTCCAATGGCCGCTGCGGCCGGTGCATCTTGCTGATCTGAAGCCAGGAGCCAGGTGCTTCTCCTGGTCTCCCATGTGGGTTCAGGGCCCAAGGACTTGGGCCATCCTCCACTGCCTTCCCGGGCCATAGCAGAGAGCTGGCCTGGAAGAGGGGCAACCGGGATAGAATCCAGCTCCCTGACCAGGACTAGAACCCGGTGTGCCAGCGCCGAAAGGTGGAGGATTAGCCTGTAAGCCATGGCGCTGGCCTCCATTTCTTTTTACTAATATTAAAACTTTACAAAGAAAGTATAAAGAAAACAACTACAGACTTAACTATAAATATTCATGTAAAAATTCTAAAACATTAACAAGCCAATGCAGCAAGATATAAAAAATAATATACACCATGACAAATGGAGTGGAATTCATTTTTTAAAAGTTCTTGGTTGATTTGATATTAGGGAATCAATGAATAGTAATTAATATTAATAGCTTGAAGAAGGAAGTCAATATTCTGAAAAAACTTACAGTCATCTGCACTACAATCCTAAGTAAAAAGGTAATGAATGAATACTGCTCAACAAAATAGAGAAATATGTATCTATAAAGAATTCCAGCATCATATTTAATGGTAAAATATAGTAGCTTTGCTAATATTAGGAGGAAAACAAAGATGCTTCCTGTTATCTCTATTATTTTACATTGTTCTGGAAGTGTTAACCAATTTATTTATTTAAAGATATATTTATTTATTTGAAAGTCAGAGTTAGAGGGACTGAGTGAGCGAGAGATCTTCCACCGGCTGCTTCACTCTCCCCAGATGGCTGCAAAGGCCAGGCTGAAGCCAGGAGCCCGGAATTTCTTCCAGGCCTCCCACATGGGTAGCAAGGGCTCAAGCACCTGGGCTATCTTCCACTGCTTTCCCAGGCGTGTTAGCAGGGAGCTGGATCAGAAGTGGAACCACCGGGACTCATAGGGCATTGTAGGCAGCAGATTAACTGGCTACCCCACAACCCTGGCCCTAGAGACTACTTTTAGATAAGAAAGAAAAGTAGAGGGTGTGCACACTAGAAATCTTGAGACAAAGTTACTCTCATTTATACAAGATATGACTTCCACCTGGAAAGCCCAAGAGATTTAACAATTACTAGAAATAGTACAGGGTGTAGTATCAAATAGGCAGCTGACAAGTGAGGAAATGCAATGAAAAGTTGTTCAGTCTCACAAGTGGTTAGGAAAGTGCAAATTCAACAAAAATTCAGAATTTCAGAAGCACCTCTATTAGATGAACAAAATTTAAAAGGTTGAAAAACCTAATTCTGTTAGGGATGAGGAAATAGGTACAATCATTCATTCTAGGTAGAGATATACAACTGTTGTGAATGCTTTGGAGAAATAAACACATTACAGATTAAAATTTTAAATGTACAAGTCCTGTACCTTTGTCTCTATCTTACAATGATAAAAGCATGAATGTGCTAAAATCCATATACAAGGAATTTTCAGTGTAACATTGTTTATGATACAATTGTTTAGGAGCAGGTAAGAGAATGGTTGAATAAATTATGACATATCCCTGGAACAGAATATTATGTCATTACAATGTGTATAAAATTACAAGTAAAACTTAATTAGTGCTCACTTAAAAAGTAACTACATAAGTTATTAACCTCCTTAGACAAAAGTACTAGTCATAAAGTATGGTAGAAGAAAAAAACCCATTCATAATAGCAACAAAAAAATTCTCCCATAAAATGCCCAGGAAAAATGTGCCAAGATTTCTAATAGGACCTTTAGGATAAAAAGTTAAAGTAATATTAAATAAAGTAATATCAAAAGAAAATTAAGAGAGACAGTTGTTAGCTTTCCGTGCATTTATCTGTAAGTTTGTACAATCCTAACAAGAACTCCCAACATAGGCCGAGTGAGATGGCCTGATTTAGCCTGTTTTTTGTTGCTTTAATACAATACCTGAAACTGGGTAGTACAAATCAGCGGGGTTCTGAACCCCCAGACTGGGCAGCCTCATCTGTTGGGCCTCTGACGAGGGCGCCTTGGCCATGTCACAACATGGCAGCCACTTGCATAAGGGAGTGTGGGCTGTGGGGGCTGGGGCCCACTTTATGTCGACCCACTGTTCTGAGAATTACTTTACACTGTGAGATGAGCATTAATCTCTTCTTCTTCTCTTCTTCTTTTTAAAGGAAGACTTATTTATTTGAAAGGCAGAGTAAGAAAGAGAGAGGGAGAGAAAGAAAGACCCTCCATCTGCTGGTTCACCCCCAAGACAGCCACAACAGTTGGGGCTGGGCCAGGCTGAAGCCAGGAGCCAGGAGCCAGGAGCTCCGGTTCCAACTCACGCACATTCCCAGGCGCATTAGCAAGGAGCAGGACAGGAAGCAGAGCAGCCAGGACTTGAACCAGGCTCCGACATGGTGTGGCCCCTGAAACCTGCTGCACCAGCACCTCCAGGCCCCAGCACTGATCTAGTCCAAGGATGACCCAGGACTTTATTTCCCTTGTGCTAGCCTCCGCCTCTTAAAGGTGCCACCACCTCTTAATACTGCTACACTGGGCACCAAGGCTCCAACAAAACAACCCTTGGGGGACAAACCACATCCAAACCACAGCAGGCCCCAGTGCCTTCCCTAGCTGGACCTCTTGCCTTGTCTCCCATGTTGTCACACCTGCAGGGGCACTACGTCTCTAACAAAATGTCCTGGTAACTCCTGCAACCGAGCATGGATGTCGAGTGGCATGTTTTGTGGCTAGCCACAAAGCGCCCTTTGATTTGAAGAGAAGGATAAAGGATTGCCAGGGTCATGGTTAAAAAGCACTAACTCTAGGCCCATACTGCTTATGTCCAAATGCTGGACCTAAAAACAGTTACAGGACTTGGGTGAGTTTCTCAGGCTCCTGGGCCAGGTGCGATGCCCAGCCCTTAACAAGCGGACACGTTTGCTTCGTGAGCATCCACGGCGGGTCAGGCATGGCAGGGCAGAGGGAGATCACTAGAACAGCATTCAGCTGCTGTCATGGACAGATACAGTCTCTAGAGTCAGAACAGCAGCCTTGACACCAGGTACCCCTGGGCAAATGTAGTGCCTTCTCCGAAAACAAGTTTGCTGATCTATGAAATGGTGATAGTGTTGTCCTCCTGGGATGATTGTGGGGGTTACAGGAGGTCACCTAGGTAACAGAGTGGCATGCAGCCAGAGTTCAAAAACAAACAAACAAAAAAGTTAGCCATGATTATTATTATTATTATTTAGAATTTATTATTTGAGAGGTGGAGTTACAGATAGTGAGAGGGAGAGACAGAGAGGTCTTCCATCCACTGGTTCACTCCCCAAATGGCTGCAGTGGCTGGTGCTGGGCAGATCCGAAGCCAGGAGCTAGGAGCTTCTTCCAGGTCTCCCACATAAGTGCAGGGGCCCAAGCATTTGGGCCATCTTCTACTGTTTTCCTAGACCATATCAGAGAGCTGCTCCAAGAGGAGCAGCCGAGACTTGAACTGGCGCCCATATGGGATGGAGGCACTACAGGAGGGGGATTACCCTACTGCACCACAGCGTCGCCCAGCCTGATGACTTATAGGAGTTCTTCACATTGAAAGGAATATACAAGGTCCCAGGTACATCCACATCCACGACTGTGTTTAGTTCTTAGAAAGCACTGAGCTGTTATTTAATTTATCCTGTGTACTAAGCATACAGAGGCTAGGAGAGACCTTGTGACTTCACAAGAATCGCACTTGCTCCGCGCAGGAGCTAGGGTGCTAAGCCAGGTTAGGAGAGTCTTGATCTTGGAGTCTGGTGTCTGTCCTCGCCCAGAGCTGCCACCCAGGAGAGCTGTAGTAGCAGTAATCAGGTCAGAAGCATAATCCTCAGGACTGGGAGAGGGGGAAATTCTGAATGAGGAGTGCGGGAACGGGATTCGGTGGGTGACGCAAGGCGAGGAGTGGGGCATTTGGCTTCCAGGCCTGGCTCGGCACTGGGAAGGCGCTGAGAAGGTCATGTCCCTTCTCTGGGCAAGCTTCCTGAGGGCTTGGTGCAGCGGGATGGGGGTGGGGGTGGCGCGGGGTAGGGACTGCTTCCAAGAGCGCACGCGGGAGCCGGCTCGGCTCGCAGGCTCGGATGCGGCGGGACACTCAGCGGCGTGGCCGGGCCTCGCGGTACCTAAGGCCGAGGGAGAGCGCAGCGTGTAAGCCGTCGTGGGCCCTTCTTAGGGGCTGGGGGCAGCCGGGGGCAATGGGGCCAGGGTGCGCTTCCAAGAAGTGACCTTGGCGCCCCGCAGCGGTAGCACGCCTCGGTAGTGCGGGCCGGGCCCCGCGGCTTCTGCACTCTGACCGCTAGAGGGCGCTGCCTTCCAGCCGCAGCAGACGCGACCTTGCACCTGCGCCCGCGCGGGTCCGCCGCCAGGCGCGCGGGGAGGGGGTGTGTGTGAGCAAGGTGGGTCCGGGGGATGCTGCCAGAGGGAACTGGCTTTCTGAAGCGGGGCGGGGAGGGGGCCAAGGAGTCTGGGAACTTTCTGAGCTCCCTGCGTCCTAGAAGGTGGCGATGCCTGGAGCGGGAAGGAGGGTGCCGATCAACTTGGCTTCCTCACCCCCGAGTCTTCCCTGGGGCCCCTGAACTGCTTTGGCTGAGGGAGAGCGGGGTTGAAGGGGCTATGGGCTCTCAGAACGGGGAGGCAGCTGGGCAGGAGATTGCAGAGGACAGCACACTGCCCCCTCCCCCAGCCCTTTGAGTACAGGTCCTGGAGTCTTCACGTGATCTAGGGCGGGTTACTTTACCAGGCTCGGCTTGTGTTTGAAGCTCCCTGGCGGGACCGCCGAGGTGGTTAAAAGTTAGAGGTTTGCCTAAGGCTTGTGCAGAGTGTGGACTGTCTGATGCTACAAGATAGTGAGAAAGCAGCTTATTCCCCCTGGCGCCAAAGCCTGGATCTAGCCTCTCAGAGGAGCTTTGAGCTCTCAGCTTTGAGCTCCACGGACACCTCCCGGAGTCGGGATCTCATTTGCAGCTGTGAATGGGCTTCCCACCCCGCCACCCTCCACAACCCAAGTAGAACCAGGCTTGTGAGCAAACAGAGCTTCTGCCCTGACCCCTCTCAACACAGCAGAGTGGGGCTTCTTGGCTGGGGTCCCTCTGGTGGTCTGTTGAAGTCCATGGAGCCCCCCTCTCCGAATAACATTTGAAAATTCATGAAATAAAATACAGAGGATAACAAAGGAAGCAAATCGTCTTAAGACGTTAGAAGCACGAGTGACCGAGGAGACCCATGCTCCTTAAGACCCGGTGCTGGCCCAGCAACTCCAGTAATTTCATAGGAGTCGTGAGCATGAATGATGCTTGGCGAACTCGGCATGAGCTCTAATGAGATTGGAAAATACCTGCGATTTCTACCAACGGCAAATTCTACTGTGATTTCTTGCCTACATTCATAAGAGAAGCAACTGCTACCTTTCACGTAGAGATAGGTGAAAACACAGATGTATTTTTCCTCCCAAACTCACAGAGCCCAGGAATGAATGCATTTATGGTTAAGGATGAATGAATGAGTCATTCTCAGTTAAGAACTGCTGCGGTCCAGGCACCGCAGGTGGCACAGGGCGGGAGTGGGGGGTGGGAATGAGGGAATGAGGCACCCACGCCTCCTGATTCTGGGGAGGAGGTCTTTGGAACTCGAGGGAAATTATCTCTAAGCCGTTTTTTTTTTTCCCCCAGCCCAGAATGTCTGGGTTTACTCTGCTACACACACTCCAGTGGCTGGGAGCCTGCCTTGCTGTATCCCCAGGGCACACAACCTTAGGTCCCCCTCAGGGCCAGCTCCAAGCTCCACCGAGCCTTGGGGGTGGGGTTGCCCCAGCCCGGGCCTGGAGGGTTGATCTGGTAGAGGGTTGATCTGAATCTTGGAATCTTGGTAACTTACCCCCCTGGAGTTCTTTCTCTTTCATCTCCTCTGTAGTTACAAAAAGATGACCCCTTGACTTTCATATGCCCCCTCCCCAGAGCCTAGCAGAACAAAGTGCCTGGAGGAGTGGGAAGGCACCTCCCGAGCTCCCTCAGCCGCCCGCCTGGTTCTCTTTCCCATTAGAGGAACCTCAGGATGGGCCAGAGCCCACAAAGAACATGGCACCGGCCGCCCTCACAGGCAGCCCTGGTCCCCGGGACTCCCGAGGGCAGGGGACATTCCCCTTCAAGAAGCAGCTTTCCTGGGGCCTCCCTGAAGCCACCCCGCAGCTCCGACCCCGGGTCCCCGCCAAGCCTCTTTACCTCGGGACAAAAGTCTTCTTCCCTCTCTCCACCTCGGGGCTCACGCTGAAGGCGCTCTCAGCCCTCAGATTGCTCTTTGGTCTTTTAAGCCCCATCTCCCCACTTCCGTCATCGCTGGCCTTCATCGCTGTCACTGCCAGTCTTTGAAAACCACAGACCGGGGTTTTAGCAGTCGGGGGTCTTCCTGCCTCCCTTTCCCCCACCCCCACTGAGGACTCAGCTCCTCTCTCCCCTCCACCTCCACCACCAGTTCCTCCCCCTCCCTCCTTTTTATTATTTTAAGATTTATTTTTATTTATTTGAAAGAGTTACACAGAGAGAGAAACAGAAAAACAGCGAGGTCTTCCATCTGCTTGTTCAAACAGCCAGGGCTGTGCCTGGCCAAAGCCAGGAGCCAGGAGCTTCATTTGGGTCTCCCATGTGGGTGCAGGGGCCCAAGCACTTAGGCCATCTTCCACTGCTTTCCCAGGTGCATTAGCAGGGAACTGGATCAGAAGTGGAGCAACTGGGACTCGAACCTGCGCCCATATAGCAAGCAGGTGGAGGCTTAACCTGCTGTGCCACAGTGCCGGCCCCTCTTTTTTACTTTTGCATTAGAAGTAGACTAAGATCCCGAGAGGGCTGAGAAAAAACACCCTTGAAATTATCTTCTGTACCTTGAGGCGTGGGGCTTGGTCACTTGATTCCTAACAGGTGAGGACTGAGAGTAGACTCGCTGGGGACTAGAAGCTGTAAGGACAGAAGGAGCCCTGAGCCTTCACCCATAAAGTAAGGTGCCAGGGAGCCGTGGAGGAGGCGTGGAGTGACGGAGAGCAGGGGAGATGTGGAGCAGCAGGGGAGCCAGAGCAGTCCCCAAATGAGGTTGCGAGGGTGACTGACCTCATTTCCACAGCTGCCTCTGTTCTGCCCCCTGCCTGGGAGTCGTTGCGGGCTTGGGGGCTGCAGTGCTCACTGGTGGGCTGGGCACTCAGGGCGCAAGGGCCCTGATCTGAAGCTTTTCTAGGCTCTTAAGCCCTGCAAGGCTGGGCCAGGACCTGAACCAGAGGGGACGCAGCACAAGTCCCATGGTTCGGGAGCAAACAGCCGCCAAGGCTGCTAAGCAGGAGCTCAGGGGTGCTGTGAGCAGTGGGCCGGGGAGATCTTGCGTGAGTAATCCCGCATGGGCTCACCCTTGTGTTGCTGTGACGCGAGTGCCAGGTGGCCCTACCAGCTGCTCAGTCAAGTGCCCAGAGGTTTGAGGTCCTCCCAGCGGGCGCCGCTGAAGCCATCACACAGCAGACGACCTCTTGTCTGTCAGCGCGGTTCGCTCTCCTGCGAGGGCTCAGGGAATGGGGACTCTTATTGGGATGGGGGTCTCTCACCACCACCGTGGTCCCGGGACCTGGGTGCCTGCCCCCACTTAACTGCATTAGAGCCTCTGGGGTCCCAAGATCTTTCTCTGCTGTCTCTGTGACAGTGGAAAAGCAGGAGCTGTGTTTGCTAAAATGGAGACTTGGTCCGGCAGCCTTGGTGGGTGCCTGGCAGGCCGGCTGTGAGGGCACTCAGCATTCCATCAGCCAGGGGCTATAAATCCATGACCCTTCGAACGTCAAGAGGTCAAGAGCATTGAAGAGAACCAGGGCTGCAGCGGTGGCTGGGCCGAGCGCGTGCAGACATGCGCACTTGTGCCCAAGTGCCGGTTAGTGCCTGCACCCTGTTGTTCTGCAGCCTTCAGAGGTGGAAATTGATTCACCGCGGGCTTCCGGCTCACCAGCCCCGCGGTGCCCTTCCCTCCCGCGGAGAGCTGAACATAGCTTTCTTCCCATGCTGTGTGGGATGGCGCCTCGCTGAGTGGTGTTGTCGTGGCTTTGAGAATGGTGCGCCCGCCCGCACCTGCATGAGACGAGGCAGGAGACACCTAGTGTTGTGCATGCCTCGTAAGCGAGAGAAACCCCAGGAAGGAGTCAAGGAGGGGAGACTGCCTGTGGGCCACACATTGTTAGGCACTGCATGGCAAAATGAGATTTGAATTAAGCTTTGAAAGAAGGTCCAGGGGTTTTTCAGGTATAGAAATAAGATGAGCCAGCATGGTGGAATAACGACTTATCACAGCTTGTTTGGAAACCAGTGAAGCAACTGAGGTAGTTAGAATCCAGCCCCTACAGCTAGTCACCCACAGGCCCCCACATATTTATCTTGAGGGCTGTTAAGTATCCAAGGTACCTGAATTTCAGCGACACAATTTAGCAAATAATACATTGTTTCCAAGATGCTCAACAGTAAAAGAAAAACTGAGTGGATGCTAAAACCCCATTTTTGTCTTACTGCTGTAGAATTGTGGGCTTTAGAATTGGGGAGCGGCTGTAGCTATCATGCAGTCCAGTCCCCTGCAGTGTGCAGAATCTTCCGTGCTCCTCAAACTTGAGTGTACTGATCAGAATCACCCAGAGGGCTCGTTAAAATGCAGGCGGTGGGGCTCAGGCCAGCGTGTCTGGCTCAGTCCCTCTATGTATGAGCTCCTAACAGGTTCCAGGTGCTGCCACCGCCACTGCCGCTCTGCTACTCCCTGCAAATTGTCCCCTGTAACACCTCTGGCGTCATCTGCCTGCATAGTCCTGAGTGGAACACTCCTGGTTATTTAACAATGCATCCCCTATGTTGTCTTCAGAGCCGTCTCCTTTAACTTCCAAGTGTTGCTCCCAGTTCTGCTGAGGGCTCCAAGGAACATGTCTGCGGATGGCAGTTAGATCATGGCCACGGGAGCCCACTGCCTGGGCTCCAGTCTGGATCCCACCACTCCCAGGTGGCTGTGGGCAAGTCACTCCACGTTTCTGAATTTTTCCCATCTGCAGAACGGGAATAACCATAGCACTTGCATCATCGGACTGGTATTGAGGTTAAATGAAGAACATAGAACACTGAGCCTGGTGCTTGGCACTTGGTAAGTCCTCAGTAGATGTCGCTGGTATCATCAGCTGGGTTTTCTTTCCTACTTGGAAGTTACTGGAGAAAGTTAATCATTCTCCCCAACATTTCTCCTTTCAGGGCACATAGCCCCAGATCCTTCCACGTGTCCTTGTCACGAACACAGTCCAGGTCATCAAGTTCTTTACGAGGTGTGCGGCTCAGACATGCCACCTGCTCCAGCTCAGAATCGAAGATCGCTTTAGCATTTTTTTTTTTAAAGATGAATGACAGAGAGAGAGAGAGAGAGAGAGAGAGAAAGAGATCCTCCATCTGCTGGTTCACTCCCCAGATGATCACCAAGCCAGGACCCAGAAACTCCATCTGGGTTTCCTATGGGATGGCAGGGCCCCAGTACTTGGACCATCATCCTCTGCCTTCCAAGTGCAGCAGGGAGCTGGATCAGAAGCTGAGCAGCTAGCACTTGAACCAGGGATCGGATATTTTATGCCGGTTTCACAAGCTACAAGGCCGCCCTTTAGACCACTGTTTAAGATCTTATTTGAGAAGTAGGGTTACAGACAGAAAGAGGGAGAGACAGAGAGATGTCTTCCATCTGTTGATTCTGCTGATTCACTCCCCAAATGGTGGCAGTGACTGGACAGACCTGAGCCCACCCGAATTCAGGAGTCAGGAGCTTCTTCTGGATCTCCCATGCAGGTGCAGGGGCCCAAGCACTTGGGCCATCTTCTACTGCTTTCCCAGGCCATCAACAGAGAGCTGGATTGGAAGTGGCGCAGCCACAGCGGCCATATGGGATGCAAAGGCTTAGCCCACTATGCAACAGCGCCGGTCCCAACCACCTTAGCTTTTGTGACTGATTTCCGCAATTAACTCAACCGTATTGGACTTTCAGGCAGCCAGAGCCTGTGCCTGCATGCAGAGAGTAAATATTACGCCAACTGTTCGGCCACATTTCCCCATGTGGCTTCCTGGGCTGCACCCACCTGAGGCTCCTCGTGTGTGTGAGTCTGTGGGCTGCGAGAGCACCTCTGACCCTTGGCATGGTTCGGGGTTCCCATTTGCCTTGTGATGGCCCTGGGGCTAGGTCAGTGGCACAGAGGCTGGGAGGAAGCACCTCGGGGCGAGAGGTGCGTTGAAGCCCCTGCTAGCTCCAGGGGCCCTGAGGGAGGCCCAGTTTCTCCCCTGGGGAATGGCGACCTGACACCCCGGCAGAGCCAGCAGCTTTCTGGAAGGAAACCAATGCGCCAGGCCAGAGGGCACTGGGAACAAAGCTGCGTAGGCATTTCAGCCCCTCCCCCACCCCGCCCCCAGCGCTGTCACTGCTGGCCTTCAGCCCCGAGTCCTCCCAGTGTCCTGTGAGAAGGGAGTCTGGGCTCTTATGGTGGAGACAGACGGTGGCTGTGAGGGTTCGGGTTCTGGGTGTCGGGGCAGGCCCTGGGCAGAACATCTCTCTTCCTCGATTCTGCTGTCCAGTCCCAGCTGGAATTTGGACCTCAAGCTCTTTTTTAATAGAAGGACAAGAAAACCGGGCTGAGCTACTGAGGTGTTCCTCCCTGGCCACAGAGGACTCAGCCTCTGGTTGCAGCCAGGCCTCCTGCACAAGGCAGGTCTGGCCGGTGGGGCCAGTGCGGCAGCAGCAACACTGCCACCTGCTCTGCGAATGGATTTCCGTGGAGCAACCTGAGATTCCCCAGGACATAGCAGCCTCATGGCAGACATAGCTGCAGCAATGGCTGGGGCCCGCCTCGCCCACCACCGCGAGGCCACCTGCTGCTGTGTGAATTAACAAGGAGAATGTGGAGCGGGGTGGGGGGAGGGCATGTATCCTGGGGCCGCAAGTTACGCTGCTGCCTGGGATGCCCACGTCCCGTACCACAGTGTCTGCTTCCATCCCGCTCTTCTTGCTTCTGGTTCCGCTTCCTGCTAATGCACACCCTGGGAGGCAGCAGGTGATGGCTCAAGTACTTGGGTCCCTGCCGCCCACATGGGAGACCTGGATGGAATCCCAGGCTCCTGGCTTTGGCCTGGCCCAGCCTTGGCTGTTGTGGGCATTTGGGAAGTAAAGCAGTAGGTGGAACATATCTCTCTCTCTGCTTTTCAAATAAATACAAAGAAATAAATAAACCTCAGTGGAGTTGGGAGAATGCTCCTCTCCCCAGCTGAGCTCCCTCCTGGACACCAAGGTAGCAGCAGGAGGCCTCCCTCCATCCCCAGTTGCACCCGGTGAATCCCCCGCTGGGCTTCTCTCTCTGGCTCTCCCCAGCTCTGTCTTGGGCCAAAGGGATGTCATGAGTTTCATGGGTTGCCTTCCTGGGTATTTCCAGTCTGATCCAGGGAAAGAAAGAGACCATGCCGAGCACAGGATCCACTGCTGAGGCCACATTCCACCAGGAGGCAAGTCAGCAGCGAACCATCCTCATCCTGTGACTCGAAAGTAGGGGAAGAGGGCAAGCATCGTCTCTTTGCTGGTGGATTAGAATTCTAGGCAGTGTGGGGCCGGCGCTGTGGCTCAATGGGTAAAATCATTACTTGCGGCGCCAGCATCCCATATAGGCACTGGGTCAAGTCCTGGCTGCTCCACTTCCAATCCAGCTCTTTGCTATGGCCTGGGAAAGCAACAGAAGATGGCCCAAGTCCTTGGGCCCCTGCACCCAAGTGGGAGACCTGGAAGAAGCTCCTGGCTCCTGGCTCCTGGTTTCAGCCTGGCCCAGCCACAGTTGTTGTGGCCATTTGGAGAGTGAACTAGCAGATAGTAGATCTCTTTCTTCTCTCTATCTCTCTGTAACTCTGCCTTTCAAATAAATAAAATAACTTAAAAAATAAATTCTAAGCAGTGAGGAAATAGTGTGGGCACAGCTTGAAAGTCAGCAGGCGGGGCCGGCACCATGGCTCACTTGATTAATCCTCTGCCTGCAGCGCCGGCATCCCATATGGATGCCGGGTTCTAGTCCTGGTTGCCCCTCTTCCAGTCTAGCTTTCTGCTGTGGTCCGGGAGTGCAGTGGAGGATGGCCCAAGTCCTTGGGCCCTGCACCCGCATGGGAGACCAGGAGAAGCACCTGGCTCCTGGTTTCGGATTGGTGCAACGCGCCAGCTGTAGTGGCCATTTGGGAAGCAAGCCAATGAAAGGAAAACCTGTCTCTCTCTCTCACTGTCTATAACTCTACCTGTCCAAAAAAAAAAAAAAAAAGTCAGCAGGCACTGGGGCCACTCTCAAAGCACGGAGCGGTGCTTTGAGGCAGCGCAGCTTTTCAAGCAGGCCACAGGTGGGCGTTTGGTCAGGATGCCCACACCCCATACTGTCTGGCTTTCATAGCTGCTCTGGTTCCTGATTCCAGCTAATGCAGACCCTGGGCTGCAGCAGGTGATGGTTCAAGTAATTGGGTTGCTGCTGCCCACCTGGGAGACCTGGATTGAGTTTCCTGCTCCTGGTTTTGGCCCAGCCCAGCCCTTGGTCCAGGTGCTTTGGGGAGTGAGCCAGTGAATGGGAGTATACTGTCTCTCTCACTTTCTCCTCTCCGCGCCCCAGCCATCTCTTTCTTATTCATCTCTCTGTCTCTGTCTTTATCTCTTTCCCTGTCTCTCTGCCTCTCCAAACCAGTTATACAGTCACGCCACAGACTTGGGCCACTGGGCTGCTCCCGGTTCCTGATTCTCTGTCTTTGGCCTTTTACCTCTGCATGGAATCGCCCTTGGTATCTCAGTGTGGGGTGGGGCAGGCCAAGGCGGTGGCCTTGAGATGCCTGGCACTTTCCTTGCAGTTCCCCTGCTCCCTAGCCTGTCCCTCTGGGGGACCTTGAGAAGCCAGCCCCCAGATTCACACTTCCCCAGAGCCACTGATTGTTTCTGTAGCTCTCAGAAACAGGCAGGTGGAGCCCCGCTGTTTAATCCATACTCCAAGAGTTCCCAGACCTGGGGATGTGCAGAAACCTGGCGGATTCTTTCTCTGCTCCTCAGTTTTTCTTTTTCTTTTTTTTCCCCCAAGATTTTATTTATTTATTTGAGAGGCAGAGCCACAGAGAGAAGGAGAGACAGAGAGAAAGGTCTTCCATCTGCTGGTTCACTCCCCAAATGGCAGCAACAGCCAGAGTTGGGCCAATACAAAGCCAGGAGCCAGGAGCCTCCTCCTGGTCTCCCACATGGGTGCAGGGATGGGTGGGGGGAGCAGGGGTGGAGAAAGTGGGAGAGACAGCGTGCTCCCATTCATTGGCTCACTCCCCAAAGCACCTGGACCATCCTCCACTGCCCTCCTAGGCCATAAACAGAGAGCTGGATTGGAGGAGGAGCAGCTGGGACACGAACTGGCACCACATTCCTCAGTGTTTCTTCTGGTAGGAAAGGGTTATGCATTCTGACTCCTTAGCTGAGAACACAGAGAGAGAGAGAGAGAGAGAGAGACTATATAAACATCCTTTGCAGCCAACTTGCTGTGTTAATAATTCACAGCTCCCCAGGGGTCCTCCCTGTCCTGGACCCCTGAGTTCCGCTCTGCAGTCATGTGGGGCCACCATGTGTGTCCCTCCTCCCACACATCTCCTTGCCCTGCTGTAAAACATTTATCTCGGTCCTGCATCTGGACCCTGGACTAATACATTCCTCCAGAGGAATGCAGACTCTTCTGGCCGCTTCTCCGGGTGGTGGATGAGGCTGGAGTAGCACAGGGCGGAGGAAAGGCTGACTGTCATAAACATTGACTCTGGACAGGGACAGAGAACCACTGGAGCTTGAAAAGCTGGGCCCAGAGTAAGTTAATGAGCGACTAACAGCCAAGGTAGGACCGGGGCTATCGGACCTGAAGTGGAGTAAGAATTTGTGGGGTTCAGGGATGGTCTCTTCCGAGCCAGACAGATAGGGAGAGCAGATAGAGAGTGCTGGCCAACGAAGCAAAAGTACAGAGTTCAGCCATGGCTCTGCCGTGAACTTGGGATAACCTTGGCTAAGCTGCTTCCCCTTTGTGGTCTCTGCTGCACAAAGGATTGGGGTGGTCTAACTCAATAGCAACAAAAGCAAGCTGATTTTTAACATGAGGAAAGGATACACATTTCTTCACAGAGGATGTCAGTGACCAGTAAGTCCATGAAAAGCTGTTCAACATCATAAATTTTCAGGGAAATACAAATTAAAAGCACGATGAGGTGTCATCTCATACCCAGTAAGCCAGAAGTTGACAAAAACTCAACATACCAGAAATCAAGGGTTCACAAGGAAGTGGAGAAATAGGAACATTTTTGCATCGCTGGTAGGAACATAAAATGGTGGAGCCACTGTGGATAACAGTACAGTAGTTCCTTACAAAACTAAATATATAAAGGGGCAGACATTTGGCACAGTGGGTTAAGCTGCCCCTAGGGATGCCCATATTCCATATCAGAGTGCTGGTTCAAGTCCTAGCTACACTGCTTCCAATCCAGCTTCCTGCTAATGTGCCTGGGAAGCCCTGGATGATGGCCCAAATGCTTGAGTCTTTGCCACACTCATGGGAGATGCAGATGGAGTTCTGAGCTCCTGCCTTTGGTCTGGGCTAGCCCCTGCTATTCCAGGCAAAAAGTGAGTGAACCAGAGGATGGAAGATCTTTCTGTCTGTCTCTCCCTCTCTGTCATACTGCCTTTAAAATAGATAAATGAATCTTAAAAAAATATATATTATCCAGCAATTCCCTTTCTAGGCATACACAAAAAATTGAAAGCAGGGAGTTGAACCCGTTTGCCTGTTTATACGTCTGTGTTCATGGCAATGTTATGTATAACAGCCAAAAAGGTGGAAGAAGGTGGTGGAGTTGGGATGCTCTTTGGGATGCCTGCATTCCATGTCAACATGCCTGGGTTTGAGTCCTGCTCCACCTCTGATCCACTTTCTTATGAATATGACAAGAAGTCAGGGTCTGGGGGAGGGAAGAGTGGGAAGTCAGTGTTGAATGGGTTCAAAGTTTCATTTTTTGCAGGAGGGAAAAGTTCTGGAGCTGGACAATGATGATGGCCGCCCAACAATGTGAAAATGCGAATGCCACTGAAGTGTGCATTTGAAAGTGGTTGAAGTGGTACATTTTATGTTATCTATATGTTGCCATAATTTAAAAAGTCAGAGGCTCGGGAGTGCCATGGGTAGGTTACTAGAATGCCAAGATACTGATCCCTTCCACTGTTAAATGGACCAGGCAGAGCCAAGCGCAGCAGAAACCCTCAGGGAGGTCACTCCCACCATACACATATTATAATGCTGAAAATGTCTACTTTCTTAGCCTCCTTGTCAAGCATAACATATATAGATAAAAGTGCTTAGAAAGAAAATGAATAACTCAATAATTAATCATAAACACTGAGAAACCAGGAATTAGAATCTTACTAGTATCCCAAAAGTGTCGCCTTCTAGGCAGGTACCCCCCCAACTCCTGCTATGCATTTGGACATTGTACATATGGAATCCTACAATGAAGGCAAATGAACTGCAAATATACACGGCAACACAGGTAAACTTCACAACCATCTAACTGAATGAAACAAACCATACATACACATACACGGCATTTTATTAAAAAAAAGAAAGAGCAATCAGTGGTGGGTGTTTGGCACAGTGGTTAAGTTTCTGTTTGGGCTACTCACATCCCATATAGGAATGCTTGGGTTTGAGTCTTGGTTCCGCTTCCAATTCCAGCTTCCTGCCAATGCGCACAATGGAAAGCAGCTGATGATGGCTCAAAGTAGTTGTGTCCCTGCCACCCTGTGGGAGACCTGAATTGAATTCTAGGATCTTGGCTTCAGGCTGATGTAGCCCTGACTGCTGCAGGCATTTGGAGATTGAACCAGAAGATGGAAGATCTTACTCTGTCTTTTCTCTCGGCCTTTCAAAGATCCTTAGCATTTACTTCTACTCTTTGTCATAAAGTCAACTATTAATATATGTACGGGTCTGTTTGGGAGCTTTCTAATCTATTCCATTGGTTCATTGTCTTGTGCCAATATCATACTGTAATAATTACTGTCTTGTCCAGTAGAGCAACTCCTTCCTTCTTATTTTTCAAACTAGCCTGTCAAGTTTTACCAAAAAGCAAACAAAGTAAACAAATCCTGTGGAAATTCGATTGAGATCAGTTTGGAGAGAATTGATATCTTTACAGTCTTGAAGTTTTCAATCCCTGAATGTGGCACGATCTTCACTTAGGTTTTTTTGTAGATGTTTTCCAGTTTTCTACAGGTATGCCAAAATAATGATCCCTTCAACCTTCGGTGAACGAGTCTGGAAAGCATTGGGTAGCTGGCCCTAACCAAGTCACTCCGCCTTTGAAAAACTGCATCTGCTTAACCTACTGACCTGTACATTCTGATTAATTTCTATGTGTGATGTGATGGGAAGAGTATTGGGAAGCGTTGAGAAGTCTTTATAGTTTTTCCATTTTTGACCAGTTGCACAAAACTTGATGTTGTGAGTAGCTAAGAATGCTGTCCACATTCTAAACTCCTGAGTTGCCCACTGTGTACTCCTAGCTCATTTGTTTTCATGAGTCTGAACAATGTGTGCCCATAAATTAAGAGAGCTTATTCTTGGCAAAAAAAAAAAAAAAAAAAAAAAAAAAAAGAAATTATAATTATGTTATTACATACTGGGCCATTACCAGGCCTGGACTGACCCTCTACCAATGTCTTCCTACTTAAGGCTCTGAGCAGTTTTCTGAGGTGGTCAGTATTTCTATGTTTTGCAGGGGAAATGCTGGATCTTTGTATTTTTTTTTTCCCCTGAGAAGGGAGAGTGAGAGAGAGATCAATCCAATGCTCTAGTTTACTCCCAAAATTCTTGTGTTTTTGTTTTGTTTTGTTTTGTTTTAAGAGGAGGAGGAGGAGAGAGAGAGCAACAGAGAGAAAGAGAGACAGTGATCCCGTCTACCGGTTCATGCCCAGCAAGCCAGAAGGAGCAAGGCACTCAATCCAGGTCTCCCACGTGGGAGGCAGGGATCCAATTACTTGAGCCATCACTGCTGCCTCCCAGGGTCTGCATTAGCAGGGAGCTGGGCTGGGCTTCCCACTACTGAGCCCAAGGACTGCATTGTTGGGTGCTGCAGGGATCTTTACCAACATCTTAACCGCTAGGCTAAATGGCTGCCTCCCCAAAGCTGGGTTTTTGGAAAGCAGCATAAGGACTAAGTGGTAGAACCATTTCTGGCAGACTAGGTAATCTGAAAATGCTCCCTCTGTAAAGTTCATAGGAATACTGGGTAAAATACATCCATTTTTTTTTTCCATATAGCTATTTGAGCTTAGAAGAAAGGAAAAGAAATCTCTAAGCCCAGAAATGAAGAGAAAGGTGAAAACTGGTAACCAAGCAATTTATTTTCATCAGGTTACTCGGGAACAGGAGATAGGACCTAGGAACTGAGAACCTGCACAGAGCTGAGGCCCTCTGTTGTCAGCGAGAGTGTGGGCTGAAGACAAGTCCTGTGGGCAAAGGGAGTCATTCATTCATTCATTCATTCATTCAATAACATCTTTTGGAAACTTACTCTAGGCCAGGCTTGTCTTCCAGGCACTTGGGACACAGTGGCAAAAATACAAATCCTTGCCCTGGGAGAATTTGCATTCTGGCAGGGGAGAGACAGAAAATAATAAACACCATATGAGGATGCCAAAAGGGGATATGTTTATGAAAGAAAAAAAAAAATCAGGGACAGAGGAGTCAGGGAGATTGCTTTCTACCTTGGCCTGGCTTGTGGGAGGGGAAAAAAAGAGTTGTTTCCTGCAGATTTGCAGCTGTCGGTCTGCACTGGCGTATGCTTGGGCTGTAACCGACGCTAATTGTTGGCGTGATCCAGGAACACCCGGGCAAGTGTTGAACATCCATTGGCCAAGGCTGTGGTGTTTTCCTCCCCATCCCAGGGGTCCCACCCGAGTTGCCTGACAAAAGCAAAAGGCTCCACCCAGGCTGCCAGTGTTTCCATTGCTAAAGCTCAAACCAGTTTGAGCTCCAAGGAAACAAAACGAAGCAATTCATGGGAGATTTCGGATTCAGTACAGAACCTGTTTGATGTTCATAACTTGTAGCTATGTACCCTCTACAGGTACACCCGGACTGAACGCCGGGCACCCTCAAGGATAGGGCTGCCTTACACGGCATTTAGAATTTTGGAGACTTAGGATTGGAAGGGATCCAAGAGCTCACCTGCTCCAGTCTGTTTAACGACGCGGGCAAAACACTGCCTGAGAAGCCAGGCCGCACAGTGCTGGCTCTGCAATCCTCGGGCAGGATTATCAACCAGGTGAATTTAAGCTTTCTTATCTGTAGGAGGGGTATCACCTCATAGGGTTGTGATGAAGGTCAAGCAAGATAACGGCTATCAAGGCTTACCTGGCACAAGATAGGTAGTTATTTTCCCTCCTCACTGATGTCTGGATCTATAAAAAATATCAGTCAATAAAAAGACTTACTCTGCTTTGCCATAATCAGATAAGAGGCACCCAGACCTTGTTAAACGTAAAGATAGGGCGACTCTGATTCAGCTGAGTGTTCCATGGAAATGGTTTGGCTGTTTCCAGAACTTGCCCACTTTTGCTTAGTGTTGAACCAGCACAGTACCAGCACAGGGAAGGCTGGTGGCCACAAGGGGACAGGGTAGCGAAGCCTTTTTTTCTTTTTTCCACTCTTTTTTTTGGGGGTGTGTGTGTTAAAATACACTTTACTGGTTTAGGCTCTATTTTCCTGCTGAATTTTTTAAATTAACTTTTTATTTGTTGAACTCTTTAGTAGAGTATTAAAACTACTATAATGAAAATTAAAAATGTTTTTTAAAAAAATATTAAGTTGAAAACCTTAGGGTATTTGTTATTTACATGCAGGAGGATTCATCTATTTCAGGCGTGTAGTTTGATGAAGCAGGTGGGCAGCCAAGCATCCGCACATCGGGGAGCGAGCCCTGGCCTTAAAACTTGCCTTGTTACCTGGTGACTTTCAGAACAAGATTTGCTTATCAGCTGGGAAATCGTGTAACAAGTCTTGAAGTCACTAAGTGACTTCTGGGAGGAGGACGGAAGACCTTTTTTCTGCCAAAGGCCATTTGGATATTTATAACGTCACTCACAGGCCATACAAAGTAACCAACTTAAAAATTAGCCTGCTAGAGATTTATTGAATTTCGAGTCTCATCTGCGGTACCAGGTTACTTTGGCAGGGCTAGACCAAGTGATGTCACGGGGCCGTCTTCGACCCCACTAGACCATCTCCCAGGGTGAGGCACATTTCTTAAGTTTTGGAGAAAGGAAGGCCTGTGGGATCGATGCACCAGCGCTCAAACATGTGAAGAGCTGTTGTGTGCGGACTTAGCAGGTGAGGGGCGGTTTAACTTAAGAAACAAACTTCTGAAAACAATGTAACAACTCTGAGCTGGAGAGGCAGAGAGTTAAACAGGAATCACTTCACATCAAACACGTGGGAAATGGTACATCAGAATTGCAATTCGGGTGTGTGGACCCTAAACCCAGGTGTTCTCATTCTCTTTGCTGCGTTGGAAGACAACATGTTGCCGAGAGGGCACTAGCCTCCAGGTAGAAGATGACCTGGTACGAGGAAGCGCCTCAGATGCCTGCCGGTTTACCCATTGGCTCAGTCATGCCTTTGTGAGGGGGGGTGGGGTGGTAGAGCCTTCACAAGTGACCCTTCCAGTATAGGGGAGAAGGGGGGAGGGGCGAGGCCACCCAGTCCTCAGCCCCTCGTTTGCCTTTGCTTTGCCTCTCTGCCTGGAGCGGTCTCTTGCCCTGATTTGCAGTGTGGGTTGAGGATCCAGGTCAGCGAGAAGCTGGCGCTGGAGCTGCCTGCGTGGGTGCCGCTGACAGGAGTCAGCTGCAGGTCCCGGGGCTGGGCACGAGGCACTGGCGCCCAGCGGGGGCAGCGGGGCAGAGGAGCTGGAGCAAATGCCTCCCACCTGCTCCGCCGGGCTCGCCTGCGCAGCGCTGCGCGCGGAGTAAAAGATCAGCTAGATTGGAGACGGGAAGCAGCACGCTCAGGTGAGAAAGGGAGAAGGAAGCGAGTGTAAAAGAAGGGAGCCTGGGCGCTAAGAGCATGTGTGTGCGTTACCGGCTGAAGTCCTGGGGAGTAGGCAAGTAAGAACTCCGAGGGCAGAGAGGAGGAAGGATGACCAAGCTGAGGGCTTCTTGGCCCCCTGGCCTTCTGCTGGGTGAGGGTTGCACAGGCTCCTGCTCCCCAGGAAGGCCTTAGTGTCCGAGGATGCTCTGGTGATGAGCCTTGAACCTGACCTTGGTTCCGGGGGCAGTAGAGGTTCTTGACAGGGTGTTGATTGAGTGTGACCAAGGCATCCACCAGAGGGACAACCAAAGAAGGCAGAGGCACCTCCTCCCTGGCTGCCCCTCCCTCTACTACCCCCCTCCCCCGCTCTGGGAGGTGCAGGCCGGAAGCAGCATCCAGCGTGGTGGGACAAGTGGGCGAGAGCCTTGGGTTTGCTGAGGGTTTTTCAGGCTCCGCAGCCCGGGGCGCAGCCAGCTGGCAGGGAGCAGGACAGAGGTCACCTGCACTCGGACCACAAGTCCCTGTTAAATAGATCAGCTTTTAAATCAATCTTTGTTCAAAGTCCAGTGAGTTCCAAGACTAGCGCTCAGCAGCAGAGAGAGTTCCCAAGCGAACAGAGCGGCTCCTCTTCGTTCCAGACGCAGGTAAGGACGCACTCCGATTCCCTGGGGCCGATGGTGCTGGCCACCCAGGCCGGGCGACCTTGTCTTTTGCTCAGTGAGTAGCTGACTGTTGAGGGCAGAAGAGAGGTTCGGGGTGGGGGAGGAAGCCAGGCCCTTTTGGGGCTGCGGGGGCCTGGGTGGGGGTGCTGAGGATTTGTCCACCTGCAGAGAATTTTTTTTTTCTGCTGGGGATGTCCCTGCCCACTGCACGGTCCGGGCTGCGTGGCGGAGGAAATGGTAGACTGAGGTGAGAAAAAGCTCCCCGGGGTTGTGTGGGTGCTGGATGTGCAGCCAGAGGGGCAAAGCCACAGTCCCAGGAGCTTTCGACTGTGCCAGGGCTTTGAGAGTTAGGGAAGACTCCTCCTGGAAGCAGATCTTGGAGGACACAGTTAACTTCCCTGTCCCGCCGGACAATAAAGCAGGCACCTCTCGTCCCTGTACTGCATTGTAGGGCTAGGAAGCGAGCGTCCCTAGGCCAGCTGAATTGTCAAACACAGCACCCCCAGGCTCTATCTGCCCGGTAGTTTAGAAATTTCTTGGTTTTATGTGACCCTGGGAGAAAAAAAATCGTGACTTTGAAGTTGTCTCCAATGATTGTGACCCGCAGGCAGTTTTGGGAGCCACGAGGGGCTCATTTCCTAAGCAGAGGGGGCAGGGGACTTACAGACGACTCTTACTAAGGGTTCACCAGCCAGCAAGACTCCTGGTCTGGGTTGGATCCAGTGAGGAACACGGTTGGGCCGGCTCCGCGAGAGGAACGAGTTCTTTATTTACTAAAATCTCTGCAGTGTGGCACCCAGGTTTTTGGTTCTGCAGCCAGAAGTGCCAGGGAGGGGGGGGGAGTTTGACTGCCTCGTCCCCCAGCTGTCCAGGCGCATGGAATCAGTCTTGCCCGCAGCATGGAACCTCGGGACGTGGAGTTTATGATGGATGGCCAAGGACGTTGTTCTTGCTTTGGACTCGTGTGTGTGTGTTCTCTGCACCATAAAATATGCAGTCTTTAGGAATGATATCTTAGGTTCATGGATCACTGCTAGACAGCTGCTGGGCACCTGGGGGAAAGGAGCTGGACCTGGAATACAAATGGCCAGGGTTTGGATTCTGTAGTTGGCCATTAGCCAAGTCACTCAGCCAATAGGAGCTACAGGAAGGCCTCTCAGCTTTTCCCCAAGGTTGTACTGAAAATAAAATGATAAAGAAGAATGCGTTTGAGGAGATTGAAAGCACAAACAGAAGATGCTTACGTTTGAATGCTTGAATCTGTAGAACAGTGGCAAGAAACAGCCTTGCAGGCAGTGAGGAGACCTTGTCCCAGGCCTTTAGTCTCCGGGAGCCTCCGTGCGCTCAGCTGCAGATAAAGGGGGGAGCTGACATGATGACTGACGTCCTTCCCGTGCACCCAAATAACCCCTCGGGCAGATCCTGGAGGCTTGATCGAGGGTTACCGGCCAGGAAGGACTTTCTAAGGGCAGGCTTCCTCCTCCAGCCCACCGCTGTCTGTCACTCACGCCCTTTGTCCTCAGAGGTGGTCTCGCCTGCTTTCCACTTGTCCCCTTTGCCAGATGTTAAGCCTCAAGAGAAAAGGACTCTTGCCCTGTGGGTAACCTGCATTCCCCGCTCTTCAAACAGTAGCTGGCACTGAACAGAAGTTTAGGAAATGACTGTGGCAGGGGAGGACCTGGAAGAATAGCCACAGGCTGTTTGATAAGCTGCCCCTGGTATGTGGTCACCTGGGCGGGGCTCAGCTGATCCCACCTGGATTAAATGAGCCTCACGGTTCAAGTAGGGAGCTGGAGCTGGAGGTGTTTCCCTCAGCCCTCCGGGACTCCTTCCCTTAGACTTTCATGAGTCACTGTCCAGATTCCCTTCATCTCTTTGCCTCACAGTTAGGAGCGTGGGTGTTGCAAACGAAAGCTGTGTTCCAGGCCAGACCTGGAACACATAATAAGACTATTTCCTTATCAGGTAAATGGGCACAGTAGACCCTAGCACCTGATGTTATGAGGGTTACATGGGAGGATGCCTATAGTGCCTGGTGCAACCTAAGCCTGCTGTTCCAATGAATATTGGACGGCTGTATGATATGCTTGACCCCAGGGAGTGGAGGAATCCAGGCTGTGGCAGGAGTTGGATTAAATAAGGAAGATGGTCTCCAGTCCACCTGATAGCTGCTGTTGGTTTGAGATGGCCACTAAGTTTTTAAGATTTTATCTATTTGAGAGGTAGAGTTACAGATGGAGGGAGAGACAGAGAAAGGTCTTCGATCCACTGGTTCACTCCTCAAATGGCTGCAATGGCTGGAGCTGGGCTGATCTGAAGCCCAGCTGGGCTGATCTGCACCATGCGGGTGCAGGGGCCCAAGCACTTGGGCCATCCTCTGCTGCTTTCCCAGGCCATAGCAGAGAGCTGAATCGGAAGAGGAGCAGCCGGGACATGAACTGGTACCCATGTGGGATGCTGGTGCCACAGGCAGAGGCTTAGCCCACTATGTCACAGCCCCAGCCCCAGCCATCAACCTCTGAGGCTCCAAGTCTGGTTAGAGGCACAAATCTGGATTCATGAAGCTGGGTGGAACCATGAAGTCCTATTAGGAACATAATCAAACCCAGAATATTCCCTGGTCTTTCTGCCAGTTGTATCGAGTGCATACCTGGTGGGGTGAGAATGCAGACTGGGGTGACAACCCTTGCTTTTAAGGGAACTTAAGATGATGGGGACACAAGACATAAACCCTAGTGTAAGGTGCTTCATTCTCGCCTGAGCATCCTTTCGACATGCCCTCTGGGCTTTCTGCACAGTCACCATTCCACAAATGTAACTTGTGCTGTCCCTTCTGCCTGGGATGCCTTCTTCCTCCCAGGCCGAATGACTTCCCACAGCTGGGAGGCAGGATAGACTGTGGAAGAAGCCCGGACCTATCTGGGTTTGATCCAGGATCTGCTTAACCACAGAGCCACGAGAAATGAACCTTTCAGTCCCTCTCCCCACCTTGTAAAATGACCCATAAGGATTAAGTTGGACTCAAAGTTCCTGGGCTGATTCCTGGAGGCTAGCAGAAGCTCAGTCGATGTGTTTAACAGAATCCATTTTCGTGTAAATATCCAAGCACCTGTGCTGTTATTCCATGGTTGTGTTTTGAGTCTCCTCACTGGGCTCCGGGCTCTCTGTAGGGCAGGGTACTGTCTGATGTGGATTGTGCCCTCATACTTGTCCTGCAGCAGGTCCTAAATATAACTTGTTGAATAGGTGATTCTTGAAATTCAGAAGCTGTGGTACCTTTAGACTGTATTGGCCATGCAAGACTTTGTACATGTGAACCTCAAAATGGAACCAAGCCTTGAAAATGGGTAGGCCTTAAATTTATTCACTTGGAAAAATATTTGCTCCGAATCTACTGTGAGGGGTTGGCGCTATGGCGCAGTGGGTTAAAGCTCTGGCCATTTCAAGTCCCGGCTGCTCCTCTTCCGATCCAGCTCTCTGCTATGGCCTGGGAAAGCAGCAGATGGTCCAAGTCCTTGGGCCCCTGTACCTGCGTGGGAGACCCAGAAGAAGCTCCTGGCTTTGGATTGGTGCAGCTCTGGCCGTTGCAGCCAGTTGGGGAGTGAACCATTGGATGGAAGACCTCCCTCCCCCCCATCTCTCCTCTCTCTGTGTAACTTGGACTTTCAAGTAAATAAAATCTTTAAAAAAAAATCTGAATGAGTAGTCAGAAGTGGGGACCATCCGCCAGGCAGTGCGTGTGGCATGAGCAGAGGGCATCCTGGGTGTGGGTGACTGCACACAGCTCTGTGTGGTGCATGCTGGGGAGCAGGCAGATGAGCTGCAACTGGGGTAGGCTGAGCAAGCGGTCTGGGCTTCTGTTTCCTGAATGCAGTTTTCAGGGACATGGTGAAAGCAAGGTTGGAAACTTTGGGAGGCAGTGACGGGGAAGGCCTTCAGTGGGAGTCCAGACCTAGGAAAGGAGAGAGAGGCTAGAAAAGCAAGTTCCAAGTGTCTTGTAATGCAAGATGCTAATCTGGGGGAAGTCCCAACCTCAGCCACTCCTCAGAGTGGTTTGGCTGTTGTCAGGTTCCTGGTCGATCCCTGCTATGGGCGCCTCTGCTTCCACACTATGGGCTCCATCTCTCTCCAAACTCCTAGAACGTCTAGAGAAGCAACAGAAGTGGGAGAGGCCGTGGCCTCTTGCCCAGGGTCCTGTGATGTAGGGTGACGTGTTTTCATGGTGGCAGGGGGTGGGGGGAGTACTTGGTAACAGTAAGCCAAATGAAATTTGGGATAAGCAGATTCCAGGTTTTTTGTTTTTTGTTTTTTTTTTTTTTTGGACAGGCAGAGTGGACAGTGAGAGAGACAGAAAGGTCTTCCTTTGCCATTGTTTCACCCTCCAATGGCCGCCATGGCTGGCGCGCTGCAGCCGGTGCACCGCACCAATCCAAAGCCAGGAGCCAGGTGCTTCTTCTGGTCTCCCATGCGGGTGCAGGGCCCAAGCACTTGGGCCATCCTCCACTGCCTTCCTGTGCCACAGCAGAGAGCTGGCCTGGAAGAGGGGCAACCGGGACAGAATCCGGCGCCCCAACTGGGACTAGAACCCGGTGTGCCGGCGCTGCAGGCGGAGGATTAGCCTATTAAGCTGCGGCACCCAGATTCCAGTTTTTATCATAAATGAGAAAAAAAAATTAAGCACTGGACCTGGGACTTGCTCCTTTTCAGATAATTCTTGATGGACTACATGCCATTAGTTTCCCACATTTGATATCTGTCTTTGGCCAAGATCAAACGGAGACTATGATAATGGAGAAGTATAGGAAATCCCTGTTTTAGGGCTTTGCTTATCTTTGGATTTTTGAGATTTAAATATATTTGGGTGTTTGAATTTCTATTGGTTTTGCTTTTCGAAGGAGAACTTCAGGTGGCCTGAAGTATATTATCTGAATCAAAAATGCAGGCTCTGCTCTAGGTAAAACCTGTTGGAAAAAGATGAAACTGAATTGCCTTTATCTTCCATGCTAGAGACATCTGTCAGTACCAGCTCACCTGTAATAGGATTTCTTTATTTTTTTATTAAAAAGATTTATTTATTTGAAAGGTGGGGGGGGGGAGGGAAAGATATCTTCCATCCACTGATTCACTCCCCAGATGGCTGCAATAGCTAGGGTGGGGCTTGGCCAAAGCCAGGAGCTTCATCCAGGTCTCCCACATTGAGTAGTAGGACCCAAGTACATGACCCATCATGCACTGCTTTCACAGGTGCATCAGCAGGGAGCTGGACCGAAGTGCAGCTGCCAGGACTCAAAATGGTGCTCTGATCTAGGATGCCGGCATCGCAAGGGGTGGCTTAATCTTCCGTGCCACAATGCCGGCCCCAGTAGTATTTCTTTTACAGTGTTAGGAGAAACAGTGCATGCCTGGGCTTTCTGGCAGGCTTTGTAAGATCACGGCTGGCGGAGGGTGTGAAGCCCTCGTGTCAGGGCTGGTGACTATAGGGAGCTCTCAATCTGCCACTGGTTGCAGACCTCACAGCACACAGTCTCCACCAGCTGTCTTTTCCTAACCAAAGTGTGGTGCTCCTTGCTGTTCTTTCTCATCATGGAGCACACACATGCTGGAGGAGCAGCATTCCATGCAGAGGCACCTGGTCAAGCTCTGGGGGATGTTGCTCTTTTGCTGAAGTTCAAAGTGTTTTACAGACCAGCATGGAGTTCAGTTATTGGAAGGCCAATGACATCTAGCTTGAATGCTGCTGGAGAGATCCTGCCCCCTTTTCCCCTTATGACTCAGTGAGACATGATTTACTCAGTGGTTGCAAATCCTTCCATAGCTGCGGTAGCTGGGGTTAAACACTTCTCACCAGCTGTCTTGCTAAGTTTTTACTGTTGAGGTTTTTTCATGGTGTTACATGCCCTGTGGGATAGGCTCTGCTTTTTTTGTACACTGCCTGCATAAATGATTCCTAATTACTGTTAGATAAGGTGATGGGTTGTAGATTACCGTATTTATGGAATACCAGGTGTTCTGGACATCAGGAGCTAGGGGAGGACAGTGGCACTGGGCTGCCAGATGGCACCAAGCTGCCATCTACTTTTCTGCTCCAAGAAGGATGCTGCGTATCCCACTTCCTTTCTCGAATCTTCTGGACGTTCAGGGATGCTGTGTGGTGGGTGGGTCTGTTCACTAGTTGCTCCCTGGCTGCCATGGTCCACGTGTGGGCCAGATCTCCATGGAGAAGGTCACGCTGCCCTCACCGTGTTTTCTCCAGCCTTGTCTGTGTTTTGGGTTCCTCGTGCTCCCTGCCATGAATGCTCATCTGCTCCACGTGGTGGGACCCTTGGACAGCTTCGTCCTGAAGTTCTGGTAAAGCTATCTGGATTCTTACAGCTCCATGATACATAGCACTTGGTTAAATTTTGTAATTCTCTAGCTTTCAGACTTACATGATACTTCCGGGTCCAGGGACATCCAAGCTCATTAGTTGAGAGTTGTTGCATGCGGACAAAATCTTTCGCCCTGACTCTTCAGCAGCTAAAATTAGCTTTGCAGAGGTTTCCTGGAGGGGAGCGAAGGACTCCAGGCCTGGTAATCAAGGTGCCCAACTGACCCCTAGGCCATTCTCTTCTTGTGAGCTTCAAAGAGAAAAATGAGAAACACTGATGAAATTTCTCCTAGAAAACAGATTCCCACTGCACTGGGGGTCCCGTGAGAGGACAGGGAAGGTGCGGGCCTCTCTGCTCCAGGTGCTGTGCCTGGGTGGAGCCTCCTGTTTGCTGCCTGAAGTGGTCCACACCTACTTCCCCTTCACACCTTCAGCTCACAGTGAGGAGCTCGCACACTTTGCACTTTGCTGGAGTAGAAAGCTGGGGAAAATGGAAATGAAAACACAGACTCCCTTTACATTAGCAACATGTTCATGTGGCTGCTTCAAACTTTCATTACTGGGAGTGACTCTTCTAAGGATTTTTTTTTTTTTTTTTAAGATTCATGTATTTACTTGAAAGTCAGAGTTACACAGAGAAAGGAGAGGCAGAGAGAGAGAGGTCTTCCATCCACTTGTTCACTCCCCAATTGGCCACAACGGCCGATATGAAGCCAGAAGCCAGGAGCTTCTTCTGGGTCTCCCACATGGGTGCAGGGGTCCAAGGACTTGGGCCATCTTCCACTGCTTTCCCAGGCCATAGCAGAGAGCCGGATCAGAAGTGGAGTGGCTAAGACTAGAACTGGTGCTCATATGGGATGCCGGTGCTTCAGGCCAGGGCGTTAACCCACTGCGCCACAGCGAGGGCCCCTCTAAGGATTTTTTAAAAGCTGATTTTCCCATTTCCCTTAACTTTTGCAACTGCTTCCTCAGTGGCTGCTGCTTTCCTTCCGTCACTCATCTTGCTGAAGCTGCTCCTGAAATGTCTCCTTTTCCCAGGCCTATCCTCCTGGCTTCTCTGTCCTGCCAATTTACGTGGGCCCCATAGTCTGAAACTCCAGCCCTGGGCTCATTATAAATCTAGAAATCCTCACTTCCTATTCTTTAAGCACACCAAACCCCAATATAGGAGAAAAGTTACCACTCTCTGTTCTTGCTGTATGAGGAGAATTCAAACATTTCATGTAACATGCACATTATAAAAAGACCATGGATTTAAAATTTTTTTTACGGGGCAGGTACTGTGGCTCAGCAGGTAAAGCTACTGTTTGGGATACATGTATCCTCTATTAGAGCACTGGGTCAAGTCCTGGTTCCTCACCTTCTGATCCAGCTTCCTGCTAATGCATGCTGAGAGGCAGTGTGTGATGGCCTAAATGCTAGGGCCCCTGTGCCCATGTGGGAGACCTTCATGGAGTTCTGGCTTCAGCCTGGTCTAACCCTGACTGCTGTGGCCATTTGGAGAGTGAACCAGTGGACAGATGATGACCTCTCATTAGTCTGTTACTCTGCCTTTTTTTTTTTTTTAAAGATTTATTTTGTTAAATTTGAAAGTTACAGAGAGAGGTAGAGACAGAGAGAGAGAGGTCTTCCATCCGCTGGTTCACTCCGCAGCCAGTGCTGCGCTGATCTGAAGCCAGGAGCTTCTTCCAGGTCTCTCACGTGGGTGCAAGGGACCAAGGACTTGGGCCATCTTCTACTGCTATCCCAGGCCATAGCAGAGAGCTGGATCGGAAGAGGAGCAGCTGGAACTAGAAGCGGCACCCACATGGGATGCTGGCACTTCGGGCCAGGGAGTTAACCTGCTGCGCCACAGTGCGGGCCCCAACTCTGCCTTTCATGTAAATAAACAAATCTTAAAAATTTTTTTGGTCAAAATACTCATTCTAGGGAAGGTGTTTGGCTTAGTAGGGATGCCTGCATTTTACGTTGGAGTGCCTGGGTTCAAGTCCGGATTTCAGCTTCTTACTGATGAACACCCAGGAAAGTAACAGATGATGGGTCAAGTTCTTGGTCCCCGCCACCCACATGGGAGATCTGGGTGGGTTCCTGGCTTCCAGCTTTGGCCTGGTCCAGCCCCAACTGTTGGGGTATTTGCAGAGTGAACCAGCAGATGGGATGGTGTTCTTTCCCATTCTTTCACCATCTCATTCTCTTCCCCTCTCCTTCTCAAATTTGAAAAACTGAGGTTCTGTCACATATTATGGTGAGAAAAAGCCATGAGAGACCATGCTGATTGGCCTGCTATAAATTAATTATACACACACAAACACACATGATAGAGTACTTCAAAAGTTTTTGAAAGATGAGATTTGTTTTGGTGCAGCAGAATTTGGAAATCCAGGTGTAGTTTTTTTGTAATATGTGTGTTCCATGCACTCTTTGAAGACTCCTCATATGTCTGGATTTCAGAATATTTTAGGCCAAAATAATTTTATTTTAAAATTTCATTTCCATGAGCTTTTGAAGTCCCTATGTGTGTGTGTGTTGGGGGTGGGGGAGAGACAGGGAGAGAATGAATCTGTTTTCCTAGGAACTTTTTTTTCAATTTGTTGACTCTTCAGAGTGAAAACAACTCTGTAACCACTGGCAAAAAGGATTTCCAACAGCAAACTGCCAACCCCGGAGGCTCCATTCTGTTTTGGTTTACATGGAGTTTCTGAAATAGTTGAAAGAAGAGTCGGTTTTCAAAAGTGGGGACCTCTTTGTAAACCTAGACCTCAGACCCTCCTGAGAAGTTGGAAGGTCTGGTGCGCAGGCGTCCAAGCCCCGCACCCTGGGATCCCTCCCCCTCCCCCGCCCGGCTGACAGTGGCCAGCCTCACCCCAGGGCGCATTTGGAGCTCTTGTTCCGCATTCTCAAGGGTCCTGATTGTTGTCAGTGGCTTCACAGGAGATACTGAAGCTGAGGTAAGTGACTTCATTTCTCCTTTAATCCACCCCCCCCCCCCAACTTTCCCTCGTGCCCTGGAAAAGAAGGGACCCCCCACCCCGCGTGGTGGTAACCCTGTCTCCTCCATATCACCCCTGATCTACAAAGTTTTCTTTTTAAAAATGTAACTAGAGATGAGAGAATGGGTGACTAGGAATCTCTAATCCACTGGTTCATGTCCTCCCCCCCCCTCCCATGGCTGCAGCTGAAGCCTGGAGCTGAGAACTCAATCCAGAGCTCCCGCGTGGGTGGCAGGGACCAACTCTCAGTTATCATGTCTGCCTGCCAGGGTTTGCGTGGAGGCCGGAGGAGTCAGGGCTGGAGCCGTGAATCGAACCCTTACTGTGATGTGGAAAACAAGGATCTTAATCTCTGGATGAGATGTCAGCCCCCCTGATGGCTCCCTTAATGTTAAAAATAAAAGGCTTCATCAACCCCACTCTGCTCGGCTGCTGTCCCGGCGCTCCCACATCTGTTCTGCCATGTGTCTGTACTTGCTGCTTCTGGCATTACCAAGCCCCTGTCTCTCACTCTGCTTTCTAAAGTTAGTGGCATTTTCTCTACTTACTTCTTGGTGTCATTGCTGACTATCCTATCTTGAAATTTTTTTAGTTTTGATGACACTATAATTTTTAAAAAGATTTAGTTATTTGAGAGAGTTAGAGGGAGGGGAGAGATAGATCTTCTGTCTGCTGGTTCACTCCCCAAATGGCCACAGCTGGGCTGATCTGAAGCCAGGAGCTTCTTCTGGGTCTCCCACGTGGGTGCAGGGGCCCAAGCACTTGGGCCATCTTCTACTGCTTTCCCAGGCCTTAGCAGAGAGCTGGATGGGAAGAAGAGCTGTTGGGACTCCAACCAGTGCCCATCTGGGATGCCAGTGCCACAGCTGGAGGCTTAGCCTACTACGCCACAACGCTGGCCTCAGACACTGTAATTCTTGGCTTTCTGATTTCTGCTCATTTCTCTTTGCTTCAGCTTCTTGTCACCTAGTTCTCGGTGTCACCTGGGGTTTTATCTTGGTCCTAAACCTGGACTCTCGTCCAACATCTCTTGAACTGCAGGTGATATCAGCCTTGTCCTCTGACTTACACCCACCATCAGTTAACGTTGCTTTCTCATTCCTCATGACTACACTGTATTTTAAGGATATTGCTTTCTGCCAGTCATCTGGACATGAACTTGGTTTCCTTTGGCAGCACTCAGCCTTGGTAGGAAGTATTATTCAGAAGGTGCTAGGGCTGTGTAACAGGATAGCACAGTCTGGGTGGCCTAAACCTCAGAAGTTTCTTTTCCCACAGTTCCAGAGGCTGCAAGAACAGATCTAGGGGTAAGCAGGTATGGTTCCTCTGTGTGTGTCTGTCCCTGGGGTCTCTTCCTGTTTACAAGGATACTAGTCCTCTTGGATGAGGTCTCTACCCTTAAGAGCTTATTTAACCTTAACTGCTTTTTTTTTTTTTTAATGTTTATTTAAGAGAAATCTTTCATCTGTTGGCTCACTCTGAAATGCCCGTAATGGCAAGGGCTGGGCCAGGTCAGGCCAAAGCCAGGAGCTTTGTCCAGGTCTCCCACGTGGGTGGCAGAGGCCCAAGGGTTGGGCCATCATCTGCTGTTTTCCCGGGTGAATTAGCAGGGAGCTGGATCAGCAGTGGAGCAGCCGGGACTTGAACCGGCACCTGTATGAGATGCTGACACTGCAGACAATGGCCCAACCTGCTGTGCTACAGCACTGCCCCCCACCCCCCTTAATTGCCTCTTTAATGTACCCTTCTCTGATCATCCATTGGAAATTAGGGCTTCAGTGTATGGATTTAGTGGGTGGTGGCCAAGAGGCCACAGCTCAGTCTGTAACAGAGGCGAGGTCAGGATTTAAAGTAGGGGAAGGTATCAGAGTTGGTTAGCAGACAACACTGATCTGACATCATGACATTGGGGCAAGTTTTACCACTGCACCTTACGGAGAAGCTCGCAGGGTGAGGAGGTTGCTGAAGAGTTAGGATATCCTTGCAACTCCAGGCTAGGAGGAGCCAAAAGCACAGCTGTGTTCACTGTGCACGTTCTGCTCTGTGCTAGAGAACCCTGCCTTGTGACGGTGAAACCACCACAGGAAAGCTGCGTGGAAGGCAGGAGGGAGGGGAGCAGGAGCCTGCTGCTCTTGGACACTGGTCACGGGCAGTGGACGTCTGGCTGGTGTACCTGTTCACTCTGACGACACCTCTGTGTGGAGAAATCTGACGGAACAGGGTCGAAGAGTTAATACGCCCTGTCACCTAGTCCCCTCTGGTTCCTCCCCCTCTGTCACCTGTGTTCTGTTTTCATGGTTACCATGCTGGGTCAGGTTCCCTAGCCGGAGTGGCTATCTGAGCAGTGAACTAGCAGATGGAAGATCTTTCTGTCTCAAATAAATCTTAAAAAAACAATTTTGTTTTGAGTGGTGCCCAGTGTCTACCTACCTAAGCCTAGATACTCTGGGCTGGTAGTCTAGGCTTTCTAGTCTGTCACCACAGTTTATCTTCTGCTGGCTATCCTTCAACCGCTGGGTTTTCAGTTCTCCCTTGTGATAGAACAAGGACATAGCCTCAGCCATTCTTGCTCATTGCCCAAAAGACAGATAAAGCATTGGGATGTATTCCTTGCCCTTGAATCTCCTTGGGTCTCATACCCTCTTGCCTTCAAACCCCACCCCCCACAGCCACCTGAAAGACCAGTTGCTCCAGTTCCAGGAATTCACCTTTGCCTGCTGCCCCCTACCCTCACCCCCATCCCTAGTCCTCCTAAATATAAAAAGGCCTGGCCTCTAGGGCCCGGGGCCTTCTGCCACGTGTTCTGTTAATATGCACGTGGGCAGTTGGTCACCTACCTCTACGAACTTATTTCTGAATAAATTCTGGTTGTAAATTCATACACTGCCTCTTTATTCTGCACTTATTTTCCTAACATTTTGGTGCCCTATGGGAGGAGACACCAATCTGCAACTCTTCTAACACCTTGACCATGCACCATGCCCAAGAACCTTCTACCCATGTCTTAACGTCCACACCGTTGCCCATGTTGGAAATGGTTGTTTCCTATTCTGTACCTGTTGAAGTCCCACCCATTTTGTTAAGCCTCAAAGCAAACCCTACCTATTTGGTGAATCCTTCCTTAACCTGTCTGATGTTTTAGGTAGTATAGCATTTATAGTCTCATACTTGTGATTAGTTTTGTACTAAGGCTTGTCCTTAACCTGATCCAACTATAAAGTCTCTTGAGAATAGGGGTGGTATTTTTCTGTATTCTAACTACCACTTAATATTGTTTTGCATAGGAGTATGAGGGGAACATCTGGCATGAACCAATGAAGTCAGGTGAGGGTAGTTGTGTCTTCTTGATACTTAGTGGAAAATTGAAGGAATCATTTTCTTGACCCTACACAAATTCACCTGTTCCAGCATGCTAATTGTGGGGAGGGAAGAGGTGGGTGGGGAGAAGAGGCTGAAGTGGTGCTGGCAATTACGTCTTACTTGGGGTTCACAAGACGACCGGGGGAGCCTTGGGCTTGAATGGAGCTTGGGACCTCACCTATGAAGGGTCGGGGAGAGAAGAGGAATGGTTTCAGCTTAAGTGGTGATCACACTTGGGAGTCCCTCTGAATTACGTCTGAGCATGAAGAGCCTATGAGAACTGTTAAAAGGTTTTCATCTACTTGATTCTACATCTGCCTGACTTGGAACTAAAACTTAGGGAGAGAGGCACAAAGCACAGACTTCAGGTTGCCCCTAATACAATTGACTGGGGCCCTGCTTATGGACAGAGCTGAGCCCTTAAGACTGCATAGAGTCCAAGGGCCTCCTATCCAGGCTGCCACCTTGGCTTCTCAAGTTTGTCAAGGTGAGCCCAAGGTGACAGTTAATAGTCCATTCAACCTTGACATCCCTCTGTGACCCAGGAGGGAATTATCTCAAGGCTGAAGGGAGAGAGGAGGAGTCAGTGGAGGCGGGGTGTGTGTGTGTGTGTGTGTGTGAGTGATTTTTATAAGCACTAATTTCTTTGCTCCTCTTTAGATTTCAAGCCCAGAGATTCTACATCAGTAGATCCAAGGTGGGCCTCAAGCACCTACTTGGATTTATCTTCTGAGAGCCAACTAGGATTGAGAATCAAACTTGTGATTGTGGGCATTAAAAGATAATGGGCCACACTTGAGAGCATGTGCAAACAGTGGTGTGGTTTATTATCACCAGCATCACCAGATGGTCTCTAGCTCTGCACTGTTGCAGCCACATGTAGCCGTTCACTCGGAGGAAGCCAGCTGGTGCCTCTGGGCACGAGTGGACAACTCGCAGGGCTCAGATGAAGGAAGAGCCTGCAATTCTTGCGTACATCGCTTCTCAACAAGTTACCCATTTATTTTTGTTCCTTAGGAGTAGAACTCAATT